>NC_092462.1:36095794-36418522 GCF_047495875.1 Pithys albifrons albifrons
CCATGGCCAGGTGCATTGAGAACCTGCCCAGGTTACAGTTGAAGAAACACTATAGAAAATGGACAAGTATTTGAATCCTATTTATTTATCCTTATTTGAATCCTATGTATTTACTCTTTGTTTAATAATCTTCATTTGTACTAAGCAGAGCATGTTCATTTGTAATTTACATTGTACGTTTTTGGTTTAACCTAGAATATAATAATGATCTTCAACAAGATATTGATTCTGAGACTTCAGGTCACTTCAGAGATACACTCATGAACCTTGCTCAGGTAATGTAAAAACAAGTAGTATGATTTAGATTTCTAAAAAATTCATAATGACTTTTGATACTATTTGAGAAGTCTTAAATTTTAATGTGACTGTATTAAAGCTAGTTCAATAGGGCTACACTTTCAAACAAGAGAAGGGGGAAAATCAGATGAGGAAGAGTCATCTACTCAGATTTTGGCTATCAGATAGAGACAAAGGTTAATGGTTATTTTACAAAGTCCCCTGATTATTCAGCTGCTGATCCTCTGCTGCATCTGCCACATCTCAAAAGGAGTCTACTTGCATGGACAAATGACACTGTAATTATTAAAACTCTTGTTTTCTCCATTATTAAAATATATCATAATCCAGTTGAAACATTATGTGAAAATGGAGATATATCCACATTTGACTAAGAAATAAAGTAATAAAGTGTTCTCCACTTTAAACATGATGCTTTTTACCATGTGCTAATGCATATGCTAAATCACAGCATGTTTGCACAAAGGCAACCAAAGTGTCACTATGATACACCAACTTTTGCAGTTTTACCAGGTTTTAGTTTTATACAACAAAGTGATCATCCTTATCAGATTATAAACTTCCATTCCCACTGTAATCACTGTGTTCATTATCTTAAAAATCTTTCATACACAAATAATGACAAAAACAAATAATGACAAAAGCCCTGTCAGGATATAACAGATACATTAAGGTATATCCCCTATTCTTATATATGCATGTCTGGGGAAAAAGTTCCTACTGAGATTTGAAATAGCAGCAGGCTGCACTGAGTACAAAGAGCAGTTCTGTCAGATGTAGAAGCTATAAACAGAACTTTTTTCCTCATGTTGGATTTTTTTTCCCTAATAATGAAAATACTTCCTTGCTTAAAAATTAAAAGCTTGAGGTTAAGCAACCTCACTTCTCATCTTTACTAAAACCATGGGACAGATTTTACCCATCAAACAAACTAAATTTAAAATAATCTGAGATTACACATTATTAGTCCTTATTTTTTGAAACCTCAAATATTGATAAAGTGGCCTGAAATCATCAACTTCTTAGCTAATAAGATCTGCTATTTTTCACAAGATACAGAAGAGCTGCAGGAAATTTCAACTTTACTCATTTAAACTGTATACTTTTAAAGATGGTTAGTTGAAGTACCCATGTCTGGATATGATCTTGCATTAAAACTCAGTGATATTAAAATATATCCTTTCTAGTTCCTTTACCATGCAATTTACAGAAGATTATTCTACAGCAACATTCTCATGCATCCTCTAATGCTTTTTTCAGAAATGCTTTGCTTTGACTTCTATTAAACCTTGAGAAACATGTCTGACAATGGATAGAAGTAAATGTGCTCCACATATGGAGAGCAAACTATTCAATTGTTGTAGTGTTGCATTTACAGTTTTCATGTCCAACCTGGGGAATATTAGAAGTTACAGTTTATAGTCCTTCTTAAAGAAATTAATCGTTACAAATTCAGGCTAATATTCTAGTCTGGGACAAATTTTATTCTAATTCCCTTTTTTGAAATATAACTTTCTACAGTGTAAAACATAATCATACAAATGTTACTGGGGAAAGTGGTCATTTGACTCATGTAGAATATTATTTAAGTTATTTTATTGTTCTTTGTTTCCTGTGTTTTCTTGTGTATGTAACTTTATGCAATCATTCCATCAAAATTTACTTCAAGTGATATATGTTATTACTAGGAATTTCACTGCATGAAATTCTTACCATTTAATTAAAAGATAAATTAATATTTTTTAAAAGAAAGAGATACTAATAAGTCATTCTTCAAGCTAACAGCCAATACACAATTTTAATCCTCCCTTTCACATATAGGGTCAAATGACTGTAAATTTTAAAATAAATTACTTCAAACACATATTATTAAGGCAGTGTTTATATGAGCTTGAGATTGCTAAGAGTTCTGTAACCAAAGCTGATTTGTATCCTTGCAAGATGGCTATGGTTAAAAAAGTAATTCCAATAGTTGTGTTCTCCTCTTTTTTCCGACAGCTATATCATTCAGTTCACCGTGTGTTTACTAAAGAATTTAACTTGATTTGTGTAACTGAAAAGTATTAAATGCATGACAAAATTAGAAGTATTCTTCTGTGTTTTGTGTATCAATGTTGTCAAACAATTGCCTAGTCTTAGTTCTTCATTTCAGACAATGATTATGAGCAAGCAAAATTTCCATTATTTGATGAGCTTTCTCCTATGGTTTGTGCAATGTGGAAAAAAAATTGAGAAAATATACTTCTGGTAATATGCATATTGATTAGAACTAATCAGTGAATGGCAAATGTTACTCTTATTGGTCTTTTCCCCTCAGTTACACATTCTAGTAAGCAATAGAATACCCATAATTCTGAAAATGGTGGTGGGATGATGGTGGTCAAGCAAACACTTACTTAAATGGGACTAAGAATGGGATAGGTTTATCCACTTCCGCCATTTTTCACACTCACACGACTGTTTGTCATTCCAGAATTCCCCTTATTAAAGAAAAGGAAGACATAACATGACAAAGATATTTTCTACATTTGCAAATTCAACCATGGACTATATTTATCCAATCTAAAAGCCTATATATATATATGTTATCTCAAGAAATCCAACATAGCTTCATATAGAGAGAACTTTATATTCTCACAGTGGTTTAGGATTTGACTTCTGAAGAAAATGTGTTTGGTTTTTTCCCCAGGGAACAAGGATGGAAGGCTATGCAGATCCTTCTACAGCTGCTCAGGATGCAATGGTAAATATGCTCATATGTGTACTTCTCAAACATTAAAAAAAAGAAAATACAAATGTTGAAAAGTGATTTAGGACTTACTTAAAACATTTTGCATGGCTTTTTTTTCCTTTTTCTGGTATTTTAGATTCTATGGGAAGCATGTCAGCAGAAAACAGGCGAACACAAAAACATGCTGCAAATGATTCTCTGCAACAGAAGCCACCAGCAGTTGTGGATGGGTAATCCAGCAGTTCAGCTGTTTAAACAGAGAGGAAAGGAAAAATCTGACTTGCTAATAAAGCCATGCTTTGCATACCAAGACACTCACTATGCAGCAGGGTATTAGCCTGAAACCTAAGTGTGAACTGTTGGAGCTCTCAGACTCCCACTGATGTTAATGGGATTTTGGAAGTAAAGCAAAACTGAACTTTGCCTGATACTACTGACAGCTGTAGACAGAACAGGCAGGCACCAGGATGCCTAATAACAGAGGGAAGAAGGCATGACTAAAGAAAGGCAAATGTTATGGCTGCACAGAGTTTACACATGACACAACAGGATGAGGTAGATTTTTCTTAATGATTTACTTCATTTTCCCTAAGTAGGTCTTAGGAGGGGAAACAACTCAGCAGATGGGGATGGAGTATTTTTAACACACATGGATGTGAAAAAACATTGCTGCATTGAAGCTTTTCCCTGGAACTTTCAAAGAAGTTTCTGATGGGAGCACTTTAGTGTCCACAATTGCTCTTCTGTAATAAAATACACACAGAAACATAAGGGCCATTTTTATTTAAAAGAGAAAATCAGACATAATTGCAGATTGCAAGGAATTCATGTGAGCTCATTCAGATCTTCCACTGTAGGAAAGAAACCTGTTGTATCTGTTTGGTGACAAGTTTAAGTTTTTGCTCTGCAGTGGAAAAACTGTCTGGTGACAAGTTTATCACTGTGTAGCCAGACGGATTTCTTATGTCAACTCCTAACAGTAGCTTAGAATTACTTTGCTATCACGGATCAACAAATTCATTCAGCCGATGTTGACAGGATTAACATAATGTAGCACACCTGCTTATGTTCTGCTGTCTTCCTGAGATTTGAGGGCTCTGTCTGTACTGTAGTCCTCTACAAGTTTTGTACTAAGCAGTGAACCGAAAATTTCCTCTCTCTCTAAAGGAGGAAGAACTCCTTGTGTATTTGTATGCCTGCATACCTGCATTATGCAGAGTGCCCATGCCCACATACCGACATGTTACGTCTCATGCCAGCCACAGCTTCTTGTGACTCTTTGGCCAGTTTTAGCCAAGCTGAACAAGGAAGTTGCCTTAATGACATGACATTGTTACACGTTTCATAAACAGATGTTGCTAGATAGGGAATGTATTAAAGCTTCCAGTGAAACAGAGGCTGTGGCATGCATTCATTTTATACTGTAGACTGAAGAACCATGGGAGAGACTCTCCTGGAAGCCATTTCAGGTTACTCATTTATATTGCTTTACCTGGGGAATATAAACATAATGAAACAACTGAGAATATAAGGTTAAAAAAATAAACTCAATTGTTATAGTACCGGGGGAAGCAACAAACTGAAAAAAAAGGCAAATTGATCATTATTAATGAACTAGAATGAAACAGGCTTGCTTTTCCTCCCCCTCTCAAGTTTTCCAGGAGTTCCAAAATATCTCTGGGCAAGACATAGTAGATGCCATTAATGAATGTTACGATGGATACTTTCAAGAATTACTGGTTGCAATAGGTAATGTAAGGATATTATTTTTACTAGCAGTAATCTCTAAATAAATATCTAGCATGTTATCTCTTATGCATCAAGAATATTATTTTTCTGGTATTTTTATCGAGTTTAACCTCCTATATTGTGCAATTAAATTTTCAGACATAATTTTACCTACTTTTCCATGCTTGTTTAAATCTCAAAATTCACCCACGCAGCACTAGCTTCTGACTGACCAGAACTAGTATCTATCTGTTCTTTATTTTGTAACAAATTTTGTGTGATCAATCATAACTGCATTTCCAGCTGATTTTACCCATGTTAAATAACCGGAAACGTTTTCAGGATTTTGGTGGTATGTAAACAGATTTCATCCTTTATGTGACTTTGTTCCTCATTTATAGAATAAAGCTAATAATATTTCTACAAAGAAGTCATATGAGTGTATTCCCTCATATGTAATATCCTCTTTGATACAACAGCAATGTGGACCCACCCAAAATAAGTACTATACTTTTAAAATTATAAATACAGTTATGTTAGTGAATATTGGTAGCTTAATTTTAAGATGAGGCATGTACAGCACTACTCAGCCTTGCATTTCAAACCAAAAGGAGTTGTTTTATAATAATCTTTTGTTTACCTGTTGCCACTCTTCCCTCCTAGTTCTCTGTATTCGTGACAAGCCTTCATACTTTGCTTACAGGCTTTACAATGCAATCCATGTAAGTAGCCATTCTTCTTCACATGTCATAAAAATCAGATTTCCTTTTTTTGCTTGTTTGATTATTCTTAAACAAGTACTTACAAATGAGTCTATTCAATATTTAAGGTGTGACTGCATGTTTTAAAACTGTTGATACCTACATAAATTTCAAAGCAGTAGTGCCTAAGCTACAGTTAGCATTAGTAAAAGGTTAAATATTTAGATACCTTAAAACAGTATCTGTCTGGCAACTTTGTCGACTTATTTTTTATTGAACACATTTCTTTTCTATGGATGATATCTCCCCCTGCTGTGTAGAACTCAATATGCACTTTTTCTATGATGCAATTTTTTGTCTCTAGAGATTTAATAAGTATTGCTAAAAAATTAAATACTAAATTAGTGTTACATAAAGACAAATTGTCATATTTTCTTGTGGGGCTCCATGCAGGTTCTTTTATTTTTTGTGTAAGTGCTAACATACTGAAATAAATTAGTGCCAGGGAGAAATGTGGGTAAATGCAAAGAAACACTTAAAAATTCCTCTTGCTAGGGAGGAATGTCACTGAAGACACTTTCTTTTGCTTTTCATTCATTAGTGAAAATAATGATGTATTATGATATATAAAAACTAAAGTATAATCTTCTAAACCTAATCTTTTAAGTGTAATCTTTAGAAGATGGTCATAAGAGCTAGCCATGAGTAGAGGTCACCTTAGAGCAGAAATGGCACAGATAGGAATTCCAAGCCAGAACCATCAAACAAAACCTGTAACCAGCACTTCAAAAGTGCCCCAGTATCCTCTGCCGGATGCGGCCACTGCTATCGAATGTTTCAGCTAAAACCACAACTATGGCAGCAAAGAACCAAGAAAAATCCCAGGGGCTGAAAGAAAGAGGCAGTATTTTGTTGAGTGGTCAAAAGAAGATTCTGGCACATAACACAAAAAAAGGTTTGCTGAAAGTACCAGTAAATACCAACTATCAGGAAAAGTGGTATATTTCAATGTTATGTATCAAGACTGTTTTTCAAGTTAAAACCCCGTTTTAAATTTCAAGGAATATCACACAGATAGTTCTCTTCTATATTATATTCAGACAATGTATGTGATGCAGGAAGAAGTTTTTAGTTATTAAGAATAAACATCTACTTTTTTTATTTGATATTTTACTGTAATTTATCAGTGTTTTAATGAACACAGAAAATTGTCAAAAGAAATGTAGGAATTCAAACTAGTGTCTAGTTTTCCCATAATGGACAAAAAGATTTTTATACATCCATTTACAATACAACACAGTAAAACTTACCCAGGATTCTAATGCTTGAAATCATAGTCCATAATGGTTTATAATAAAGATTTTAATCTAGCCACCAAATATGTATTATATTTTCTACATGCAGCTTTTTAACACAGTTCATTGCTTGTTTTATGGAGAACAAGATTTCACTATCAGTGACTAGTTGATAACATTACAATTTCACTTTAAAGAATCTGAATTGGTCATCCGTCATACCAGCCCTAAACCTGTTTTGACTACTTTGCCACTAGATGTCCTCATTCTCCACTCAATTACAACATGAAAATTTATTTAGAAATGGTAAAAATAAAACTGTCTGAACACATTATGTAAATTCTAAAACAATGGCTAAAAATCTCACTGAATTCACATGCAGCAGCAGTTCTTGCAAAACACATTATTGACTTCAGCATGGTTTGAATGGACTCTATAATATAATGAGTCACAGCTGCCACCCACAAACTGAATTCCTAAGATACTGACAAAAGATCATCAGATTTTCCTTTTTTAAAGTTTCGACGTATGGATAAAACACTGGAATGTGGGGACTCCCTGTTATTTAGTAACATGAATTCTATCATTTGAGCACATGAAAACTCTATAGGATAAAACCCTTGAATGCTTAGACTCCTTTAAAGTCTAGGACACCTTTATGGGTACAACTTAAGTATCCTATATACCTACATTCCCTACATGGATATATCTTTACCTATTAAACATTAATATGAGGATATACAGATAGGCAAACACATATTGCCCAACTGTCAAGTTTCCTCTCATCTTCTCTTTTCATTTTAGGACTTTGGGTTTCACAATAAAACAGTTATTAGGATTCTCATTGCCAGGAGTGAGATTGACTTGATGAATATACGACAGCGATACAAAGAGAGATATGGGAAATCACTCTTCCATGACATTAAAGTAAGTTTTGGCAAACTTTTGCATATATTCAGCACTAGCAAAACACGGACTGTGCAAAGTCCTACCAGAAAAATACAAAGGGCTAATCTCTGTTTAACTACTCGGTTTAAAACAAAACAAAACAAAACAAAAAACTAAAAACCAAAATCAAACAAAAAAACTAAAAAGCCAAACCTAAGCAAAAATCTCCAAGCACATAAAAACCTCAAAACCATGTATAAAAACAACAGGGAATTTTCAGTGCCTCAGTTTGACTTCAGTAAGCAAGCAGAACTCTCAACTCACTTCCTCTCTGTGATTTTGTCCCTCCCCAATGCAAAAGGAATGTATAAACAGGGCAGGACAGTGTATGCTGAGGAATAGTTTGCATGAATGGTTCTACACTAATTGATAATATCTTATTTCATGCTGTTCTGCAAGGTTAGGCTGATACTACTTTTGTGCAAAACTGAAATAAATATCTGGTTTTATTCTTGTGCTTAGATAGTACTCTTGTTCTATATCGTAAAACAAAGTTTGAGATTGCTCAATTGTACAAAAAACTGACTCTTGGTAAGACACTTTGCTTTTTTTACATCACTCTAATCCAACTGCAAGATGCACAGCAACTTTAAGAAATTGCTCACAATTTTTTGGTAGCGAACTTGAGAAGTAATAAACAGATTTGATCCACCCTTGTTTCTAAGTGCCCAAGCAACCAAAGGCCAAGGTATGTGAAATTAAAATAATCTTGGCCTATAATCCTTATGAAAACAGTGTAATATCTTACAAAACCTTATAACAGTCTAGTCCTTATCACTCACCAAGAGAAGAAAAATTCAGAAAATGTATAGTCACAGAAATGTTGATTTTTTTTTTCTTGCAGCATTTTGCTTCAGGACATTATGAGAGGGCTTTACTTGCTATCTGTTCTGGTGATGCAGAAGATTATTAAGTAAGAAGATGAAGTTTGAAGACTGTGCTAATCTATTTTAAATAGAAATTGAAGCTATACATTTTGCACTACTTGTAAGAAATCCTACCTTACAAAACAGAAAAGCAAAATCAGTACTATACATTTGCTAATATTAAATCTTTCTTGAGAGAGAAAAAAAATGTTAGCAGGAACCTGGGTTTACTCCTAGTTCTAATTAATATTTCTGGGTTTATTATTAATGTAAATTAATGAAGCAAGTGGCAAAATGTCACAACATGCTAAACATTTGTCAACAGGCTCTGAAAGAACCTATTCACTTACACACTGGAGCAAGAAAAAATATTTTGCTTTATTTACTTTTAGCAGCGGGTTTTCTTCCTTTAAGTATTTTTTTTTCTTTCCTGCTTTTTAAAAGTCATAATTTAAGCTTTTGAACATTATCGTTTTAGTTACTACCAAACTAAGCATCTGCCCCAGTCTGTTCCCAGTCACTCACCAGAATTCTCTTTCATTTAGCCCACATACTTAATGGCATTTCCCCTATTCTGTTTGAAACAAAAGAAAAAATTGGAATCAAGAACCCAAACCACTTGATTCAGTGCCACACACTGGAAAATCCTGCAAGATAAAACATTACTTAGCTTTGAGCAAAGTTCCGGATTATTAAACTCTGAATGTCATTTGTGCCTATTTCATTTTAATCATTGATTGAGTATGGACCTTCAGAGCACGGAGGTGTATCTAGGATGGCCTGGGTGCTTTAATTCAGGAGTTGCCTCCCACCAGGTAGGACTGCGGCTGCCCGAGCGGCTGCACAGCCGGACAACACCGGGGGACAGCAGCGGCACCCCGGGCAGGACAGGAGAGGCGGCAGAGCCCACACTCCGGTCCCTCTGCCATAGGAAAACGCTGCTTTTAAATAGCACGAGTCTATTCAGGGCAGCCCGTCCATGGGACTTCCCGGCTGCTCTGCATGTGCCTCCTGTCAGCGTCTTACAGAAGTGAGGGAAATTAGCTCACTTGGTTAAAACTTGGCTGTAATAATGCCAAGGTCATGGGTTCAATGCCATGTATGGGCCATTGACTTAAGAGTTGGACTCGATGATCCTTGTAGGTCCCTTCCAACTCAGAATAGTCTGTGATTCTGTGAAAGTGTGGTAATCCTGAAATTACCTACCCCTGGCTTTCCTCCCGCAGCCACAAGGTGTCCGACTGGACACAGCCGTTCTGGATGATTGTACACGGGCAGCTTGTGCAGGTGCAGCTCAGTGACACTGAATAAAGCGCTGCCACAGAAACCCGCACATACGGGGTTGTGCCGCTCGCTCCGGTCCCCTCAGCCCACGGTGGGACTAACGCTACACACAGCGGTGTCTGGCTTCTTGGCAAATACTGACTTCAGGCTACAGCTCTATCGATTGATAATAAACTTATAATTTCATTCGAGCCCCTCTTGAGTTTGCGTCATTATAAAACAGTTGGGGCGGATAATGTAATTGCTAAGCCTGAACTCTGGGGGAACGGTTATGGGGGTGGAGGGGAGGGGGAACAACCAAGGAGAGCGAGCTGGTCACTGCCCAGTTTCCCAGCACTGAGACAATCATAATCCGAAGTTGTGTTCTGCTTTTGCAGGCAGCTCGCACAGCCGCTCGGGGCACTGCGATGCCTCTGCTTTATCAAACTCTGCAGCCCGGACAGCCCCCGCCGGGCCCGCAGTGCCGCGCGCGCGCACAGCCCGGCTCGGGGCGGGAGCACCGCCCACAGCCCGGCACGGCACAGCATGGCGGCGGCGGCGGCGGCGCTAGGACCCTGCGCGCGCCCCGGAACGCAACCGCGCGCCAGGCTGGGGCGGGCCCCAGAACCTCCGCCTCGCCCCTGCTGGCTTCGCCTGTTGCTATTGGACAAAAGCCATGTCAGTCTTGCACCTCCGCCTATCGCCGACGCGTCTGCCCTCGCCCCGCCCCCCACGGGCGGGCGCGCTGCAGCGGAGGTTGACGGCTGGCAGCGGCTCTGCGCCCGCGCCCGTGCGGTCAGTGGCGGCGCGGCTGTCGCCTCTCGGTGCCGCCGAGCTGGAAGCGGCGGGGCAGCGGGACGAGTCAGGCCCTGGACAGCAGCAACAGGCGGCGCGGCGGCCGCCCGGCTCCTCACCGCCGCCGATGGAGGCGAGCCTGACGTGCGCCGTGTGCCTGTCGCTGCTGGAGGAGCCGGTGACGCTGCCGCTGTGCTCGCACAACTTCTGCCGGGGCTGCGTGCTGGAGTGCCTGGCCTCGGCCGAGGCCGCCCGCCTGCGGCAGCTGCAGCGGGTGCCGGTGCAGGCCCGGCTGGGCCCGAGCCCGCCGTGCGCTCGGGTGCCGTGCCCGCTGTGCAGGAAGCTGTGCCTGCTGCCCCGCGGCGGCGTCGCCGCCCTGCCCGTCAACACCACCCTGGCCGAGGTGGTCAGGCTGTACCGGGCCGGCACGGCGGGCGCCGCCAAGGCCGGGGAGGCGGCGTCGGGGCCCAGGCCGGTGTCCGACCCGCTCTCCCCGCTGGCGCTCGGAAGCTGCCACAAACATCCGAGCCGGCCGGTCCAGCTCTACTGCCGCATGTGCCGGCAGGCGGGGTGCGGGCAGTGCGTCTCCGAGGAGCATCAAGGCATCTTCCACTCCGTCAACCTCATAGGCACGGTGTACCAGGAAGAAAAAGTAAGGGCGGGGCTTCCCCTCCGCGCCAGGGGCCTGGCTGGGAGGTCAGGCTGACCCTGGGCATTCAGGCGGGCACGGGCTGCTCTTGCTTAGAAACGCCGCCGGGAAAACAGCAGTGTGGTGGGCAGGAGAGAGGCAGAGGGATTGTGCTGCTTTGACGTAGAGGCGGGAGGTTTTTGCGGACTGCCAGAGTGCGCCTTCCCCTGCTGCCGTCACACTGTGTCCACCACATGAACGGGACCAGGCAGTATTAACAGATCTGAACCCAATTTACCAAAGCACCTAGAGAATTGTGGGGGTTTTTGTTGTTGCTTTGGTTTGTAGTTGGGCTTTTTCATATAGAAACTTGCAGTCTTGGCTGAAGGAATGCTGATGCTAAGAGTTTATTGCTTGTTTGGATCCAGTTGTTTCAAATTCAGGAAGATGCTACTCCTACCACCACCAAAAACTCACCCGCAGATGTTTTGTTTATAGGCTTTCTGAGCTGCCATAGCAATTTGTGTCATAGGTAATTACATATTTAGGAACAGATAATTTGGGTGAGCAATAATTAGATAAATGTAAAACCAAGACACCTTACAGTTTGCATGAAGAAAGCAACTTCCTGGCATAATGCTCGGTTGATTGGTTGTACTAGTTGCGGGGTTTGCCAAAATACCTACAGTTTGCGTGGAGTGATGTTTTGAATTGCAACCTTTGTTTAATATGTTATATAAAATATCACAGAATCATGGAATAGTTAGGGTTGGAAGGGACCTCTGGAGATCATCCAGTCCAACCTCCCTGCTAAGGCAGGGTCACCTACAGCAGGTGACACAGGAAAGCGTCCAGGTACAGTTTGAATGTCTTCAGAAAGGGATACTCCACACCCTCCCTGGGCAGCCAGTTTCTGTGTTCTGCCACCCTCAACCCAAAGTTTCTTCCTCAGGTTGAGGTAGAGCTTCTTGTGTTTTAGTTTATGGCCATTGCTCCTCATCCTGACACCTGCCTTTGAGATATTTATATGGTTTAATGAGATCTCCTCTCAGTCTTGTCTTCCCCAGACTAAACAGGCCCAGCTGCCACAGTATCTCCTCATGAGAGAGATGCTGCAGACCCCTGATCTCCCTCTCCACTAGCTCTTTGTCTTTCGTGATGTGATTCTAGATAAATATTGAAATGTATAAAGTCATAATAAGTGTTTCAATTGCCTTGCAGCTAACCTTCTTCAGTACTCTGAAACAAATGAGAATGATAAATGAGAAGCTGATGAATGAGATCTCAAACCAGCCAAATGATACAGATGTGAGTTACAGATGCTGTGTATTATATGTGTGTGTATGTGTGTCTTGGTTTCTCTTCTCATGATTGGTTAATCACAACACACAGCGTTTGGGTGTTTCTTGTGGCATAGATGTGCTCTGAGGTTACTTAGAAAAGACACACTGTGGACATTGCTTCTATATTTGCATCTGTTCTTACGCTTCTAGATGATGCTGAACAATGATGTGGAGATAATTGAAATGAAATTTGGAGAAATTTTCAAAACTCTAGAAATGAAAAAGCAGCAATTACTAGAAGATGTTGAAAATCAAAGAGCTAAAAAAGAGAAAGAATTTCAGATGTGGAAGAAAATGAAAGAAACTCACAAGAAGACCATTGAGAATTTTTTGAAGGATTGTGAAAAGCTTGTCCATGAATGTGATCCTCAGCGTTTCCTGGAGGTGATCGCCTTTTCTTTCTATTTGATATCAGTTGTATAATGAACTCAAATAGAGTCTGCTGTATTGTAGATTATGATTATGACTCGATCAGGAAAAACAAATTCAATAAGTGAAAAATACAGACAAAAATTAACATTTCATACTTTTTTATAACAACGGTTTTCATTTTTAGAAAAGTTTGATAAAGCTTTCTTTTCAGCTTATCGATGGTGATTTTCAGTGCACTTAGTTGACTCTTTTTTTCTTCACTAACAAATCAATATTGACTATATAGTTGCTGCTGTAACACTTCCTATATTATGCTACCAGCTGGGAAAATAGGCTGCTGCCTTGGTGCTGGGTAAACAGTTAATTACTAGTACTGCCTTCAAAGCCGTCTCACATTTCTTTGGTTTTTCATATTTATTTTGAAATACTTTGTGTATTAAGCACTTCCATTGCATTTTAAACTTGTAAGATACTAAAAATGCTTTCTGGAGCAGAACTGCTAACTTGTCTGTGCTGCACAGTGGAGTACTGTGTTGAGGTACCTGAGCTAAGGTGATAATATTGATTTTTAAGCTTGCCATAACCCTTGCACCAAGGTGTGCAGTGGTGGTAAATCAGCCTCTCCAAAGCTAAGCTTAGGTACTTCTGACAGACAGACACTGTGCCTACATAGTATATACACTTATGTGTATATAAGACACTGGAAGTCTTCATTCATAGTGTTCAAGGGAACTGTAGAGAAAAAACACTGTTTGCGATTTAGCAGTAAATGCTAAGACACAAACTAATTTTCACTGTTACCTAAGCTAGTGTAGATTATTTAATTTTGTTTGTCAAACACTGTGGCTGCAGTTGTATGGAATTTAGGAAGATGGTAGATGTGGGGCAAAGTACTTAAATCCTGAAGTCTGTGGGGTTTTTGTCAACTTGAAGGCTTATGCTTTCATAAGAAACCACAGTGTACTGCTGATTTCTGCAGTGGGCCTTTTTGCTGCCTTCAGATAAATGGCAAGCTAAGAAAGTACCTAAGAGTTTGACTAAGTATGTGGTAACAACTCATTAAGGAAAATTTCACTTTTAAAAAAGCAGCTCCTACTTCGGGAAGAACTACTGTGACTCCAGTGATTAGTATGTCACTACTTCCACATCTCTTCCTCAACCTCCCTTTCTTCCTGTTTTTCTTCCTCCCCGTGTTTCTTCTCTGTCCACATCCTGTTTTCATCTTCTTCCTCCTATGGGTCCTGATCTGCTTCATGTTCTGCCTGCTTCTTCTATTTCTCCTATGCCTTTTGTCCTTCCTCCACCTTTGCCTTTTGTTCCTTCTTACGTTCCTCCTCTTTTCCCCCATTCCTCCGGTTCATTTTCTACCTCTTCTTGCCATTTGTTCTCTTCCTCTTTAACTTAGCACTTCCCTGCCTGCCCTCCAGAACCATACTTTGTTTTTGTTTAAAGATTCAGTCCAGAGAGATCACCAGGTTTTTATAGGAAAGCAGCTATAATCTAGTTAGGTTTTCTTACTTTTCATTGCCTGTTCTTCGGGAAGTGCCACTTGATTACAGTACAGTGCACTTCTTAGTGCCATTATCTGCCGGATTTAAAACTAAAAGGCAGCTTTTTCAATAGTGTAATAGCATATTGTGAGCGCATAGCAGAGGCTTTCCTCGCCAAGAAATACAAAATAGTCTTTCATTTGAATGCTTGCAAATATCTAAACATCTGAAATGGATCAGGTAACCATATGGATTGTTATTTAAATGTATCATTTGGCTCTGAAGGAGTTCTTTTTGTCTTTAACACAGAATATTACAAGATAAATCATTGTCTCAAGGGGTTTTTTTTAACATTGGAATGATTTGGGGTGGGGGTTTTGTTGTTTTTTTTAAAGTATTTTAACAGGTCTATATCCTATAGTTTCATGATATGAAGACAGGCAACTCAGTCTCTCAGGTGTTTTGATAAAACAATAACCTTCTTTTGACAGTTGGAGAAAACTCATATCTTACAAGTTCTTATTTTATTTACAGGTTGCTTGCGGCTTGAATACAAGGTATGTTTTAATTTTTTTCATGTTTTGTTTTCTTCAGTGTTATTTTAAAGATTAAAACTGAAAAAATATTTACTCTGGATATCATCAGATAAGTGATTTAAAATGAGAATATTATTGAGTAATTAAGACATAATTTCAGATTTTTGGATGCTCTGTGTTCCAAATTTTAGGAAATGTGTCAAGAATTTTAAGGATTGACTATGGGGATTAGAGATAATCAAACTTTGAATTGGCTGCCTGACAAAAAACAAATGGAAAAATTCATTAATACTTGGAGATTGGATATTTTTAGATATGTTACTTGACTTCAGGAACACAAAAGCATGCTTGAGCTTTTATGGAAATCTTTCAAGAGCAAGAGTGTGTGTGGAGATTTTGCAGTGCCTTTGGTTTTGTGCTTGTAGTGCAGATAGCCTGTAATTTCTTTCTAAAGATTCTTAATTATATTTATTAAAACTTTTTACAGTTTAAGAAAGAATCTTGGAAATGGAGTTCTTTAAAATACATTGTGTTTCAGACTAACATTAGCAATGCTCTCTGAAAAAGGAGTATAATTTAGATTCAGGGAAAGTACACTAAGTATAGAGTGGTAATCTTTTTGCTGAACTACACGCACTACTTCTTACAATTTTCATTGTGTATGAAACCTAATTTGAATGAATCATCAAGCAATAAGTTTTAAGAAAAAAATGTGAGGAACTTGATGTTTCATCAGAGACTTAATTTTTCTGATGTCTTCTAGTGATTTCTTTTTAAAATATGTTTTTAATTTTAGGCATGTGTAATTTACTTGGAATGTAAACACAAAGAAAAGTGTTGTAAGTTGGTTAGGTTTTTTTCTTTTCCAGAATGAAAACTCAGCTTGACGTGATGAATATAGCATCCAGCTGGGAAAAGCCACCAGTGTATATGCCAAAGAAGATGGATATCAAATCTGTAGTTAATGAAATTATAGCTTTGGAGTTAACACCTGCTAATATAGGTGTTGTTAAAGGTAAGGAAGAAGGACTTAATGAAGACAAGATTTGGACGGTCACTCTGAACACCTGCAACTTGTGGAACCAGTTGCTAACAAACAATCTGCGTGGCAAAAGCATGCAAGTGTTCAGAAAGCATCTGAGAAAATTGTATGGTTGATAAATTCATTGAGGGCTTTTAAATGAGTTTTATGAATGTACTTTTTCTAGAAAGTTCCTAGGCTGCATTTTCGGAATCTGGGGGAAGTATCATAATTTTCACATACAGCCAGTATCTTGCTGTCAGAAGTGTGTTGCTGAACTAAAAGAGGGTTGGTTGTAGTGTAATGTGAATGTTGGCTGTGCTCAGATTAAATGCTTTTACCTCATGGAAAAATATGTTTTCTGTTGAGGCAGGCATCTCCAGGCAAACCTCTTATGCAGGCCTTTGCTTTATATTACAGAAGTTTTGATAAGGATTAGCTTTTCACTTAGACTTTTGTTTTTAATTGGAATCTGTACTTGGGTGCACAGGAACCTTTCAGTGTTTTCCATATTTAATATCCTCTTCATCAGTATTCTTGTGTTCTTTCTAATAGATCTACATTATGGAGGAAATGAGAACTCAACTCTCTTCAAAGATATCATGAAGCAGTGGCAGGACCAGAAGAATATACCCAACACATTTCTTGTAAGTTATCGATTACATGGTCTACAACACTATGCTATATTATTTTGTCTGGTTTGGCTTATCAAAATGAAATATAATGTCTGCTGCAAAACATTTTTCAGCCTGTGGTGGGACAGGATGAAGCAGATGGTAGGAGGTTTGCTACTCGGTTTATGTCAATATCAGAAATGTCAGCATTTCAAGATATGAGTCATGAGGTATGATTGAACATCTGTTGTAAGTATGGCTAAGTTACTATATGTTATGTTGCAACTTTCAAAATAACTGAAAATTGTGTTAAAAGCTTTTCTTAGGAAGTTACCGTTCTGGTTCTAGAATGATACCTGACTAAGTATTAAATTTTTTAGGATTTTGCTTTTTTTTTCCTTCACAAAGCTGAAACTTAATCTTACTACTGGCTTCAAATACCTACTTTTATATTTTAATGTGGCTTTTTGAGTCACATCTGCCGCTTTCAAATTCAAATAAGCTTCCCCAGTGCTTATATGAAGAAGAAGTCATCTGCCTGTGTTCTGTTTTCTGAAGATAATAGGATTCCATCTTCTAAGGCCATATAATTTGACATAAAACTGAATCGAGTCTCTGTTTTGTTTTGTTTCCAATGATGTAGTTACACAACTAGATTTTTTTTACTGGCAGTTCCATGTGGATTGCTGAGTATTGTTCTGTACAGAATAATTCTAGCTACAGTTAGTGAACTGTGGCTGGCAGTGAATCACATTACACATTTTGAGAATACAAGTGGCAGATGATTGAATGAAAAACTTGCTTAGGTCCTTTAAATATAGAATTACTTTTCTTTTGCTTTATTATTTTGGAGAACATCTGTTTTCTATTGCCATTAAAGATGCAATTATATATAATAACAAAACCCCCACCACCTAAATTGGTTTCAGATGGCTATTTTTCATGACAGTTTGAGAATTTGTGACTTAATATCTAGGTTAGTATTTTTAGCTATTTCTGGTTTTGATAGTGACTTTAAATACAGTTTCCTATAGTTTCATGTTTCAAAACCTACTTTGTCATCACGGTTCCTTGTGCATCTTGTTCAGTTCATAGAATCACAGAATCACTTGGGTTCGAAGAGACCTCTGAGATCATCAAGTCCAACCCTTAATCCAAGCCCACTTTGATTGCTAGGTCATGGCACTCAGTGCCACGTCCAGTCTCACCTTAAAAAACCTCCAGGGATGGAGAATCCACCACCTCCCTGGGCAGGCCATTCCAATGCCTGACCACTCTCTCTGTAAAGAACTTCTTCCTAATATCCAACCTAAACCTCGCCTGGCAGAGCTTAAGCCCAGGCCCTCTTGTTCCACTGTTGGTTGCCTGAGAGAAGAGACATCCCCCACCTGGCTACAACATCCTTTCAGGTAGTTGTAGAGCGTGATAAGGTCTCCCCTGAGCCTCCTCTTCTCCAGGCTAAACTGGAATTGCCAAAATTACTAAAATTGCTTTTAAAGACCTTTTTTCTCTAATGACTTGTGTTCTGTTGCTTTCCAGTAGCAATGGAAAAATACATCATAGCTGTTATAGAATATATGAAAACTTCAGTCTTAAGATTGTATGTGAGTTTCATAACCTCTGAATCCACAAATGCCATTGTAGATAATGGGATTTTTTACTGTCATTGTAGGAGTTACGTTACAAATACTACATGGAACTTCAGAAGGTCACCGATGTGTTCAAGACACAAAATTTACCTGCACATAAAAAGTATAAATTTGTAACTGCTGAGGCCTCGAAGGATAAGTCATCAGGAACTCCTTTTGTATCTTCACCTACCAAAGCAAGTAACACAGATAAAATAAAAACGGGAACTCTGCGAAGAGCAGGTGGCTTTGACAAAAGAACCTCTCCTGGAAGCATCCCATCCACAAATATGAACTCTTCTGAAACAAATGGTGACTTACAGTTATTTCATGAGGGAAATTCCCAGGAAGTAACCACTTCAGCCTTCTCAGAGAATTCTAAAAACTTGTTATTTAAAGAAAAATTGCCAGTGCAGGCATCAGCAATTACTGTTTTGAATGAAACTGACTCTGGCACTTCATCAGATGTAAACCCAGCAGCAACAGTAGCTGTTACTGTTTCAAATTCAGAATCTCTAGCTGTTTCTGCAGAGAAACTTTCTGGTGTACCTTTTACTTTCAGTGCAACTAACAACTCATTACCCAGATCTATTAAAGATAGAGGTCCATTTTCCTTTAAAAAGCAAGAGAGGAAATGTGCTTTCCCTCAGTTTTATCTAGGGAAATATGATAATGTGGATAAAACCAATAACTGGGACAAACATGATCCTGAGACCAAAACCACAGTTTGTCATGCTTCAACCAGTCCTAATTTGGACTCAGCAGAAAGCACAAAGCCATATATTTTGTTTCCCTTTGGCAATTCAGAAAGAGGTTGGTTTGCAGGATCAGAAGTCAGCAATTCATTTAAGGTTTTACCACCATCCTCATTTTTTAGCCGATCTGAGAAACCATCTGACAAAAAAATGTCATCTCACATGAGAGAAAAAACACTTTGTGCAAGGGAAACTGCAGGATATGCTGCACAGAAACCATCTGTTACATGGGAACAAAAACCTCATGCCTCAGAATCCAGCACAACTGTAGCTTGCAGTACTTCAGAAACCAACACTGCTGCTGGAGTGATTGATATCTCTGAGTCACCTCTTCTCAACAGTAATTGTGTGTTTCCCTTCAAAAGTAACTTGCCATTGCCTTCATCGGTATTTTCATTTGGAGGTATTGTCCAAAATACCTCTGATTCACTGACTTCTTCCATGTTTTTTTCTGGAAACAGAACTGAAAAGGAAAAGGAGAAGAGGAAATCTCCTGAAAAAACACTTCTAAATCTAGGGAAGCCTGTATCTTCAGAGTCTGCAGATCTTGCTTCTAGTCATAGTCATCCAAAATGTAAAGGCTCGTGCCTTCCTGTGAACTCGGCTAAACCAGCTGAAAGCGCAGAAATGATTGCTGATGGTAATGCTGCTTGTTGTCAGCCTCTGTGTTCAGTTGTCCTTCCTGCTGAATATGAGAATGCATGTTCCACTCAAATTACTACAGCAACAAAACAAGACAAAAAAGATGAAGAAACTGTTGCAGAAAACAACTTTGTGTGTCCTAGGATGGAAGATGAACCCAAGCCTATACAGGTTCAGAGCGCATCTTGTTCTGTTCCTGGTACATGTGATGATCTGTCTTTAGGAGATTCTGTGTATGCGGTAAATGAGACAGGAGGAATGCCAAGTGACAGCAGTTCTGACACTGAGGAGCAAAGTCAAACATCTGTCTTTACTGATACTAGCCATGCATCAGAATTTCTTTCTGTTGCCAAAGACAAAATGCCTACTAGAAGGAAATCAGACATTAAGAGGGAGTGAAATGGAAGATAACTGTACTTAAATAAGCTAGAATTAAATAAATGCTCTTAACACATTACAAAGTGATTTTATAGCTGTTCTTTCTGATTCTTGCCAGTCAACGTATCTCAGTGTTGGAAATGTAACTGCTTATCAGCAAGTACAATGCAATAAAGCGATTTTTACCGTATAATCACAAAGTCGGGCAACAACCAAAAATGTCATGTCTAGATCAAGACAAAAGTATAACCATAAACGCTGTATCTTCAAGAATGTAGACCACCTGAGAAGTGCCACTGAGGCATGCAGGGAGCTGAGGTGTCCCAGAAAGGTTGGGTGAAGCCTTGGCAGCAGGAGGCAATGCCTTTGCTGTTTGGGTACAGCTGCACTTACGCTTCAGTGGGTAAGAGCACAGCCAATAGCATTCACCTCACAGGCAGGGAGGGAAGACAGCCACAGGGAAAATAAAGGATGTTAAAATCATTACTGTAAATTGTTTTGCATATCTCCCTTTGGCTGTTTTTTTGTTTTTCTGTGATGTATTTCATGTATATTGAAGGTGCAACTTCTAGTGTAATTTCTCTTGCACTTTTGAAAGTGAAGCATCGCATCAGTGTTGTTATACATTGCAGAAGGGTGTCAGCTACACTTCTGAAATGCTGCCTTTAGGAAAAGGAAACATTACAATTCACTTACAGTTCCTTTGGCAACAGCTTGGGTATGAAAAACATTAAGAGAATCTAGCTTTTAAAAATTTCCTTTTAAATCTGTAATGACAAGAAAAAGGGAAAACAGCACTTCTATGTATAAATGATTCAGAACTCATTGAATTTTTACTCTGAAATACAAAGTGAGGATAAAAAGACGATCTTTTTTACTTTATTAACCATTTTGTTGGATCCAAGAGATAATTGTGCTTTAGTTATTGGAATATACAGACAATAGTACTATCTCAGAATAAAGCTCAATTTCATTTTCTGTTCACTCTTCACCAAAAGTCGGTGCCAGACTAAATTCATTCTGCATTAGATAGATATGTCAACTGGCAAGTATTCAATCAAAATGTGGAATATTTAATATTCCTTCAGAATTTTTCACTGGCAACTAGGAAAATCAATAATTTCAAATTATCTCTGTAACTTTTTAAGAGAAATATTATTTGTATTTAAATCTCTGCAACACTTAAAATTACACTTCCTGTAACATAGTACTTATAAATTATTGTTTTAGGAAATGTTGACCTAATTTTATTTGTGTTGAATTCTTGGCCTTAATTTTTCTGTGGCAGTGCATTCCTTTATTAAATGTGCTGGGAAAAATTAGTTTCTAGTATTTGTAAAACTTGAATACCTTTTTGTCTGCATTATAGTAAGGAAGGTGGTGAAAATTCTCTTATTTGTTAGTTTTCTAGTTATTTATGTTTCATCTCTTAAATTTTAATGTATTTCAGTTTTCTCCTAAGAATTTTTGTGCTTCCTAGACATTCTTGTCATGTTCTTCTGCTTGTGTAGGAGAGAAATGTTAAAAAGGCCTAGAAAACAAAGGCTGAGTGAGATGATCCTGGCACAGAGTGTCACAGGTGGAAGTTGGTCTCACTCTAATAAATCTGAGAGAAATGCAACAATTTTAGAGAGTTAAAGGCACCTATGAAATTTGTTACCAGAAAGTTGTAGAAAATGTTGAATGTGCTCATTCGTAATGAGCTAGGTTAATCAGAAACTTTGAGGTTTCTTAAAATTACTTCTTTTCAACATGTCTTCTGTTCATTTTTAGTAAGTTATTTCATGACAATTTGACAAAGTTAAAATTTAAGCAGATACTTAGTTTTTTAGTAAAAAGACACCATCATAGAATCACAAAGCAAATAGACTGATACACTGTTTTTCAAAGAAATTGTGGGTGTGGGGTTCACTACAATTCTCAGACTTCTTTTCAAGCATTGTTGTCCAAGTGCCTTATAGTTCAGCAGTAAGGTTTCACAGGGGAGATAAATGGCAAGCAGGATGCTTTATTTACAATAGGTCACAATAAAATTGCAGTCGACTCAGATACTAAATCAGAAGAATTAACCATTTCCTGATATTCTCACAAGTTGCTTCTGTGTTCATTTTGACTTTTCTGTCTTTCACTATTGACTCCTTCCTAAAAGCCATTAACAGGAGTGAGGTTCTTTGTATGTACATTATTAAAAGTGAAATGTTCACTGCTGTTACTAATGCTTTAAGAGACATTACAGTCTTCAGCAAATAAAATTAGTACCTAATAAGTTTGGTTTTCACCCAGATTTTGTGCTGTGGTCAAATAACTGAGAACATGATAGAGTCCTTTTCTGACTTTATTCCTTGGTCAATTAACTGTGTCTTACCTAAAAAAAGATCACTCCGTTTGTATCAGAAAATATGAAGGTCTGAGGTCACTTCTCCCCTAATTGAGGAGCAGTTGTGCAAGATTTGTGCATGATTTGCCACACAGTAAAGAATCATTTGAGTAAATTTTATTGTCCAAGCAGAGTTAAAGTAATCTTTTCTACTACTATATTCCATTTCTGTCATAATCATGTTTCACACATTAAAAACCTAGAATGAAAAAACAGTTAGGTCAGTAGCTCATCATCACTACCTGATCGCATGCAAGTTTTCTCCTAGTGCATGTAGTTTGATGCTGTTTAAAGAGATCTCAAACAAAGACTTTGTCAGTGTTGCGGTTTAGGAATGGTGCTTCTGAATTTAGTGGTCCCACTGAGACTCTCCAAACTACGTGCTGCTTGCTCGCTCCCCTCTCCCACTGCAGTGGCGCCTGAGGTCAGGGCAGGACAGCAACACTGAATACTCATCCCCAGTGACCCTCCCTGCCCTTGGTGTCATCATGTCATAAACTGATACTGCACAGTACATAAACAAAGCAATCCTGATCTCTCTCCCTGCTCTGAAAAAGAGAACTATGATGGGCTCTTAGTGCATACACAGAAACATACACAGGGTTAGGTACTACACCAACATGAACAGACCAAACAACATTGTGACCAGTGGCTCTGTGCCTAATACAACAAATGTTTACATCAAATTTGTTTCCAACCCGCTCTGGTCAGATCTGTTGTTTTCTCAACCCATTGTGCCGTACATTGGGTGCCAAATAAGGCTGTCATGGTTTAGGAACAGTGTTCTCCAATTCAGTGCCCCAATTTACTATAATTGCCAAATTAATTGCTGAACATCCTTGACAAAGAAGATGAAAGTTTCTAGTGCTGTCCTACTGAGAAACTAGTTTCATAAGCTGTCAGAACTGTGACATTTGTTCAGTATATACTACATAGTTGTATAATAGGAGCTATCTTAACATATATGTCACTGTCTGAAAAATAGTGCAACTGAAAGATAATGTACAATGACTTAGTTTTGAAATCTATTAAAAATGATTACTTAGTTGACATTAGAGCCGCTAAAATGTCAATTTGTAAAGGTTAACTTTGTATTACTGATTATTAACTAAAGCTTTATTCTGAAATTCTTGATAGATCTAGTAACTTTCAAACCTAAAGGCTGCTTTATGTGTGGTAAGAGTATTATGTGCTGCTGCTTTGGTTGTTTTTCCTTCAGGTAGCACACTTCAGTTTCTCTTCATAGTTTTCACCCAGTTGTTTAAATGCCAGTAGAACATTATCATTTGGATCATCACACAGTTCACTCAAACTTGTTCTGGTTAAAAAGAAAAACAAAAAGGCATTATTCCATTTTAAGTTGCTTTTAAAATGAAATGTATATTGTATTCTAAAAAGTACAAGTTTATCATACCCAATAGCCTTAATGAGGAGTGAAAAATCCTTGAGGGCATAGTAAGCTTCTCCTTCGTTTAACCTGAAGAAAGAAAAAAATAATTAAGTTGATATGCACTATAACTGTTTCACCTTTGATAAACCTGGTTGTGTAAACTCGAACACTATAATTCAGATAAATCTGCTTGGCTAAATTGAGCAGGAGATTGTATAAGCTTTTTAGCAATGATGAAGACTCTATTTTGCAAAAAGGACCACTGATTACTGAAAAGGATCTTAATAAGCTCAGTTCCTAGTAATGATCACGTTTTTGTTTTTAGTATGATCAATATTATGTTGAAATATTAGAACTATAGAAGGGTTTGGGCTGGAAGGGACATTTAAGATCATCTAGTATGGATTGAGGGCAGCCCTGCGGAGAAGGACGTGGGGGTGATGGTTCATGAAAAACTCAGTGTGACCCATCAATGTGTGTTCGCAGCCCTGAGAGCCAACTGCATGCTCGGCTGTATCAAAAGCAGCATGGCCAGCAGTCAAGGGAGGGGATTCTGCCCCTCTTCTCTGGTGAGATCACAGCTGGAGTACTGCAGACAGGTCTGGGGTATCCAATATAAGAAGGACAGGGAAATTTGGGAGGAAGTCCAGGGCCACAGGATTGATAAGGGGACTAGAGCACCTCCATTACGAAGACAGACTTGGAGAACTGGTGCTTTTCGGCCTGGAGGTCACATGGAGGAGACCTCATATCAACCTTCCTGTATGTGAAGGGGGGCTACAAGGAAGCCAGAGAGGGACTCTTCACCAGGAACTGTAGTGATAAAACAAGGGGAATGGCTTCAAAGTGAGTAACAGTAGGTTTCTATTAGACATAGTAAGAAATTCTTTACTGTGAGGGTAGTGAGGCACTAGAACAGATTGTCCAGAGAAGTTGTGGATGCCTCATGTCTGGAGGTATTCAAGGACAGGTTAGACAGGGCTTTGGGCAACCTATTCTAGTGGAAGGTGTCCCTGCCCATGGCAGGGGGGATGGAACTAAGTGATCTTAAAGGTCCCTTTGAACCCAGGCTGCTCTGTGATTCTGTAGCCCAAACTCCCCTGCTATGGGCATGGACATCTTTTACTAGATCAGTTTGATAAAATCAAAGAATGTGATTCTATGGTTGATATATTTCCATGTGTCTTGATAATGTGGCATTAATGCCAAACTCTCATATTTTAACCATAACAGTGCATGTAATGTGTATTATAATTGTTCTGATTAGAATCACCTAATTAATCACATTTAACAGCGATTTCATTCCTAAACTCTCGAGGGAGAAGGCTTTAAATACAAGAAGATGAACTTGTGTACTGTATTATAAACAATGCTGCTGTTTAACAGTATTATAAATGGTAGTACATACCAGTTATCAATTGTCAGTGTAACCAAGGAACCATGCTTATAAAAGTCCAGTGCATATGCATTGAGTGGCCTCCTCCTTCTCTGATAGTCATACTTGTTCAAATAAAGCAGGGGGCAGTTTGTGATATTAATTCCAAGAGAACGTAAGACAGCCTAAACAAAAAAAATTATTGAATAGGTACTGTTGTTTTGTTTATATTCCTATTTTGTCAAACCTAAACCTTGAGATCCACAGCTGAAAAGTTCCATCCTTCTAATCCACTCCAAAAATCTGCACAAGTACAGGTAGACTATTAACACAGGGAAGAGAGTTTGTTAGTAAAGTGACTTAAACTGCTAATACAGCTCTGGGATGTTCTGAGTAATTTAAAGGTTGACTAGGCAACTTGATTTCTCTTGAGTTTTAGATTAGGATCTTCTCATATGCATAGATCATTTATTAAGAATCACTGATGCTTTGAATTCCTTAATCACACTTAAACATGGAACATTTTAAGAATGATGGTGAATTTCAAATCCTCAGTCGTAGGAATTTAATTTTTTACTATTATAGAGTTATGCGTTTTGATAATTCCCTAATACTGCAAAGCCCGTAGTAGAAGACCACAGGAAAATGCAAGTTGACATTAAACATCTTGTTGTATATTAGCATTAAGATAACTCATATGCTATCTGACACAATCCTAATTACAAAGCAATCAATGCCTTAATGCATCCTTTTGCTAAGATCCTTGAGCCTACTGTGTGGTTGATTTAAAAATAAAAAATGAAAACTCTTGACATGGAGAAAACAAACTGAAGATAAGATTTGAAATTTTAGAGTATTTTACTAGTCAGAGTCAAAAGCAATAGAGACCTTGCAGAAAGAAAAATATAGATTTTTTTTCCCTACATCAGTCTGTTCTGTTTCTTGCACTGTGACAATGTGGTGCTACTTGGTGCTGGATATTTCTATTTTGACACCTTTCAAATTATTTCTCCTAAAGAGTGACACTTGCAAATAGTGCCATCATATTAGACAGAGGGAAGAAGATTGTGATTAAAAAAATACTTCATTGAACTCCAATAAAATTTGCCCTCCATGAAAAAATAACTTACTTTATTAACAATGTCCTCATGAAATAGATCGTTATCAACCACTCCAGATAAACATGCAAAAGGTGAGATAGCAGATATTCTTTTGGTGTTGTCCATCAAATAAGATGCTAGTTGAGAGCCATGCCAATTCTGAGATGTAAAATCTAGACAAGTTTCATACACAACATAAGTTATTGAGACACAAACTCCCTTTCAGCAATCTAGTTTAGAAGCGGTAAGTTTTCAGTGCAGCAGATAATGATAGAAAATAGAGTTAATCTTCTAAACTTAAATCCTTCTTAATAGATCTTTGCTTATTTTGTTCTTAAGAACTTCTATTCAGCTGATTGTAATGCATAAGAAAGAGCTTTCTAAGAGTAAGAATGATTATGTCACAATCCCCTCCTTGCTGAATAAACCTTTCTTCTTGACACACCTGTAGCCAGAATTGCTAACAGCTTGAAGTTATGCCAAAAACAAAGGCAATGTTACTATTAGAAGACTTAATTTACCATCATCTTTTATTCTGTTGAAGGACAGAATAAAAGATGTCCCATATTTGTAGTGCTTTCTTACTGCAAAAATAGTATTTTTGAAGGCATGTTTTTTTAGAGGACGGGGGCAATGGCATAGTGGTATATTACATAGCTTTTTTATCTCTCTTGCAGGAAGTAATTTGAGATTATGCAGTGGTTAAATATTTTTCACTCAAATGGCAATCTATATTGCTTGGTAGTTTTACAGTCTTGCCTTTTCATATTGCTTTTTTATTGAACATCATTTATTGGCATAAATAGCTCAATTTAAAAAAAATGTGTGATGCTCTTTAATTGATACTTCAACCTTAAGGTTGTTCAGATGCTGAAAACCTAATCTTTGGTAACATTACAAAAGCAATTTAAGTGTTCTAGGCATTTGAGGATCTGCAAATGCACTGATGATTGGATAAAAAGGCTTTCATTCAATAATTTTACTTAATATATTTTTTCTTTCATAAAAAAATCACTTTGCTTTTTATTTCCCCTATAGAATACTGGAAGAATAGCATCTAAATTGATCCTTTCTCTATACAAAACTTCTGCCACATACAATATAATTGATAATGCTTGTAAAACAAAAGTAAAACAGAAATTATAGCTCTTTATTACTATATCTCAAGTCATATTTTATTCTTTACAACATAAGAATTAACCTGAATTTCCTAATACAATCAATTTCAGAAATTGTAAACATGCATTAAGTTTTTATTTCGTACCTGTCTGTGACAGTGGAAGTTTGTATTCTTTTTCCATATCAGCCAATTTGGCAGTTGTCAGAAGAAAATGAGCAAAATTTTCCTGCACTTTAGTGTTGTATTCATTTACAGCATCTTCAAATTCTTCTGGCAGATCCTCTAGGAAGACCTTAAATAACATGCAGTTTATTGCTTCATATACATAATTAGACCAAAAGTGTCAGTTCTACACTGGTCCCTACATAAAGTATCAGCACACACATAGCATATTGGTAGAAAGAAGGAAACAGTACAGTTTCAGTCTTTAGTCAGCTTGTCAGAGTGCCTGAACATTTAGAATTAACAGATCTTAAAGATGAACATGAATTTCAAGCAGAAAAGTCATCAAAAATAAACAGTAAGTATAAAATTCTTTACAGAGTACTTGATACACAGCTTTAGTGAGGATGTTCCTATCTAGCTGTAAGTGGACTTTTGAAGGAGTGCCTTTTCCAGATCTTGTTTTGCCTGTCTCGGTGTTCAACAGGTTTCCCTGCCAACATGACAGATTGATGGCTGCCATGGCCCACAACAGTCCTGTAATTCTTCCTACATGACTAACCACTTTTCAGAAATAAATAACAGTTTTTCTCCCATAATGCTTGCTGGAAACTGGCCACATAAACAGTTTAATATGGAAGAAGTTCCCTTTGCTGTTCCAGCCATAGCTGTGTCCTCCAACATTTGCATAGAAGAGCCAACAGGAGCACATTGCAAATATTTCATTTTTCTGCCTGCACCCATGGTGAGTTAACTTTTTGCAGAACTAATGGTAATGCTCATCCTACTCATACTGTCCCATTCTTTGAAAAAGCACTAATTCATGTACCACAGAGCATACTGGTGTGCTTCTTGTTTATTAGTAGGTGTCACAAAAAGCTTCATCTCCCTAGATGGAGACAAAATTCTAGCAGAATGAGAAGGTAGAAGAGGTACTCCAGGTGATGAAGCAGGGATTCCCTTGCAGCCTGTAGAGAGCACAGTGGACGAGAGATTCCCCTGCAGCCATCTCTGGGGAGAGGACCATGCCAGAGCACATGCCCACACTGCAGCTGGTGAAGAACCTCACATCAGACCTGCTGAATGTTTTCTGAAAGAACTAAAGCCCAGGGAGAGCCCACACTAGAGCAGGTTTATCCTGAAGGACTGCAGCCCACAGACAGGACTCACACTAAAGATGGTATGACATGGGATGAGGAAGGAGTGGCAGAGAAAGCTGCTAAGAATAGATCACAACTCATCTCTCATTTCCCATCAGCCATCACTGCTTGGGGTAAGAGAGAGATAAAGGAGTCGGTAATGAAGGAGTGAAGTTAAGCCTGGGGATGTCAGAGGCAGGGAAAGGTGGTACTGAATTTATTCTTTGTTTCTCACTACCAAGATCCATTTTAGTTGGCAGCAACTTGATTTCATTTTCCATGAGTTAAGGCTGGTGTGCCCTTGAGCATAACTGGTAAGCAATCTCCCTGTTTCTTGTCTCAATCCACGAGCTCCTCCATACTATTTTCTCCCACAACCTGCTGAGATAGAGGAGTAAGGAAGCATCTGGGTGGGCAGCACCAGGTTCCTGTACTTCCATAATGACACTAGCCTAACTGACAAAAGGAAACAAGTTCTTTGAAGTGGTACACAACACAAATTGCAGTAAAGACAAATGCTTTCTCTACCTTTGACTGGGAAAATTTGAATTTGTATTTCATTGCACAGGCTGGAAGATACTTTCTCCCAAATAAGTTTGCTAGAATGAGAACTAGCTTTTCCAGGACATCTTCTGAAAAAACAGTTGAGCCTATGGCAAAACAGAAAGTACTTGCATTAAATATGAAAGTGTAAAAAAAAATATTGTTTTTGGTTTTGCTTACGATAAACAATGCCCATTTAGGAGTTTTTTCAACAGCTGCCACTGTCATGACAGAGGTTATGCAAAACTATATTGGATAAAGATCAATTCGTTAGATCTAAAACCGGTAGTAGTAGATCATGGTAGATAATTTAGCAACTAATACTATGTACAAATCATTACTGTATCCCGTATGTTCACATATTGTACCATATCTCAGTGCATAAAATGGATTTAACTCAAATAATGAGACAGTAGTGGTACTTTATTTTGTTGATATTCAGAGTAGTCATCCATTTAATTTGCTATATAAAACTCAAATCTTACTCTGGAGTCAGAATTCTTGATTTTTCTATGTATGGCATTACTTTTTACCTCATAAGAATGTTTCACAAACAGCAAATATAAGTTCATGATATCAGCACTGTGGTACCTTGGCCTTCTCAGGCAGAAATATAAGCATATGCAGTGTAGAGGCAAGAGGCCAAGGATCTGAAGAGGAAGGTGGGGCAAGCAAAAGGGGGCAGCAACAAGAAGGCACCAAGAATCACTGCAGTTATGGAGCCTGCCATAGATTGCAATTCCAATGCATGGAGTATTATTCACCTTTAATTGGCTTGCACAATTTGTGGAATAAACCTTTCACAAGAAAGCTCACTAAAACAAAATTTGAAGGTTCATAATAGTGCAAGTGTGTCACAAGTCCAGCAAATCCTCTGGGGTTACATTCTTGATCTAAGTAGCCCTGTTTAATTTGAAAGCAAAAAAATAGTTTAGTTGTAAAAGATGAAATTAGATATGACAAAAATATAAAATTGGAATATTCAGAAGAACAGCCTTTTAACCTAATACAAAGGTACCTATTAAGACTATTGAATTTACAGTGAACAGCAAAAATTTCTCCAAGTATAGATTTTTACCTCAAAGATTTAGATCATGTTGCAAATGAAATGGGCATACAGTCATCAAAGTAAGACTTGATGTAACTTGCGTTAAAGAAAAAAGTATTAACCTAAATGTTTGACAGGATTAAAGCACAGCAAGCTGTGACCTGTCAAATATTTTGCTGCAAGATGTTTGGATGCTAGAGGCTTATATAGTTTTAAAAAGCAACAGGACAAGCTCATGGAGTAAAACTCCTTTAAAGGCTCTAAATTCCAGGACAGCACTCCCATCAGAGATCACTCTGCAGTCCTTCCTGTAAGAAAGCATGGAGTATCCAGAGAATCATCGCTATACAGTTGTCTTCTTTTAAGACACTTATTATTGGAGACAGGATACTAGCTATATGAGACAGCTTTGTCCAGTTCTTATGCTAACAGTAACTTTATGGAACCATTGCTAATCTATCCTGCACAATGATCAGATTCTTCTCTTCAACAGAAGCATCAGGCTCCTGATGTTACACATAGCAGAAACCCAGAAGAGGAGACAGAAATATTGGTTAGGACTCTTACTAAGAGCAGAACTGGGAAACCTAGGCACAGATGGTTTGTTAATGTAATCACATTACTGATGCCTCTTACTGCTGTAAGCCAAAATGGAGTCTTGCATAACAATTTTCCAAAATGGTATCCATCAAACTGAAACTATTACTACGGAGAGATGTACAACTAATTTTCAGTCTTATCTAAGGCCTACTTCCTAAATTTTTGTTAGAGATATAATTTCTCTCAGCTTTTTGGAAATCATGTCATCCTTAGTATATTTAAACCCCTATCACTTCACATGCGTGCATTTTCATATATAATATAAATGCACAGCTCTTAACTTTCCTAACACATTTGTAATTTGATAGACTGTGCTATTGAATTTATTCCGTAACATCAGTAGCTCAGAATTAACCTCAAACTGAAGGGATTCAAATTTTGTTTCCTTAAATTTTTAACAGAAAAAAAAAGTATATTGCTATGGAATAAAAAATATGTTGTTCTTTAAATGAAAGCATACTAACACAAACAAGAATCTGTAGATTTAAGAACTATTCTTCATGGGAAGAAGTCAAAACTTACCTCTTTGATAAGAAATTGCAAGGAAAACATAAAATAAATTTTTAACATTTCAGCATGTCTTTTTTTTCCGAATGACATCAATGAATGCTTCAACACTGACAAAGCCTGGTCAATAAAAAAGAAAAAGAAAGCAAAACGGAAATCAGAAATCCAACAGAATGTTGATATTGCAAAGGAAAAAAATGAATATCCAGCTTTTATGCTTTATTTCATCAATCGGTATGAGGGTTATATAAAATGTATGTAAACTGAATGCCTAAGTTTTGGATATGCTTGGAAAAAGTCTATCCTCTGTCAAATGTGTGCTTATTTTCAAATTTATGCCGAGGCTTGTAAAGTTAATTACATTAAATTCATATAGAGATCTAAAATACGAGGATTTAAATATCATTAAACTAAACCTATGAAGTTTTTAAATTGCACCTTTCACTATAATGCCTTTTTAACATAATAAGGATTTAACACAGAAGTTTACCAATTTCCTTTGTTGACTTAAGACTTGGGTCTGAATTCATTTAGTGAGTTCTTGAAAATAACTTTCTATATGCCAAAGTGGATGTAAAAACCAGATCATCTGGAGGTAAAAGTTCCTTAAAACTTACAAGAGGAGATCTCTGGCCAATTTGTAATTATCATGGGTTTACTTAAATTAGTGCATTAAATGGCAAGAATAAGAATTCTTTGATTACAGATACTTAGTATGTATATTTTAAAAAAGTGAGTAATATATAGAATTTCCTCATTTTTTTAACTGAGATAGCATTTCACAGCACCCATCTTGCCTATGGAAATATATGTTCACATCTTTTCTTCAAATACAGCTAAAATTTTAAATATTGGAAGACTTGCTGTTTCTCCAGTTTAATACAAATATTGCATTGAACAGCAGTCAATAAAACTACCTTCCTGCTAGTGGCATTCTTTCTGATGATAAAATTTATTGCAAAGAATAAATGCATGACAATGGACAGTAGAATACTGTGGAGAAGATGGCACAGGTACTAGAAGCAGTATAGCAAAGCGTACAATTTCATGTGGGGCAGGCTGTTTACTTCTGAAGTGCATAATTTTCTACTCATTTTAAGGAAACTATAATTTCATTATATTGAAGTTAAGAAAAAATATTAAACCTTTGCTTTAGCATCTGCTCTGTCATCAGCCTTTGCAGCCAACAGCATGAGTCTCAATATTAAGGAAATAGTCAGAGGAAACTGGCCTTTCAGCTGAGGTATGTTGGATTTGATAAGTCTTTCAACTTTGGGCAATGGGATGTCATAGAAGAACACATTTCCAATAATATCTTGTCCCCGTCTTCCAGCACGTCCTGACATCTAAAACCAAAATATTTATTAATTATATTATGAATACAATATTATTGTTAATTTTTAATAAAACATACCTAACTTGTATATACCATCTGTAAAGTCCTAATAAAGCACTTATGCAGAATTATTAAAATAATGTGTGCAAAATATGTTGTACCTCAAATCTAGATGGTTTACAAATACGGTGTGTTTCTTTACTTTTTTCAGTATGAACATCCAAATTTGATAGAAGACTTAAACACTGGCCAGGATATTTACATTCTCTCAAATATCATTTTAACATTTATTTTTTTCCAAAGTAAGTTTTAACTTTATTTATATCTACACACCAACTTTGATTTCAAGTTACATTTAGTTCTGAATAATGTCTGAGTAGATTTGGAGCAGAGGAAGTCTCAGAATGAATAAAGAGCAGAGAATATAGAGTAGGGAGAACCTTTCTATGGATGTATACTCTTGCTTGGATCACCTCTTTGTCTGGTCCATTGTAGGGACTTGCACCTCATTCTGGATGATGTGACAAAGCTGGAGCCACATATATATATATATATGTGTGTGTGTGTGTGTGTGTGTGTGTGTATATATATGTGCAAGAGAAGAGAGATGCACACAGGACCAGGTATTGCACAGATCGAGAGCTACCTTCTAGGTTAGGCCATCTACAGTACAGGGCCTATATGGCCTCTTGATCATAAAGCAAACTGGCAGCAATTCATGAAAATACAGGTTTCAAAAGTAGCACAAGAGCAGGAAACAAGTTCTAATGAAGAGGTTAGAGTCTCTCAGCCCACCCAGTAAGTTGTGCCGTGAGAACAGACATTCTGCTTTATTGCATTTGCAACCTCATCTACACATTGCTGCGTCGGATTGTGTGGAGTGCCACTTCCAAAGATGGAAGGAACTCAAATGTCCCCATTAATCAAGTCAATAATCTTTCCTTTCATTGTTACATCCACACTGTATGTTCTTACAGCGTATTTTTCACATTCTGTAAAACACTGACTAGAACAAAACAGCTTTTGTCTTTCCAACTAAAAGCCAAATATATGCCTTTACTTCACTTGGCGGTTGCAATGTTTTAATTGCTGAAATAGGTCATTTGATTACATACATTATTTGTGGGCTGGCAGTTCTGAAACATTACCAAATCACCTTAGCTAAACTATTATTATTACCAAAATGAACAGCTAAAACTCAGAACATATCTAGAAGTATATGCAAAAAAGATGGGTTTTTTTCTGAATTTGTGTATGATGAGAGGTACCTGTATACTGTTCCTGTGATAAAAAGTGGGTGTTCTATTTCCATACCTGTCTGTAATTTAAGGCATCTAAAAAGACAGAATCTTCAGCAAAGACAACAGATTTACATGGCATGTTGATTCCTAGAGCAAGGGATGAAGTAGCTGTGACTACCTATAAAATATCAATCATATCTATTAGAAATGGCAATATCCAAGTTAAAAAAAAGTCCAACACTTGTAATATCCAACTTCAATCAACAGGAATTTTACTGTAATTTCTCATATAATTTTCTGAATTTCCCAAAGCTATGAACATACAGGAATTTCGCTCTTTTGTGTAATTCATATTGTTATTACGTTTGCATATTAAACTTCTGTATCCTGAAAGTATACCACATCTATTATGAAAATTGAAATAAATAATAAACTGAAATAATACTGAAATTGAACACAAATTGAAATATTTCATGAAAAGAGTACAATCTATAATAATCCTATAGAGATCATTTAACTAAAGCACACTTGGTTGGTGCTGCAGTAAAAGACCAAAACTGTTTCTATAAATACATTAGAAACAAAAGGAGGACTAACAAGGATCTCCATCTTTTACTGAATGGAAGGGAAACACGAAAGCAAAGAATGAGGAAAAGGCTGAGGCACTTAATGCTTCTTTGCTTCAGTCTTTAATAGTAAGACCATGTATAGAGAGGTGTCACCTGCTAAGAGAGATGACATCACCACTTAGAAGATGAGGGAAAGGTTGTAGAGCTTATCTACCTAGACTTTAGTAAAGCCTTTTACACTGTTTCCCGCAGCATTCTCCTGGATAAATTGACTTCTTATGGGTTGGATGAGTGCACTGTTTGCTGAGTGAAAAAACTGGCTGAGCTCAGAGAGTGGTGGTGAATAGAATTAAATCCAGTTGGTGTCTGGTTACTGTTGGTTGTTCCCCAGGGCTCAGTATTTGGGCCAGCCCAGTTTAATATCTTTAACAAGGGGCTTGAGTGCACCTTCAGTCAGATTGCAGAGGACATCATGTTGGGCAGGAATGCTGGAAGGTAGGTAGACTCTGCAGAGGGATCTGAATAGGCTGGATCAATGGGCCAAGGCCATTGTATAAGGTTCAACAAGGCAAAGTGCAGGGTCCTGCCCTAGGGTCACAACAACCCCATATAGTGCTACAGGCTGGAGGAATAGTGCCTGGAAAGCTGCCTGGTCAAAAAGGCCCTGTGGGTGCTGGTTGACTGCTGGCTGAACATGAGCCAGTGTGTGCCCAAGTGGCCAAGAAGGCCAATGGCACCCTGGATCAGAAATAGTGTGTCCAGAAGGACCAGAGAAGTGCTTGACCCTCTCTATTCAGCAATGGTGAGGCCATACCTCAAGTCCTATGTTCAGTTCCAGGCCCCTCACTTCAAGAAGGACCTTGAGGTGCTGGAGTGTGCTCAGAGAAGGGCAATGGAGAGCTGGTTAAGGGTCTGGAGAACAAGCCTGATAAAGAGTGGCTGAAGAAGCTGGGATTGTTCAGTCTGGAGAAAACAAGACTGACAGGAGAAGTTATTGGTGTCTACAGCTACCAGAAAGGAGGTTGAGGGCAAGGTGAAGGTTGGTTTCCTCTCTCAAGCGGCAAGAAATAGGACAAGAAGGAATGGCCTCAGGTTGCATCAGGGAAGGTTTAGACTGGGTATTAGAAAAAAATTCTTCACTGGAACATTTGTGAAGCATTGAGACAGGTTGTCCAAGAAAGTGGTTGTCACTATTCCTGGAGGTATTTAAAACTTATGTAGATGTGGTGCTTAAGGACATGGTTTAGTGGTGGACTTGGAAATATTAGGATAACAGTTGGATTCAGTGATCTTAAAGGTATTCTCCAAGTGAAATGATTCTATGATATTCTAATCTGAAGGACAGGAATTCTTAGTTAGACATAAAGTTCTACAGCTATCTATTCAATTAGTTTATTTCATTTGTTTGAAAACATTTATGTCAACGCAATATATTTTACCACTGGTGAAAGTTTCACTATATTTTTAAATTAAACATATAGAGAAACTAAGACACACACACACAAAAAAAATTGATATGAATTCACCAACCTTGATATATCCCAGCCTGAAAAGCATCTCCACTGTTTGTCTTTCTTTAGTAGTCATAGATCCATGATGATAACCAATTCCCCTCCGTGCCATCATTTGCTGCAGATAACCTCTTCTCTCAAATCTAAGACGATGAAAAATCTTACTCAAAGTCTACAAATAAAAAGAAATGTTAATTATTAACCACAACAAGTATGAAGCATAACCAGGTGTTTTTAATTAAAAAAAAAAAGAAAAACAAAAAGAAACAACAACAAAAAGAATCTTCTCTAATGTTCTAGCACTACAGGGAAATATAGCTGTTCATGATCTTCAGTGACCCTGAAGACCAAGGTCTTCATAAGTGGATGGATACCATCAGTAGCTTCATTATCGTGACAAATCCAAGCTCTTCAGTACACTTTTATATACTACTATAAACATATTGAAAAGCAAAGAAAATTTTGCTTTGTGAGGACCAGAACTTTAAGACTTAGTCTAAAAATAATTGTTATTTAGTATTTTACGATATGAAGGGCTCAAAAATATTTTGTTAAGTACAAAAACGTGCCATATACATTATACTAATGACTCAGTCAGACAAATAGGAGTCAAATCACCAAGTAATAGAACTGCATTACTGGTAGTTCATGGAAATTAATTAACTGTATTATACATCCCAGGACTCCTATCACAAGAACAAGTCAACATCTTTTTATCTAGCAGAATGAAAGTTATCCATACATCTTAAAAATAAAGTTATCTAAGGTTGGAATCACATTTAAATGGAAATATTCAGATATTTCTTGAAGTCAATGAATATTGTTGCATCATTATAAGCTTTTTACTCATTTATGCATGAATGCATGCATTTTAGACATACAAAAATAAAACCATGTTAGAATTACTACTTACATCTTCATCCACTGCTTTATAATCAGCATAAGTACACACAGAAGGGATAGTAGTTAGTTTTTTAAGTCTCATTTCTAACTGTTTCTTTTTAGTCATAAGAAGTTCCATGTTTTGCATTTTACCAGGGCTCAACTTTTTGGTATCCCTGTATATAATATACAATTAAAACCATTATTTTTTGTAATCAACATACATTTCTCAACTTCACAATATTTGGATACTGAAAGATGCAGGCTCATTCTCTTTTAAACTGTAGGCTCAAACTTGTAGGTAGATCTGTTAATGTAAATCCACTCATAATGCTAACAGCTTCATGTTGTGGCTCATATGAAAAACTACAAGTAACTTGGAGGGAAGTAGGGAGGAGGAGATATGGTGATATACTAAAATTAAGGAAGATAGAGACTACAATTAAATTAGTAAATTTGTAAGCTAGCAAAGGTTTCATAAAAGAATTAAAAGAGAAATGTGATGAGTTTACTGCCAATAACGTAATGGACTGTAAGGATTTAGGTCAAGATTTGAGGATGAGAGGGGAGGGCAAACTATTTAAAGGCAGCTTTCCAAGGAACATCGATGTCTAAATATGTGTCTAAATATGTGTCTAAATTCCTACTGGATTTTCAAATTCTTACTTTCTAATATTAAAGTCAGCTAAGTTCATTTTTCCATGGTATTATGTCCAAAGAACGCGCCATAAATTGTCATCATTAAGAGGACAAAACTATGATGTTTTAGGTTCCTGACATTCCTGGTAACTATAGCCATATTTCATTGCCAAGTCTCTTACAAAAATCTATACTCTATGATCATAAATCAATAAAATTAAAGGTTAAGGGGGAAAAAAATACAGTACAATCCAAGCAAAAGGCTGACAAATATTCAAATAGGATCTCACCAGTTAAGTGAACCTGTATTCCACAGATCCACGACCCTGGTGGAGCTGAACTATGAAAATATATTCCCATAGCGGCTGACCCAGTATGAGAGTCAAATGCTACACTGTTTTTAAGAGTTGCATGACTAAAGTTACTGTTTGGAAAAAGAGCTGTTCTGATGTGGTTGGTATCTGAATAGTTAATTATTCCAAACTGACCAATCTCATATACTCAGGTCTCTCTCTTTGAGTCTTCTGTTGTAGCGCCAGAACCTCACCCAGTGTCAAGAGCACTGGAGTCTTGCTGCTGCCTGGCTCTGCAGCAGGTACTGCTGACTGATACCCACCTCTCAGCTGCTCCTACAGGGCGGGGCATTAGAGCACAAAGAACAGGACTACTGTACTGCAAGCTGGAATAATATGCTGCTGAAAGGTGCAATCCCCAGAAACAAGTTATTACAAAATTATGCTCTGTCATAATACACAAGCTTTTTAATAACACATAATACTTACTCAGGGTATTTTTTTAGCATTTTGGTCACTTTTCTTAGTTCTTCCCTGAAATGTTCTTTTTCCCTTCCAGGATCTGGACTGTGTACAGTTTTTTGTTTTTTCAGCAAATTGAAGAATACAGTCAGAGCTGCATGTTCCACTGAATGGATGTTTAATCTTGAAGTAAACAATATATAATATACATCAATTAGGTGAACTCTGTTAGGTTTTAATTTATATGTAATGCTATTACAATAGTGTTCAGTGAACTTATCATCTGATGATAATTAGAATCTGAACATTAGAAGCTTGTCCTTTTTCCATGTCCAACTCATAGTCCACATTCACTTTCAAATGGCTATTAGTACGAAACTGAGTGGTAAAACGGTTCTACCATAGGAAGTGTTATCCATAGGAAGTGTGTTCAACTCTATGTTTCCCTGAGATAGACACTTGGACACACAGATAAAGTAAACTGTAGCTTTAATTCCTCTCAACTACCCAACTGAGAATCAGTGCCTATCTTTCTTCATCTAGATGGCTGTTCTTCCTCATAGCTTTTTCAGTATTGGACTGTTTGGATTTTAACTGAGACAAAGACTTCTCCAGCTTCACTCTCAAAAATAATTTCTTTCATTCCTCTTGCAGCAAGCAGATGATGTTAACTAAAACCATACATGATGCTAGCGACGCATATAATGAGGTTGCATCCAAACCCATTAAAATATTCACATTCAAATCTGTCAGACACCAAGATCGGGAGCAAAATTTTCACCTTCCCACACAGCATGTGAGAACCGAAATAGCAGTGAACATGTTAATCTTTGTGTCTAATGCAAGGACAGGCAAGGCTTCAGACAGAGATAGCAAACTTTCCATATTCACTGTTGTTCTGATGCATTATTACAGCAAGAATATGCACTAGACAGCTATTTACTGATAAGTAGCTTATTTTTATTAAGTTCAGCATTGAAGTACATGCCTAATGTACTAATATTAGCAATATCACTGACAATAATGGTACTGTTGGTAGGATCTAAGTTGTGTGTGTTTGATATTAGGTAATTACATCTCATATGCAAACCAGGTTGACTGATTCATTGTCACTGGATGTAAGATGAGATTTTTAGAGGCTATGCAGTGGAACCCTCATCATGTAGCAAATTAATACATTAACAGGACCACATTTCACCCTTTCCCCTGCCAAATCTGACCTTACACAAATAATTTCTACCTCTAAGCAGATCGCATACACTTTCCACAAATTTTACTGACTACACTGGAGCAAAGCAACTGAGAACCTGACTTTAATGTGATTAAATTACTTGTAATTTTTGCAGACATTGTGCATGGATTCTACTCTTTCCACACAGTCATTAAATGCTCACGGTTTTATTTCAGCTAAACCTTTAGTGCCATAAAGATACATGGGTTGTTACAGCTCGTAGACCTTCATTTTTAAAGCGAAGGTATTACACATCACGTAAATGGCATTTGCCAAGCCATATCAGTGCTTGTCTCCAGTTTTCTAAATATAGGCAACACATGTATAATACATGAAATGTATATACTTACATAAAAAATATGGCAGGCAACTTATCCATCTCATGTAATTTCTCAACAAAGTTTGCAAAATGCTTCCACTTGTCCTGTTCTGAGAATTCCACAGGCTTTGGTTTAAGGTGCTCCAGTACTTCGTTTACCTGATCAAAGTAGTATTTTGTGGAGGTTACTTCCAGCTGGAGGCTAACAAATATGAATACTCCATTTTCCTCTGTCAAATTCTATCACTTCAGATTTTTTGAAATCATTCAGAACTGGAATAGTCACTTATAGTTTACAGACTAAAAGGTCTGAAAGTTATCAACTGACTTTGGCAAGAGCTCAAAATAGAATTCATTGCTACCGTCACTGTGCAAATAATAAAGTATCACTAACACTGATTATGAAATATATTTACATCTAAGTGTCATATTTTAAGAATTTTGTGGGTTTCTCAGATATTTTTTTTTTTCCTTGTCAATTAATCACAGTTTCAAATTCCTTTCTATGATATAGGAATAGGTGGTCTCCAAACAAGGAGTAGGTTTCCAGCTAATTGCTTGAATTTCTGTCTTTTACATGGGAACATATATAATGTCTGTGGTTACACAGAAGGTTTCATACAAGCAACAAACAAGAGGTAGACTAAAAAAGCAGAACAAGGGTACCACATTCTCACCAATTTTAGGAGGTACCCTAAGGAATCATGAATTGATATCTCACAGCAGTATCAGAAGTCTGATTCTAAGAGATGCTTATGAAAATATCACCTTGAAAATGCTTACGGGAATGCTACAAATAATGCTTATCTTTCAAGTAAAGCAGCAAACTCCCATAATATATTGATATATTGATATAATTACTATTCCATTAAAACCATACACTGTCTTAAGAAGGTGCCCTCTATAAACTGTTACCTTCTGTCTTTGGCCAAGCGCAATCCATTTGCTCAGTTCTTTCTTCAGTTCCTGTTCATATTTCCTTGCATCTGTCTTTTTTATTACTACTTTATTCTTGAAAGAGAGAAACTCCTCAGGATCTAGCTCCTGGAACAATATTAATATTTAAACTTATTATAAAGAGTTGTTAATCTCTTACTTTCTTACTCTAGTCCTTGGTCATCTATTTATTTTGATATATTTTGCCCACAGCTGTGTATACACACCTGTGCCCTTGGCCACTGTTGCCAGACTTTTGCCATTGTGTCATAAAGCTGGATGCTCTCTCGTGGAGATAGAGAAAGATCTGAAGGAATACCGTAGTTCTCCATCTGCAAGGAGTTTAAACAAAAGCAAATTACAGAAGTAATTTTGAGAGAATCTATGTTGCCTAAATGTAACAGTTGATAAACAATGCTGACACCAGGATTATGCTTACATGATTGACTGTTAATGCACCACATGGATGATAATGTTCAATTGTAAAATCACTGCCCTTTAGAGAACACACGTACTTTTCCAAATCATTGCATCTTTCTTCATACAAGACTGCAAAGAGACAAAAATGCTGTCATGTTGCACTTCGTTGTTTGAAAAAGCAAGTATTTAATCCTGTAAGATTTGTTCTTATTTAAAAGAAAAAAAAAACAACAAAACAAAACACAATACACTTACGTTTACATACCATGATTAAAGTTTTTACAGAACACACTAAAGTTTATTTCTTAGTCTCAGAATACTGCGATACACACCTAGTCTAACACGATACGATTTCTTTTGTTCTTGTACTTTAGATTTCGCTTTACATTTTTTTGTAAAGTTTTCAGAGTTTGTAGAGCTTCTTTCTATTTTATTCTCAGCAAGTTGCCAATACCTTTTCACAGATTGTAACCACCTACAGTGCAAACATAAAACAAAAAAAGTAAAAATATTTTAAGAAAATCAGTACAGCTATAATAGATGGATTACTACAATCTGCTTAATTTCTCCTTTAGAATTTCCAGTCCCTTCTCACCAACTTCAGTGCAATTTTCTCCAGCTTATCCCAGGGTGCAAAAAAAAAAGTGAAATGGCACCCTTATTATATAGTACAGGTGTTTTCCCTGAATGATGATGGATAAGTGTGCTTTGGCAATTCAAATAGATGTAAAAGCCTGCTGAATTCCTCTGCACAGCTTAGTTCCGGGGTCTGAAGGAATAAGAAGTGTGTGTTCTCATTACAAAGGCAAGAATTATGGTATTGTTTTGTGTCAGTTAGGGAGTGAGGGTAGCAAAATATGTGTAACACTGTAACTCCAAATCAGTTGTCTTTCCAATACTAACTGATCTGTCTATCTAAAACAGCTCATATCTAATTTAAATATGCTCCCATGGGCCATAAAATTCCACACGCACTCAGTTAGGTGTTCTGGGTCACTGACAGTAGCAGAGAGGGCCAAAAATGGACATCGAATTGTTACCAGAAGATGTTCCCAAACCTCTGCTCCAATTTCACCGCCAAGACAATGGATCTAGGTTTTGAAGAAAAAGGGTTAAAAGAAAAGAAGAAATGTTCATCATGAATATGTACTCATAACAGGATTTATTTTGTGTTTTGCAAAAATTGGAAGTTTGGCAAGATCAGAAGTGAATAATCCTTATGTTGTAGCAAATGACCACAGATCCAAATCAAATGTTCAGTAAATCCCTCTTCAGACTTAACTAGATAGCAAATTAGTCTAAATTTCAACACTACTTTGACTGTTTGTACCTTACATACTCATTGGCATCAGTAGCAATTAACTCTATCTACAAGAAAGAATACAGGAGGAATTTTAACAAGATTAATCATGGACTTTTTCCTGGAAAGCCTGATAAATACTTTGTGATGTGAAATGTATATGATCCCAATCTGGAATGGTCTATTTGTGCCATGGAGACTACAGTGGTGGCTTTTAGTTTTTCAGCTGACTGGCTTGGGAGACATAAAGGAAGTTCCTGGTAATTTTGATTGAATTGTATGTCCTCTTGAAGACTAACAGAATTTTAAGTTCTTTCACTGGATGACATAAACACTATCAGCAAACAGGGAAAAGCCAGTCTGAAACAGTACTTTTGAAAGCTGTTTTTTTACCAGTAATAATGGATGTAATTAAAAAAAAGGTGACCATCATTTTTGCTCAAGGTTTTTCTTATATTTGTTAAATTAATTGCTATTAAAAGATGCCTACCTCATCAAAAATAACATATTTTATTCGTTGGGTCCATTTCTGGCAACGAGGAGACAGCATCAAGATTTCTAAGCATTGAGGCACTGTCACTAGTATCTAAGAAGAAAAGTTTGCAAAGCATTATTTTCAAGCAAACTGATTAACCAAACTGATTAGTAGATTCTATATTTAAAAAGCACTTAATATATATGTATGTGATTTCAAGGTAAGCAAGAATGAATGCGTGATTTGTCACTGCTGTCTTCAAGAAAGAGAGAAAGAAGACACAGGAAAGTACAGGCTCGTTACTCACTTCCATCCTGGGAAGGTGATGGGGCAACTAATCTTGGAAATCATTTCCAAGCAAACACAGAATAAGAAAGACATCAGGAGTATTCCAGCATGAATTCATCATGGGGAAGTCATGCTTCACTAAATTGTAGGATGAAAAGACTGGCTTGGTAGATGTGGGGATAACAGTAGATATTGTCTTAAGTAAGGCTTTAAACAGCATTTCCCACAAGCTGTTGAAGTATGTTGTAGCTGTTGAAGTATGGGCCAGATAACCAGACAGTGAGTGGATTAAAAAACTGGTTGGAAGACAAGGCCTAGAGGCTGATGATTAGTGATACAAAGTCTATCTGAGGCCAGTAACCAGTGGTGTAGCCCAGGGATCAACAGTGGGTCTGATCCTGTTCAACATCTTCATTAACAGTCTGGTTGATGGGGAAAAGGGTATCCTCAGCAGGTCTGCTAATGCCACCAAACTGGGAGGAGTGGTTGACATGCCAGAGGGTTGTGCTGTCACCCAAAGGCTGGAGAAGTGGGGTGACAGGAACCTCATGAAGTTCAACAGGGAGCTGCACAAAATTCTTTATCTGGGGAGCAGCAAGCCCATGTCCCAGTATATGCTGGGGGCTGTCCAGCTGGGAAGCAACTTCAGAAAAGGACCTGAAGTTGTCAGTAGACACAGGTTAAGCACAAGGAAGCAGAGTACCCTGGTGGCAAAGAAGGCTAATGATTTCCTGGACTGCACTAGGAGCAGTTTTGCCAGTAAATCACAGAGGTATGTTTCGCCTCTACTCAGCACTGATGAGGCCACACCTGAAGTCCTGTGTTCAGTTCTGGGCTCCCCAGTACCAGTAAGACCAGCCTAGTGGCCTTTCATAGTGGAGTGACTACACCAGTGCACAAGGGAAAAGACACTGATGTGTTCTGTCTGGATTTCTGTAAGGCATCTGCTGTATGCTGGTAACCAAAGGAGTAAAATGGTTTTTCTTTTAACCAGAGCAAGCAATCACCTGCATGTCCACTAAGAATGAATAGGTGAGGTTGTATGCCATAGACTTACATACTTAAGTACAGATACCCATAGATTTTTCCTGAACTTTGTATTAAGTAATGGCTCCATTGTTCTAACTAGAATTAACATTTTCAGAAGCCAGATGAAATACAGAAGTAGTTATTATTAATACATGTTAAAACACCCACAAATATATACCTGAGAATTCAGGACATCATTGTGATAATCTCGTGTGAAGACTCCACACAGTGCCAATCCATCTGGAAGACTCTTGGTGAATCGACTGTATACGGTTCCCGCCACTTGGTTTACAAGGGCCTTAAACAAAGCAGATCATTAACAAAACTGCATGTTTAAAATACATTTCTGCATCCAGACTGATGCTTAAATGAAAAGATTATTTTGATACCCAACCAGAGTACAAATACAAACAATTTTAATTTTACTTACAGAAAATAATCCATAGAGGTTGTTCTTGAATAACAGCATATGCAATTCACTACCCAAAAATCATATCACTGAACATTAAAATAAGTTTTGGAAGAAATCAAAACATTGTATGTCAGCACTTAAATCAGTTTTTAACTATTAGGATAGAATTCTCACTAAAAAATAACCCACTATCTACAGTTTCATAAATTTCCCCTTGAAGAATCTAAAGGTGAACTCAATCAGAAAAACATGACTTGCTTAGTCATTGACGTTTTCTAACACTACTTTCATCATACTGGTAGACTTTTGGTACTGTCATCATTTACCTAACATGCTACTTACAGAACTTTTGTATGTATTAATGTTTCTGACCCTAGCTATACAGATATTAATATACAAAAACTCTATGTGAGCTGAAATATTTTGAAGATATTTTTGTAATCATGCTTTTATAAATGTAAATATAAAACAGAATGTAAATATTCTGTTGCTAATAAAACATACATATCGAATAAAATTGCCTAACATGTTACCCCAAACAGTTTCCAAATCATCTTGAGAAATATCATAGTCATGTATACAGAGTATGTAGTAGGATGCGGCCTTACCTTTGTAGGAGCAACATACACAAGTACTGCTTCATTGCTCATTTTCAGAACTTTTTCCATGCAATAATATGATGCATATGTTTTCCCTGAGGAAGTGGGAGCAACAATCACCGCAGACTCATTATTATCTACAGCATCAAGAAGTTCTCGCTAAGAGAAAAGCAGATACTTATGTCAAAGTCTCTTGTCATTAAGTTTATATTGAGTGCTCTTTCTGTGAAAACATCTTTTATTTCTGCATATAGACTTTATATACAGATTTTACAGTACAGAAAGTCAGAGTTTACCTGCTTGTTTTATGATTGCATTCTTTCCTCTTAAATTGTTAGTCATGAAAAAAAGAAACTACAAATTATAACTTGTCTGTTGCAATTATTTGGTCTGACAGACAAAAAGAATATAATTTCCATTAAATTTATGCAAAGAGTTTGTGTCTCATTACCTGCCATGCATCTGGTATGAAATGTTGCACTCGGGGATCTGGATCATTTCTCTCTTCTCTGAGCAAGTAACAATCCATGTATTGTAGCTGAAAGCGAGCTGAACCCACTTTGATAGCATATTTGCTTCTATTCTGTTTACTACTTTCTCCTGTCTATAAGGTCAAAAGAAAATTCAAGTTGGTTTCAAAGGCAGAAAGAGACTAAGAATCTCTTCTGCACATCTTCTGCTCTGCTGAATTCTGCAAGCTTTGAAAATATATGAAAAGTGCAGACAATTTTTTAATAATTTCTCACAGAAATCTACACCATACAGTCTTACATCAGCATTACACTTACTGCTTTTCAAAGGGGATGATCTTCTGAAACTTCTATGTCTTCCATAACCAGTATTGGTGTTGGTGTTGGTTTTGAAAACTGGCTAGCAGTCAAAAGCTCCAAGCTATTGCCTGCCAGAGCCTTCTCATCATATATTTATGTCTCTCCTCTTCACTCTGCTCTGATCCCTTGTGCAACGAATCACATTGTCAAAACAAAATTCAATAACACTGCCTGGGTACCCTAAGACATATCAAATTTAATGTTCATGGATGCATCTGGTTACAACATGTGACCCTGAGGGCTGTATAGAAAAGTACTATGTGTATAACATACACTAGAAGCTCAGAAAATCACTGAATAATTTAGGTTGTCAATGCTTGGACTTGATGATCTTGGAGGTCTTTTCCAACCTTAAGAATTCTATGTATATCTGGATGTCAATACAACTCAATGACAGAAACAGTTGCTTTTAAGCTGGGTCACTCAGGGCTGTATTCAGCCAATTTTTTTTCTGTCTCCAAGGACGGAGATTTCAAAACTTTAATTTCTTGAAAGAAATATTTTCAGTTATTCCTGAAAATTTCAGTTATTCCTAAAGTTTCTCCAACTTTGCAAAAGTAAAAATAACTCCAAAAAGCATCAACTGATGTAGAACCCTTCTGAGCCAGACATAAATTTGACAACATATTTCTTCTAGCATCACAAACCTTGATAACAAACTTTTGACATCCTTGGATGTTTCCATTCTACTTCCTAAAATGTAATATACCTTATGTGAAACAGCAAACACCTTTAAAATAATTATGTAGCATAGAACAAGCAGTCATCATGTACCAGTTGAATTCATACAGAAAACAAGACAAATAATTTCCACTCTGACAGGAAAGAAAATTTCTTACAAAAGATTCACTTGCTCCCTCACCTCTATCCTGAACCACAAGGAAGGATGATAAACAGTCTCCAAAAATAAGCTTCCAAAAATTCCTAACTCCACTGAGCCTGAAAAATGAGATGCTGAAGTGACTGATACTAGTTTTACAATTCAGATAACCTTCCTTCCTTTTGCTATTGACTTCATATTCTTCCAAGCTGAGTTACATACCCTCTCTCCTGTCCGAGTGACATACTCCCTCTTCTGCCTCCTTCTTCTAGTATCCCCTTCCCTAATAACATACCATCCACACATAAAGATACGAAACTCTCTTAAATCAGCCAGTGGACAGGTTGCTAACATGCAGAAAAGCATAAGGTCAATCCTTGGAGAAATTACTTCAGGCCAATTTCAGTACAGCTACTGATGGTCTCCACTGTGCTAATAAGGACAAGCAATTCAGTATCGGAAACTGTTTCCTTCAGAAGTGATCAGGAATACCATAACATCAAACTGAATAGTTTTCATCCATCTTTACGGTCTCAAAAAATTTCCATTTTCTGAAGAAGAACATTTGGACCTGTTACAGAGCAGCTGCTCATTGTTTAGCTTCTAATATTAATTTTTAAGATGCAAAGCTCAATGGATGTGACGGACTGAACTTCAGGTACCTCTCAGACATGTCTAAGGCCTCAGAGAGACATAACTAGAGCAAATTAATTTTGATGTCTGTTTCAAAGGGTATCTTTCCAACCATATGAAGTTCAATTTACTCAAGAGGACGTGGTTTATTTTGGCAGCTAGCCCTCAAATCAATCAGAGAAATTATACATGAACCTAAAGAAGATTAATACCTGAAGCAAGAATAGACAGTTTCAAATCTTATGCCACAACGTAAAATAAAATAAGCTCAATATTGATGTTCTACACACTATTCATTGCTTAAAAAATCATCATTGAAATTCAGCTACAGATCCAGTCACAGTAGGATTATTACAGACTATAAAGTTACCTGGCCAGAGAGAGAGCATGCCAGATTCTCAAATCCAAGGAGTTTCAAATACTTAGTCAGCTTTTGCAGATGTGGTTCCTCCATTAGATCTCGATATTTTTCAAGGAGGATATGAATTCTCCTCATGGCTTGAACAGCTTTACTTAAATCTTTAGATTTGTTTCCTTTAAAAAAAAAGCCTACCATTATCTGAGAGCTGATTGTATCATTGAGAGTCTTCTGATATTAGGTATTTTTAGAGCAGACCTTAGCCATCCAATCAAACTCACAATATTTAAAAGAATTAATTTTATTTAAAGACAACTAAACAAAGACGAGCCACACTCCTTTTACCTCTATAATGAGTGCTACTGAAGACTAACAACTCAAATAAGTCTATCTGCTTCTGCACACTCTTTATTTATAAAAAGAAATCATATTTCTGACATCTATGCAATAACTGACCTCCTCCATACCACTTTCCTGATGCACAAATTTGTTGTTCAATCTTATTAGCAACATACTTCACTCCAATGTTTACAATACTTCTCAACATGTTTAGAGCAGTGTGTGTTTGGACTCTCCTAACTGAGGGTATGGACTGAACAACTTAATTCTGGTGAAACAGGAGGTCACTAATCATAGTAACGCAGATTTCTTGTGCAGATTGTCATCATTCAAACTGCAAGCTAACCACCTCAGCCTATTGAACAATCCATGATATATATATATAGATACATTTTACTGTGCATGCTGCATAATTATTAAAGATCTGTAAATTAAATAAATTATTTATGTATGCAATGTTTACAAACAACACAGGAAAATAGCTACAATCTGATTTCACTGGATGCTTAGTATCTGACCCAAAGGATCTTGAAATTGCAAAAGGGGACCAGAGCCTGTAAATACTTAAAGACACCTTTCATGATTCTGAATCAGGGCTGTATTTACATGTCATTATTACAGATGAGAATGTCCAGTGAGTGGAAGCTGACTACTAAAATGAATTTGGCTATCATACCTTGTTCTCTGCAGTGTTCCTTCCACGCTTGTAAACAGGCTGATAGTGCTGTCATTTCTACACTGAACTTCACAGATCTACTTTTAAGGGTCTTGAGAAACTTCTCCAAAGCATTTATTCCAACAGTCTGGTTTTCTTTTATTTTCTTTACAGTTGTCTCACATAAAGCTTGCCACTTTTCCTGTTCTTTTTCCTCTTCCTTAGCTTCTAGCCGCCTTTTGTTTTCCTCTGTAATTATTTCCGCTTTACTTTTCTATTCAATAAAATGAATATATTTAGAAATAATCATCACTCTGTCCAAGCATCATCTACAGAAAGCTACTCACTTCATTACAGCAGATGCTTTATAGTTTTCAATTAATGTGTATGACGCATTGTGTTTTGGGAATTTTTTTAAATAGTACTTCGTTTTGAAGGAGACATAATGAATCCAACATACATGTTGCTCAAAAGAGCTTCCCTAAACTTCAGTATAAAGCTTCACAAATAGTATAAAAGGACAAATGTAGAAAAACACAATAGCAGATGTCTAAACGTTAAATGTCAAGCTTTTATTTCATATATAACGAATAGTAATTCTGATCATATTAGGATGCTTTTCAGTAAGTTAAGTAAGTTTAAAGTTACTTGAAGTTAAAGTTATATATAGAGTTTTAGTAGTAATTCAACAGCCCGTAATCTGTAATCCATACTACAGGTTATTATGAAATATTGCTCAAATTACCATTGCTCAGTATTGTCTGTAAGTACATGCTACATACCCTGTGATGTCTGACAATGGTCACATAGTTAGGATTAATTGCAATACCTACAGGATCTTTCACGACAATGTTTCCAAACAGTGCAGGGAAATACATAAGTGAATTGTGGGGGCTTTTCCAGTATTTCTCAACAGTTTCTTAAAGTAAAATTAAACTCATGAAATCCAGTTTCCCTCACTCCACATTATAACACTGGTCATGAGCCAAAAACTCTTAACCTTTACAAAGTTCATAGTTTGTTTTTTTTTTTTTTTTACTTGTGCCTGTGAAAATATAATCACACATCAGGATGCTTAACTAGGAACAAAAACATATTTATCAATTAGCTAATTAGATTTGAAGCACAAAAACAATTTAAATTTCTTCAACTGTGGACTACTAGTGCATTCAGAATACAAAACTTCCACTGTGGGACTCATAGAAGAAATCTTTTCCTGGATAGTAGAAAAAATCTTTGGAAAGACCAACTTGAATATACTCACATGCTTTTTTTGTGCCTTTTTGACTGCAGCTTTAGCATTCCCTGACACATCTGCTTGACATACAATAAGTTTTGAAGGACTGTTATCCAGAGTGCTTCCATAAAGGTAGCGAAAAGTCTGTAACTTCTGTAGTTCTCTTCTTTCTTTTGGATCTTTGGATTTTGTTACAAACAAATATAATTGATTAAAAAAGTCTCTGATATAATTCCAGACTAATCTGTTACAAGCAAAGATACCTGGTTAATGGACAAATTTCCTAAAAACTCCTCACTGACCTAAAGGACAAAACCACATTTTGAAAGAGGCTGGTTACCAAGACTCACTGAAATCCAACAGTACTTTGAACTATTTGAGAAACAGGCAACAGAGCCAAATTGAAACTACTTTAGACACACATTAAAAATACTAGAAAACAAAAAGTAGGATGTCTGAAAGTTACTACAGTTTCACAAAAATGCCTAGGCTTCTCACACAGTCCATGAAAATAGGAAGGTGTCTTCTGAAGGAAAGTCAAATGATCAGAAGATACTTCTTCCCCAGGAAAATAAGAGTCTGCCATCAGTACAGAAATAAATAAATCTGCTGGAACAACACTTTTGCTAGGGAATGGAAGATATTGAACTGAACACATGAATACTTCCACACTCAAGCATCTGTCTTTCTCTGTCCTAAAATCAAAACAATAATTCTGCTTCTAAATGTGAAGACCCATCTCAGGAGGTGGGAGTATTCATGGAAGGCATGCAAGAGAGAGGGCCCTCTTCTCCTCCGGATTGGTCATAAACCTTCAGCTCCAACATTATGAAAGCTGCTCTAGCTACTATTCTGCAGGTGATGTTCTCCAAACTTCCCAGTGAAATCACAGTGCACAGAAGAATGCCAAAAATCATCCAGTCAAAAAGAAGAGCAGATTGAATTTTGGTTTCATAGGCCAAGTACTACAAATACCCACTCAGGAAACAGTATTTCTAAGTCACGGAATAAAAACCATAATCAACATTAGAAGTACTGATGGTAATCTATGAATTCTCTACTTCTGGTAGGTTTTTCACAGTTTCATTCACTGCATGATGCAACAGATGATAGGAATATCTTTCTGAGAAATTTTTGTGTAATTGCTGCTACATCCAGTATCATATAGTCAATATAGTTTACATTTACCAATGTAAATATAAGTTCAAAGCTAAGTCCATGGCTTGTTTCCCTTAGTATTGCAAACTGGAAAAATTTAATAGGAAATTATAATGCATAATATCAATAATAATAGAAACTAAAATTTACTTCTTGCTGGTTTTAGTGGAATAGGGTTCCCTTTCTTCATAGTAGCTGGTATGGGCTGTATTTTAGATTTGTGCTGGAAACAGTGTTGATAAATCAGGTATGTTATTGCTGAGCAGTCCTGGCACAGAATCCTGACCTTTTCTGCTGGTGAGGGGGGTGGGAGTGCACAAGAAGTTGGGATAAGATGCAGCTGGGACAACTGGTCCCAGCTGACAAGTGGGATATTCCATACCATACAGTGTCATGCTCAGCAATAAAGTCTGGGAAAGAAGGAATGGGTAGATGTTTGGAGCAATGACGTTTTGTCTTCCCAAGTAACTGTTGTGTGTGACAGAGCCCTGCTTTCTTGGAGATGACTCAACACCCGCCTGCCCATGGGAAGTGGTGAATTCCTTGTTTTGCTTTGCTCACGTGCATGGCCTTTGCTCTACCTATGAAATGGTCTTTATCTCAATTCCCAAGTTTTCTCACTTCCACCCTTCTGATTTTCTCCCCCACTCTGGGGAAAGTGAATGAGTGGCTGCCTGATGCTTAGCTGCTGACTGGGGTAAAACCATGACAACCTCTTTTACTTCTTCTTTTAATTCTGTTCACAAAGATTGGTTATGCATACACTATTCAACCATTTGAGCAAATTTTCCACATGCATGAATGTGCTTACTAACCATTATCCAAACTACATATTTACACATTAAACTTCACGTATACATAGTTTGTTTGTATAAATATTTGAAGCATTTTGCAGGCAAAAGGGAATACACGATGAACATCTGACCATAAGTACTCATTCTGTTATATTCAGATCTATGTAAGATAATACAAAATTCACACACATAATGCACAGGCACATCAGTTTCAGTGTAATTTGGCTATTGCAGTAGCTCCAGTTCGGCAGGTACTTGTACAGCTGCCAACATTGTCTGAAACATTTTTCTGCAAACCCACGATAACCTTTACAATACTGTTCTAGGCAATACCGGCCCATGGGCTTTGTGTTAGTTATTCTTACCATTAGCACTGTGTGATACTCGCTCATATTCCTCAGTCAAAGGTCTGTCAGAATGCCAGTGATGAAGTTCATCATATTCCTTGGTTTTAGTAAGTGAAGTAATTGCAGGGTCATTGCTGAAATACATAAATATTAAACAGAGCAGAAATTAAAAGTGTTTTCTAGCATCTGCAATGAACCATTTGAAAATTGGGTCTTTATCAAAACACAGTTATATTGTGGCAGAAAACCAATAAAGGGTTTAATTTTACCCCAAATATAGTATGTCAAGATAGCCTCAATTTTTCAGAAAGAAATACTAACAAAGTAAAACCCCATTTTTCATTTATTTTCAAATAGATTAATCACAGAAGGCAATGTAACTACATAATTCACACACTGGCTATAAAATACTCATTGCATAGCACAAAACCCACTTCCATAAATAGCAGAGCAAATGTAAAGGATAACCTCTTCTTACTTTTTTCAGTATTTTTATTTAATATTTTTCTTTTCCTGAAATCAGTCAGAGCTTTTCAAGTTAGGACAAGGCCTTTCAAACACAAATTTTACATTTAGAAAAACAGTTGTAGAATGCAGACTAACAATCAAAGATATAATGCAAACAAATAACAGCATGAGAAAATATGGACAGACGGACTCAACCATTCTTGTTCTGACCTTTCTGTTAATATTCATACCAATACATATAAATGTATACCTAAAATTTTACCCAGGCATAACAAAAAACATTTCTACATTTGTAAAAATTTAGCATAGTATGGATGCAAAGTGCAAGGGAGTAGAAAATAAGCCCATATAGTGTTACTGTATTAGGAAAAAAGCATACAGGTACCATTTTAAAACAGGTAGGTCTTTCAAAACATCTCCAGCATAAATTTGAACAAGATCAGATTTCACTGGGATTAGTCCAATGTTAGGAATTTCTTCTTCATAGACTTTACAGTCTGAAAAAAATAATTGTTTAATTAAGAATATATATAATTGCATATCATGCTTAAAATTCTGCCAAGTTACATTATAAATTAAATTCTGTAAATTAAAACTAATCAGCAATTAAAAGGAATCAGCAGTTCACTAGCTTCACTTTTTCTTCTCAAACATGGAAAGAAGAATGAAGCAGTCATCAGTATTGCTTTCAAGTAGTTGTTCTCCGGATCCATTTTAGACACCTGTGGTAGCTTTTTGAATGCTACAAACTATCCCATCTCACATCCATCTGCATTTCTGCACTGGTTCTATGAAGATCACAGTCTTCTGAATATGCAGTTTCAAACTGCATGACTAAAGACTGCAAGTAACATTGCACATCCTTCCTATGGTGAAAGTCTAGCCACAATTTCAGTCTTCAGGATGGCCAAAGGAGATACAGAAGTAGGAAATACAATTGCCAAAAGATGCCCTAATATTCTACACAAAACAAAGAAACTCACTTTTTTGCCTGCTAGAACCCACTTTGCCCACTTGACATCTTTGAAACCACCTGAAGAACACCCACAAATTTAAGTAGAATTCCAGCCATTACTGAGTTTCTTACCAACTGTCTCTTCTAGAGATTTATACCATTTCATAAGTTTGAAACAAATACTTGAAGGTTGTAACAAAGCCAGTTCTCAAGCAATGTCAGGTATCAGGCAAAAAATTCTACCTAATCCTTCCAGATATTCAGAACAGATCTTGTAAGAGAGGGAAGAAAACGATTGCTGAGCCAATCATGCCTTTCCCCAATTATGGGCTACAGGATGACAGTGTCACTTAAGACGCTCATGGATGAGTCATATTCCTAAAACTTTGAAGAACTGCACTGTGAGCTACAGTGATGGCTGGACTCTCTATCACTAAGGCAACAATAATAAATTTGCTTAATTTGCTGCTCCCATGCCCAGTATTTGCATAATGTTATGTCAAAGATGCTCCTCAGAGACAGTCTTCCTGTAGCATAATTAAATATGAGTACTTAGTATGCTTTTTTTAACTATGACTTGTATTACACTACTTGTAACATGTTTTTACAACACATACATTAGATTTGGGGTAGTAGCCATGAAACTAAACCCAATTCCCCACGAAGTTAATAACAATACTTGTGCTGTCCTCAGTGGAGTCAGAATGTCACCAGTAAGGCCAGGTCAGCCTTCTTTTGGCATCAGCTGCAAGTTTTGCCAGTAGGCTGAAAGGGTGGCGGACAATATCCATGAAGCATGAATTAGATTTGTGATCAAAATAAAAATCAGACCAGTACTTCTAGCCCTTTTAGTGACAGCAATGAGGATCATACTTTTAAGACTCTAACGTGTGGAGTTGCCAGTACCTCTGCTGGCAACAGTCCGCTCCTGTTCAAGAAATACTTGGGATGTTTTTCGTACTGGGAAAGCATCTCCAAAACTGTATATCGCAGACAATTTCTTTACAGTGGCCCACAAAAGTTGGTAGTCATTCTCCACTTCTTTCCCCAAATCCTTTTGGAATTCTAATCCTGCACAAGAAAGGAAGAAGAAGAAAAAAAAAAGAGGCAAAAAAAAAAAAGGAAAGATGCTTTAAAATTGAGTTTACTCAAGTTGAAAATATATATATTCACCTATGCAGCATCAGGCCCAAAAACTTCACTTTTATATAAGGGTTTGGTTGCTAGAACAAATTGGAACAGAATGCTGTACATTTCCAGTGTAAATAACTAAATGACCTGAGAATATGAGTTTTGGAAAAGACCATCAGATTTAGACTGTCTGTGGACGTTGGCAAGCTTTACAGCTAAAGAAGAATTTCTCTCACCTTCACCTCCTGCAAGGCAGAATCTTGAATTTATTTCTTTTAGTGCCCAATAATAAGTATCAATATAAAAACAAATGTTTCATATTCCTAATTTATATTTTCTTTAAAAACTCCTCTACACTTGCTTTACTGAGGTGCATATAGGACTCCTTGTGACTAGATTAATAAAGTGTTCTCGTTTATTATCACAGAGACAGACTCATGGCAGAGGATTTCCCACAGGCAATTACTCTGAAAGAACCTTTGCTACAAATCTTTTTCCATATTTTCTTTTTCTGTCAGCTTTGATAACTTTTTGTGTTAATCTTAACACATCTGATGGTGTCCATAAAGCTCCAGCTCCCAAATTAATGTATTTTTAAGACAATATGTGATAATGCCTGAATCAATCTCATATGAAATTAAAAGTTTATTCAATGTCACAGTAACAGTAGGGATTGAATCTAGTGTCTGACAGTGTTGCACTAGGACAAAATCAAATTAATAAAAACCCGCCTGAAAATCAAACAGAATTGAGAATACCCAGTAACAGTGACTCAGAACTCTTGCTATCTATTGTTATATTACTATTCTGTGTATTAGTACAGGTGGTACATCATGACATGCTAAATTATTCTGAATGAGTACTGGTGTAAGACACTTGCATATGTGATTTTCTAAACTTGGTTACAGAAAAAATGTTTCCTTATTATTCCATAAAATGTAACCATTGCTATATGGGTCATTAGAAAACTGCTCATTTCTGCTCATACAAGCAGGTTCATTCCCATTTCGCAGCTTAATAAAGTAAAAAAATATAAGAAAGCAAACGGTTCAACAATGATTAATACCTTTAGTGTATTCGACTTCATAGTAATGTGCAAGATTTATGACCAGTGAATCATCATTTAAATCAGGCAGGCAAGTTAAATCCAGTTTCCAATCTTTTGTATCACACAGCTCTACCAGGGCAAAATGCATACACAACTGTTGCTGTTAAAATAAAGCAGACAATTTTTATGGAGCACCTTTATATGTGGGTGTATCAAAGCATCTCCAAAGGAAGGTTAACTACCACATATTTAATGACACGAAAAACAACACACTTTTACTTGACTTCTCTGTGATCAGAAAACTACCTTCACAGTTCTTATTTACAATAATAATTTTAAACTATAAAAGGGCCTGACATCAAACTTTCAGTACTGGATGAGACTATAAAGTCCATCTAGCCCAGTACCCTAACAACAACACTGACTAACTGGAGATGTCCAAGAAGTCAGGTATTGATATTTTGCCCCAGACATTCTCCTAGTGGTATTCCTTTGTGGCTCAGAAGATTCCTGAACCAGGAAAGGTTTCTCAAAATCACAGAATGGGTAAGGCTGGAAGGGACCACAGTGGGTCATCTGGTCCAACCTCCCTGGTCAAGCAGGGCCATCCTAGAACACATGGCACAGGATTGTGTCCAGACAGTTCTTGCATATCTCCCATGAGGGAGACACCACAACTTCTCTGGGTAATCTGTTTCAGTGCTTGGTCACCCTCACAGCAAAGAAATTCTTCCTCATATTCAGATGGAACTTCCTGTGCATCAGTTTCTGCCCATTGCCTCATGTTCTATTGCTTGGCAGCACCAAGAAGAGCCTGGCCCCATCCTCTTGACACCCCCTTTCAGATAATTATAAACTTTAACAAGGTCTCCTCTCAGTCATTTCTTCTCAAGGCTCACAGGCCCAGCTCCCTCAGCTTGTCATCATAACAGAGCTGCTCCAGTACCCTAATCATTTTTATCAACATCTGCTGTACCTGCCCCAAGATCTCCATGTCTTTCTTATACTGAGGAGCCCAGAACTGGACAAAACACTCCAGATGTGGCCTCAATAAAGCTGAGTTGAGGGGCAGGATCACCTCCCTCAACTGCTGGCAATGCTCTTTCTAATGTACCCCAGGAGACCCTTGGCCTTCTTATTCATAGGGACACACTGCCAGCTCATGGACAGCTTGCTGTCCACCAGGACCCCCAGTTCCTTCTCCACAGAACTGCTTTTCAGCAGCTTGGCCCCCAACCTCTACTGATGCCTGGGGTTATTCCTCCCCAGGTACAAGACCCCAAATTTGCCTTTGTTCAACTTCAGACAGTTCTTCTCTGCACATCTCAAACTTGTTGAGGTCCCTCAGAAGGGCTGCACAGCCCTCTGGGTTACTGGCACTCCACTCCGCTTTGTGTCATCAGTGAATTATCTGAGGAGGCATGAGCCCCTACATTGAAGTCACTGATGGATAAGTTAAATTGGGACCAGTATTGAACCCAGGAGGACACCCTTAGTAACAGGCCTCCACCTAGACCCTGTGCCACTGACCACAACCCTCTAACCACACTAAACTGCCATTCTGTCAGTTCTCAATCAACCTCACTCTCCACTCATTCAGCCTACACTTTGCAAGCTTGCCTATGAGGATGTCATGGGAGGCAGTGTCAAAGCCTTACTGAAGTTCAAGTAAACAACATCCTCTGCTCTCCCTTCATCTATCCAGACAGTTGTCACATCACAGAAGGCAATCAGGTTGGTTAAGCATAATTTCCCTTTGGTGAATCCATGCTGACTAGTTCTCTCCTCTTCTTGTTTTTCACATGCATAGAGATGTCTTCCAGGAGGACGTGCTCCATCACCTTTCCAGAGACTGAGGTGAGGTTGACTGGCATGTAGTTCCCTATGTCCTCCTTCTTGTCCTTTTTGAAGACTGAGGTGACATTTGCGTTTTTCCAGTCCTCAAGTACCTTCTCCAGACTGCCATGACCTCTCAAAGATGATTGAGAGTAGCCTAGCAATGATGTCTGCCTGTTCCCTTAGCACTTGTGCGTACATCCCATCATGGCCCGCAAACTTGTAGATGACAAGTTTGACTAAATGGTCTCTAACCCAAACCTCCTCAACCAAGGTAAAGTCTTCATTCCTCCAGACTTTTTCCATGGTCAGCTGGGTCAGGTATTTCTGAGGGCAAGCCTTGACAGTGAAGACTGAAGCAAAGAAAGCATTCAGTATTTCAGTTTCAGAAACAAACAAAGGGTTTGCTTCCAGCAGGTACATTATGTTCTTTAAATCCATTGAAAGACCAAAGCGGTATATAAAGGAAAATTAAATTTGAAATGACAATTGCACCTTATGTCAGGGAAGCTGAGACAGTCCCACACATACCATTTTTACCAGTGGTAAAACTTGCTTCGTCCAGCAGAATTTCATGTTCCTAATCTGAGCTCTCTGGGAAAGAGGCATATGAAGAAGAAATGTCACTGCAAGACATTGCATTCTGCAAAGGTCAGCTGCTTCTTCTGCAGATAGGGGTTCACTTCTTCTCTGTTGAGAGATGACAGATAAAACATTGACCACGCCCTTCAGTAAAATAATTGTGTTCACCACTACTTAATTCAGTGATATGTACTTTGTTAAAGCAGCTAATAATTTGGATCTGTGCAAACAATCTGAGCATTTTAATTATTTGTGGACACATATTTCAAAATGAACATTACTGTAGTGCTGGAAGATGCAGATCAGTTATAACATTAAAAAAAAAAAAGACCTCTTTTCCAAAAAGGAACATGACTATGAAAACCAAGACAAAACTTAGAAACAATTATCAGTGTGCCTGGTTAGAAATGTTATTATTTTAAGAGGAAAAGTTAATATCTACATATAGGCCTATGCTTTTTTTCTCAGCTGCACTGCAAAAACTCAGTACAGAAATTGAGCTCCACTAACTACTTGTAGGTATCTAGTCTACTGAACATGTGTATCATAAAATATTACTGATACGTTGCATCTGTGTCAACGTGATGAAAATACAAGGCTTGTAGTATGGTCACAAAAATTACAACATGTAGAAAGAAACCTTTATACTGAAATGTCTCACTAACTTGAGGAAAAGCATATTCTGCTGAAAAGCTACTATGACACTGAGGGTTAGGAAAAGAAAAATAATGAGCACAACTACCTTCTTAAGGTGAAACTTTTTATGAAAGTAATCGTTCCTAAGGTAAAACTTTTCCCAGGAACAGCCACTGTGACAGGGGCGCCAGTGCCACCCACAAAGACACCATGCTCCTTTGAAAAGTTGTGGCCGTAGCAATTATCTGACCTGAACCACTTAGAGTGTAATCACAAAGGAGGCATCTGGGTCTCTCCAGCTTTAGCTCTAGAAGGATAGCTATCTTTCCTGTTAGCAAAATGCTTAGGGTCACCATGCTGAGAAGATACTTAAAAACATTCTTACTCTTGCTGATTTCACTCCATTAGCTTCGATGGGAGTATCTGCATCTCCCAGCATGGTGTTGTATATTTTTAATCCCACAGCACAAGCAAGAACACAGACCACACGGCGAATGTCAGATCCTCCGGGCCACAGTTGTTTCAACAAATGAATAGCCTGGCAAACCTGTAGTCACAACATCATGAATAGCATAAATTATTGCCATAATTAAAAATAAAAAAAAGGACAACTCTTATGCTGCACAGAGTTACCTCAGAGAAGAGGGAAAAAAGGATTTAAAAACTGCAGAATGAAAAGCAGGCACAATCATTAGTAAAAATTGCACTTTTTTGTCATGTCCCTGAGGGCACCAACAGCCCTGACTGTCCCTGTCTGAACTCTGGAGCCTCCTCCCACCTTCCCAAGACCCCACCTCAGCCCCTTTCGGGCTGTCAGTCCTGCCCCAGCAATGCAGCAGCACTGCTGTCTCCAGCTCCTCATAGTCCTGCAGGCTGACAACCTGCAGGTGCCTGATGCCCAGGGCTGCAGCTATCCCCAGCTGTGCTGCTTTTGACTGGGACAGTGGCACAGGCCATGACTCACAGGCCCTGCCCTGCCCCACAGGAGACCTCCCACAGCCTGAGGGAGCAGCCCCTGCCCTTTCTGCATCCTGATGGGTTTCTGCTTCTGGGGTATTCAAATACTGACTGTGCTTCAGAAAAAGATAATCATAATAAACACAGTAGCCAGGCTTTAAAATGCTGAGTAACACCATGTTTTTTCTGGGTGGAAAAAATCACCTTGCTAGACTAGTATCGCAACCACTGAAGTCTAAGGAAGCCTTGCTGTTGTTATCTGCAGGAGCAGAAGTAGGGTCACAACATGCATTATAACTTTATGCTCAGGAAAATGGAAAGAGTATATTAAGCATTAAGGGTGACTATGGAACCATAAAAATAGCAATTTTTTTGAAGTTAAAATATTGTAAAACCACTGCTTTAACCATGCAAGCACAGATTCTTACAACTCTAATCAAGCTATTAAAAAAAATCCCAGATTGTGAATAGTCAACTGAGTATGCAAACCTTAGCAGCTGGAATAGTGAGGTCTAGATTTTGAGACATCTCCCTCCAAGAGAGGTTTCTGCCGACAGCAGCACTAACTCTGGCCCACTGCTGCTGCCATGAGGATGGGGCAATGGCCACAGTGCACCCAGAAGGTAGTAGCCGCAGCCCCCACAGTGGTTGAGGGTATAATTATACCACTGATGATGTTTCATACTCAGGGGGCTGGTTTCTACCTTCTTCAAGACAAAGGTTTTGCTCAGATGGAAATATCCCTTCAGTGACATCCCACTGATCAGCTTCCACCTGAATCATTCTACTACAGTAAACTCTGAAAAAGGAACAGTTTCAAGCTGCTGTGAAGAGTGGTCACAGAGGAGACCTTCTCAGACCTGAGGAGTCATTTCAGGATAAGGAAGAGAGGTCCCAGTTCTGGTTAGGAAAAAAAAAAAAAGAAAAAGGATCAAAGAGGTCAAGTTACCTCTTTTTGTATGCTTTTCAGGTTCAGTTTGAGATGTTCATATAGACATATGAGCGGTTCTTTGTACCTGACTAGGTTTTCACAGGCGCATTGCAGATCTTGTTCATACTAAAAAATGCAGAAATCAAAGTTATGTGCAAAAGTCAATAGATACAGTGTATTAGGGATTACTAGCCTCAACAAAAACCATTCAGATAGAAGTCAAATCTCAGCCTCCAAAAACAACTGAATAAATTTTTTAAAATCCCATCACTGGCCTAAACGCTGGTCTTTGTCTGGTATATTATAATATAAGTGAACTAAGACAAATGATAGTGAAGGGAACGGCTGTATTAGGGACTATCATATCAAAAGGGAGAAAGAATGTGAAATGTGATTATAGAGAACAAGGCAGGAATTTGTCACCAATCACAAAGTTTACTTGTTACGGATTTCAAGACCAGTAGATCAAAAAAAAAAAAAAAAAGAAAATGACCCACATATCAATTCTTTAATTTTAATATGTAAATTAAAATACTCATATTCAGATATTTTAATAAATCTTCTAAGTAAAATTGACATTGTTATTGCAAACCAACAACCAAGTGGTATATCTTACCTTTTGAAAAAACAGTCTGTGTTCATATGCATTCTGAACATGATATCCATAAACTCTAATGATATCATACTCCAGTCCTGAAGCAAGCACAACATTGATTTTCTTTGACAATGAATGAGCAATTAAAATAGACAAAAAGTCTCTTTGGCAAGGGGTCAGTCCTGTGTCAGATACAATGATGAAGTAAGGATAGCTTTCCTTCAGGAAAATCTCCCATTTGGATGACAAACAATTGAAAAATTCTGTATGAACAGTGATGCTTGTATTACGTCTGAGGTGTTCGATCAATGCAGTACGTAAGAAAAGAAAATGAGGATACTGAAAGTACATCTGTTCTGCATCCTGTGGGAAATAAAAACAATAAAATTATTCAGTTACATTTTTTGACACAATGAACAGTTTCCTAATCCTGATTAGCATCAAGCAGGTTGGTTTAGAAGCAATGCAATGGTTTAAGCAGGAAAAAAAAGTTATTTGTTCAGTACCTTGAAGAAAGTAATGACGTATTTTGCTCCTTTTTCAGTGAAATCCTGCAGAAAGCATTCAATTTGGTAGAAGAAGTTTAGATACTGTGTTTTCTTATCTATAAACATAAGTAGCATGGAATCCCCATCTATCACAAAGAATTCAGACTCAACAACGTCTTTTAACAGACTGACATATCTGAAAGAAAAAGAAAATATATGTACATAACATTACTCCAAGAAAAGCTGGGGACATGGGAGAGAAGAAATTTGCTTACTAATACATTAAACATTAAATATATAAATTAAATCAATACCAAATCATCTGTTGGATCTAACTCCTAAATAGCTTGCAATCCTGTCAATTACTGAATGTATTAGCAATTGTCTCCTTTACAATTCCAGATACTTTTGTAGCATCTGAGTTTTTTGGTGAGTTATGCAGCACCCCTTGCCCATGTCTGCTTGTCCAGGAAGTGTTATCTCTTCTAAAAGAAGTACCCTACCAGGAGATAGTCACAAAATATATTTTGAGAGACACTCTGCCTGAGTTTTCTGCTAAGAAAAGTGAGTTATCAACAACTATTATGACAATAACAACTACGTCTGTCATCCAAGGAATGTCTATTGCAGAAAAATACCTTAGCAGCACATGCAATCCAATCACAATACATTCCTTCAAGTTACTAAAGAATTAAAAAAATTCTGCATCTGGTTCCTATTTCAGATGAGTTGATAAAATTTTCATTCGTGAATTTTAGGTCAAAATTTACACAAATCCCTTGCACCTGAAGATGGCAAGTATAAGCATTAGTTTTTAATATATTTTAGGAATTGACAGCATTCTTCAGCCTTCAAGAATCCATGAGAATCAAGCGCCATGATATGTTACCCAGGACGGACCAAGGAGTCAGAACAACTTTTGTACATTCATAGGGAGAGAGACAAACCCTTCTAGTAAAGGTTCTCTGCTATCATGTTTGTCTATTACATACTACATTGTTTATTATATATTACAGTGCTAATGTATAGTATGAGAATATCCCTACTCTCATAGTACAAATGTGCTTTTTTTCTTCAAAGCTGTCAAAAATGCCAGATACTCACCTTAGTTCCATACCTGAGAAGACCTAGCTTTCCTTTCTAGTGGGGATCAACAGCCTCTGGTTCACAGTCCCAGTTTGCTATCTGATGCAATGAGTAGCCTTCCATGAACAAAAACTTCTGTCTTACACATTCAAATTGTCTACCTGTAATATTAATCTCTTATGTGAGCTAAAGAGTCCAGAGGACACACTTCATCATCAATGTGAATGGCAATACTGCTAATTCTTTCCCATGTCAAGCAGGGAAAGGAATCCAAATCTGGAGAAGCAGAAGATCATGCATGAGAGTTGACATGCAAAACAACAGAAGGTATATTTGAAAATGAAAATTTTGTAGGCAAACTGCTTTAGATGAAGTAAAAGTAGTAGCCTTAAAACATGTGAGGAAAAGCACTCAAAAAAGCATGACAAAGAATTTGAAAATAATGAATTGCAATAGTTAAAATTGTAGATCAGTTCCCAAAACATGCAGACAATCACCTACTCTTTGGGCAGACTTTCTATTATACTAGGAATCTTCCTTCATGTGTCTGGAGGACATATGAAATTGTAAGCATGCCTTATGTCGCCAGGTTTACCACAAACCTAGGTGATAAGCATATAGCTTCTTTCTCTAAGGTGTGTTGCACTGTGAGGTCTATTTAGTTCAAAGAAACTATTTTTATTACCATTTATTGCACTTTTTTCCACAAATCCCACTGTACTTACTGAGCTTTTGATAGGAACGTCCAAATGTTTAGCCTCAAGCACTTCAGAAATCCAAGATATTTTCTCATGTCTAAAATAATCACATAAATGGTTATTGACAGAAACATACAACCATAACTCCTCAATTAATTACAAACGAGCCAAATTTTAAGATAATGCAACAAAAGCCACAGAGCTCATGCTACTAACAGCTCCTCACCAGGTCTTTGCGATTCATGTTCATGCTGGACTGTAGGGGTGCCTGTGAGTGCCTCCCTTAAGGTAACCAGTTTAGAGTTCTCCCTTAAAGAGAGCTACCCGTAGTGTGTGTGCATGGTCCTGTGACCAATGAGAGGCTTTGGTGAACGTGAGGTGAATGGGCTAGCCAATAACGTCATGCCATGTTGGATGTGAGAGGATATAAAAGGTGTGGGTGTTACTGAGAATATAGCTACTTCTACTATGACTACTACTTCTACTACTACTATGAGCTACGAGGAAACTGTGAAACTGTCTTGAATAAACTCTTGTAAGCTTTCTGATCAAAAGCCTTCTGATGCCTGCTGTGTCTGAGCTCTTCTGACCGTCATTCACACTGCCCCCTTACTCGGGACTAAGGGCTACGCCAATAAATGGCGACCCCCAACATACCCCGACACTGGACAATTCTGAAATCTTTGTCTTCAGTTTGTGATGGTTGCTGTGTCACTTCTTCAATGGTACTGGTATCTATGTCTTTGACTTCTTTTTCTCTATCCTCCTCTTCCTTAAACATCCGAAGAACAGTGGTTTCCATTTTGTTACTGATCTTATGCATCTCATCACTGTCACTTGTACTCCCTCCGTCTTCATCTTCCTTTGTTGCAATGAAGCCTATTTTCTTATGGCCACTACACCCACTGCCATTACTCTCATTTGCATCTACATGAACAACTTTCTTGAAATTATCTTCTGCAGAATCCATCACAGATCTTGATTCTGGCATCCAAATAAGAAAACTCTGAGGAATGAAGAGGTAATTTTCAGGAAATATTGCATGCTCTGCAGCTTTAACCATTAAATTACCTATTTTTTAATCACACTGGAATAAATATTAAGAAAAATCAGGAAGCATTTTGTGAACATCCCTGAGAGACATATTTTCATTTTAAAAACAATAAATATTTTTATGAACAACAAAGAAAACATCACTTTTGTATTTCTTAAAATGTACTAAAGAGGAGCATTACATAATCGTTTTGCATTTTCCATGAAGAGACCCTTGGGTACATTAGATGGAATTTGCTGTATTAGCTATGGCTGCATGGCACATTCTAAGGAAATGATTCATCTTTCCGGATTCAAGTAACTTGTACCCACATTGTTGATGCTAGTCCAGTCACAAGTACACATGCCACAACATCCTCATTGCATGATGGGAGCAATCACGGTTTGGTATCAATCTTAGTTTGTAATTCAGTTTTACCTTTTCTCTTCTTTTTTCTTCTCGAAGGGTCTTTTCCTGACTTCTTGAGTGAGCATTGAACTGTAAGGCTTAGGGTAACTCCCCACTTCGCGAGCTTACAATGTTCAGTTCCTTTGAGCTAAAGAACAAACAAGCAGCTTGGGATAACATTGCACAGTCCCTTCAATTTTCTCTAGTTTCCACTCAGGTGACAGCCTCAGGCAGTACTTATAGTTGCAACAGTCACACAATCAATCAGGTTGGAAAAGATCTCTGAAATCATCAAGTACAACCTATATTCATATGCCTTAGATATGGCTACCCTTCATTTTCCTGAGACTATAAAAGGACTATATGATCTTTAGATGTCATATTTAGTCTTACAGCTTTTCTTAAAACCTTTCTTAAAAATAATAAAAGAAAGTTTCAGATTTCACAAACACAAAACTAAGCCCGTTTTCTTTTGTTTTCACCTTCCATTAGTATAAACTCCTCGCAGAAGTTGCAGAAAAATGAAACAAAACTACATTTTTTTAATCTACTTGTAAAATACTGTGCACAGTGTGCTATATTGCAGGGGTGTGCTTAAGGTAACTTGAACTGTAATACCCACTTTCACCAAATGTCAGCTGTTCATACAGCTACACAAAATCACCTTCTGTGTACCTGCACACATACTTTTTGTGAAAGCAGCAATAAACGTGAGACTTTTCTCCATGTCGTTATCAAAATTGGAAAAGTTACATCAAAGGCTTCGGTACACTATGCTGGGGTGAATCATGTATTTCTGCATGCTGAAATTGTCACTTACCTAGAAAATGGCCATCACTACTTCAGCAATCTTCTGAGCAAGAGCGCCTTTTCGTGTCTGAAAATGTAAAGTCAGCCATTCAAAGAAAGAAAAGCTGTATCTGTACATACTCATGTATGAACTACTATATTCCTTCTAGAAAGAAAACAAACAAGGCTTAAATATTTTGCTACTTCATACTTTTCTGCAGTGCACACACTGGCATCTGGGGTGCCTGGGGCTACAGTGCGGGCAGAGGAAAACAGATGACTTTGACACCCTGCCAGGGCTCCTGTTCCCCCTTCACCCTGCGAGGATCTCCCTAGTCCTCACAAAGTCCCAGGTGTTCGTTCCTCCCCAGCATGCTGTCCAGTCCTAAACCAAATCTAAACCCCCTTTTACCCCAAACCCCAATCCCCAAACCCCAATCCCCCGCTCCCAGCACAGGACTACACCCAGCCACGACCCACTCAGAACTAACCCCAGGCCCAGATTCAGTCCCAGACCCCACTCCAAAGGCAAATCCAGCCACAAGCTGTAGGCAAGCCCCGACTGGCACAAGTCCTGCTGCCGCGGATGCTCCGCACCCGGCCCGGCCCCGCCTCTGAGGTGCCTGCGGCGGCACCGCCGGCCCCGCCCGGCTCGACAGCTTTCGGTTTCCATTCCCGAGGGAACCTGCCAGCGAGTTTTGGTTTCATTTCTGCGGCCCGGGAAGAGCTGCGAGTTTAAATACCATCAGGTTATGCTTTTTCGGTCAAGACGGCTTCAGCGAATGGTCCTAGAGACGTTCAGCTTGCATTGCTTAAGCGTATTGTTAATACAGGTTGCATATACATTGAAGAAAACACTAATTCCTATTTCTGCCCCTTTAGTCACTACAATCTATTTTCGTACCAGTCTCGTTTCTTAAAGTAGGAAATTCCATACAAAAATTGACTTAAGAGATACACTCTGCACACCTTTTTAGCATTTCCTTTTTAGCAAATCCTTTAACAGTAACACTACTGGTCCCCTATCAGTTTAAAATAGTGAAGCTGTAATTTGCAAAAGCATCTGGCTACCCAATATTATTGAAATAACATTTAGGAAACCGGAGTTTACATATCCAATTGTCTTGGCAAGAAGTGAAAAGCCCTGCTTCTCCTTGGATCAGACACTGGGGCAGGATACAGCACCAAAAACTGCTGGGGTTACATATGTAACCAAACTCCCCAAGACTCCAGGTCAGTCTTGCAACAGCCTCCCTTGCAGACATGACACTTTCCATGTAAGCACATCAAAGGTCTTTCCCACTCTCTATTTTCTACCTGTATAATATTCCAGAAATTCATGAGACTGATATATTTTACAGCGCAGTGACACACCTGCAGTCCTCCAGCATATCAGAATTGTTTTGTTTAACTAGCCAAGATAAGCATCTGCTCCCTCCTCTCAGCAAGTTTCCCTTTTCTTTGATAGGTAGAAATCTGGAAAACAATTGGAACTCTTTACTTCCTTTGCTCAAATTAAATGAAAAATGATCTTTCCCCCAGTGCTTCAACAAATTTTTAGTATAACTTAGGTCTTGAAGATGGACCTTTAAACTCAAGTCTCCATCCTTTTGAGAGATGCATTTGGTTCAGGAAAGTGTACTTTAGGTTTGCTATTTACTCCTTTCTTGAGGAAGCTGGTGCCATCTCCATGAAAAATACTTAAGGAAGAGTAAAAAAACACTCAAGCATAGGAGTGAGGAGTCTGATAACAAGAAAAGGTAACGATGACTTAGTTGACGCACCTTGCCCTGCTGAGTTGGAAGGAGATAATAAGCCTAATATTTGTTCTGCCTATTTTGCTGAAATACACTGTACAAACACTAGTTAATAATTTGTTCTGTTTTAGTTACCTGGACCAAAGTCTTTGGACCAAAGTCTTCTCATTATAGAAAATATTGAGTATTATACAAGAGACCACTGGGCTATGAATCAGATAACTTAGATGTTTAAACTAGATATAGGGAGCTTAGAGCCAGGACTTTGTATGCTTGAAGCAGCTAAATCAGCAAACACAGAAAAGTAAAGAATTTGTTAATATGTATAATTCAGTGTTGTAACCATGCCTCTAGAATGTATAAAATGGCTTGCTTTGCATCCTCAAGTTGGGCTAGTGTGTCCAGCAAGAGCTGGCTAGCTCCTGGTGCCACAATAAATATCTTTGCTGCTTTAAGATAAATTGTCTATAAGCAGTTCCTTATTCTGAGGTTTCTCGACTTCAAGTTGGGGGGAAAGAAAAAAGGAAAAAAAGCAAGAAACACTAGTGCAAACACAGAAGTTTAGTACCCCCATGAAGGAACCTCTGCTGGAACAGGGAGTTATGGTTTGAAAGAAGCACAGCCTGTGGAAAGCTCACAATGGAGGAGACTTATTCTGAAGGGCTGCAGCCCATGGAGTCAACTCACAGTGGAGAAGATGTAACATGTCAAAAAAACCCTGTTATGTCCTGACTAACTCTTGCAACCCTCATCCTCCCCTCTACTGCACAGGGGATGGGAAAGGGTTAGAGGAGTCAGGAATGAAGTGAAGTTGTCCTGAACAGAGGCAGGGGGAACACAATGCAAAAAGTTGTTTAAAATTTTATTTTTGTTTCTCACTAACAAAATCTGTTTCAATTGGTAATAGATTGAATTACTTTTTCCCTAGCTGAGTTTGGTTTGCTCATGGTGGGGAGTGGTAAGCAGTCTCCCCATCTCTATGTTGACCCACAAGCTTTTCCATCCAATTTTCTTGCCCCTCCTTTTGTGGGAGATAAGTGAGCATCTGGCAGTTGGCCAAGATCAATGCACCACAGGCTTTTAGATCTACATAAAGTAAAGCTCTACATAATGCAGAGAGAGACCAGTACAGGTATTTTCTTGAGATAAGGATCCACAACAGTCATTCTTTCAAGCGTTAATCAGAGTGCCTAAAATCATGGAGCAGTTGGCAATAGCTATTTGGTATAGAAAAACAGCTGGAGAAAGTTTTACTTGGGAAACCTTATGAAGTTGAAATTCAAATTATAACTGCTCAGCAATGGTAATTTAAGACCAAGGAATTACTTGATCCTGGCAGTGGGAAAGCATAACTCCAGAACCAGGTTAAACAATAGAAACAGGAATGCAAGAAGTGAAACAACTCTAAATAAGGGGGAACAAATTCCCTTGCTGATAAAATAGAAAATGCGACAGCATTGATTAGAAATTATACGACTGGTGTTGGCACAGGTGTGTATAAGGAGTTGGCTCATGCCACATCTTTGCAGGCTCCCTGTAGAATCGCTTACTGTGGTAGGACTCTGTCCAATGTATTGTTCATTAAATAACTTTTTACTTAAGCATCAATGTGTATTTAATTTGCCTCAAATGGTAGAGTAAAAATTCCCCAACACTCAGTTGAAGCTGTCAGGAGCCACCTAAGCTAAACTCTCTTCATTAAAATATACGCGTAAATTCATATTTTGCATAAGTTGTGTCTCAGCTGGTTTTGGAATCCAGTCCTACATTCTGCATAGGTGGTGGGAAGCCCAGTATATATCTGCATGGAAGAAAATTTTTCTCCAAAGATTAAACTAAATATATGAATATTTTTTTTTCCATTAACCTTATTGTACCAACACAAAGTACAAAAGTAGTGATAAGAAATCTGGTAATGCTTTGATTCTAAATAGTAAGTGTAAAGGCCATGCTATAAGGAATCCTCTGCTTGCCTGGTGTAACACCAGGCATAGAACTTGCATCACATTTCTCAGTGGTCACTTAAAGAAACATTGGAAAAGGAAAGGATAGGAAATGAGCACATGCTTTTATGTAGACAATGCTTTGCTTAGGGTTAAGATAGAGTTACTATGAACAAGCTAAAGTTGTAAATTAGGAACAATTCCAAGTTACTCAATCATTTTTATTAGTGATCACAGAATCACAGAAAATGCTGAGTTGAAAGGAACCCACAAGGATCATTGAGTCCAACACTTAGCTCTGCACATGACCATCCCCAAAAACCACACCATGGGCCAGAGAATATCATCCAAATGCTTCTTGAACTCTGTCAGGTTTGGTGCTGTGACCACTTCCCTGGCGAGCCTTTCCAGTGCCCAACCATCCTGCCAAGGGTGAAGAATCTTTTTCTAATACCCAGCCTAAACATCCCCTGACACAACTTGAGGCCATTCCCTCAAGTCCTGTCACTAGTCACCACAGAAAAGAGATGTTCCTGCCTCTCCTTTTCCTCTCACAAGAAAGTTGTAAACTTCAATGAGGGCTCCCCTCAGTCTTCTGTTCTCCAGGCTGAACAGACCAAGTGACCTCAGCTGCTTCTCCTATAGCTGCCTCTTCACCATCTTCATCACCCTCCTTTGGATGCTCTCTAAGAGCTTGATGTTTGTCCTATATTGTGGTACCCCAAACTGCACACAATATTCAAGGTGAGGCTGTCCCAGGGCACAGCAGAGAGAGACAATCCCCTCCCTCGACCTGCTGGTGATGCTGTGCCTGATGCCCCCCAGGACATGGTTGGCCCTCCTGGCTACCATGGCTTTGCTGACTCATATCCAGCTTGCCATTGACCAGGACCCCGAGGTCCCTTTCCATGGCACTGCTTTCCAGCATCTTATTCCTCAATCTGTAAAAACATCCAGGGTTGCCCCATTCCAGGTGCAGAATCTGGCACTTCCCTTTTTTGAACTTCACATGGTTGGTAATTGTGAAGTCCTCTGATTTGCCGAGGTCTCTCTGCAGGGCCTCTGTCTTTGAGGGAGTCAGAAGGTCCTCCCAGTTCTGTGTCATCTACAAACTTGCTTACTATCCCTTCCACTCCTATGTGCAATCCCTTTATGAAGATGCTGAAGAGCACAGAGCCTAAGATGGAGCCCTGTGGAACCCCAATAGGGACAGGTCACCAATCTGATGTTACCCCATTCACTGTTACCATCTGTGCTCAACCTGTGAGCCAGTTGCTCACTCACCACATGATGTGTTTATCCAGCTGTGTGCTGGACATTTTGCTGTCCAGAAGGATACTGTGAGAGACAGTATTGAAAGCTTTTCTGAAATCAAAAAAGATTCAATCAGCTGGCTTCCCTTGATCAGCTATGTGGGTTACCTTGTCATAGGAGGAAATCAGTTGTATCAGCAGGACTTTCCTCTCATGAAGTCATGCTGGTTGTGACCAGTGACTGTATTGTCCTCCCGGTGTTTTTCAGTACTTCCCAGAATAATCTTCTCCATAACTTTACCAGACACTGAAATGAGACTGACAGGCCTGTACTTTCTGGGGTCATGATTCTTGTGCTTCTTGAAAATTGTGACAATGTTCTCCATCTTCCAGTCATCTGGGACCTCTCTGGATTCCCAAGACCACTCAAAAATTATCAAGAGAGGTTTTGTGATGACATCAGCCAGCAATTTGAGGATACTGGGATGAATCCAATCAAGCCCCATAGGCTTGTAGGGATCCACCTGGAGCAGCAGATCCTGCACAATTTCAGGGTCAGCTGGGAGTTGATCATTCTCGCAGTCATGGCCCTCCAGCTCAGGGTAAAATTTTTGCTGTGATTAGTAGTAAGGAGTGTATGTGTTTATTAGTGATTAGTCAATTGTGTTGTATCCAAGCACTTGAAGAGTGGGGAACTCTGTGCAAAATTGAAATCAGTGTGCCCCAGTGACTGGGATGCCTCAGATGCATGAATAAATATATACCTTTATAATTCTATGCTTTGTGTGGTAGATTCTTTCCTTGGTGGCATGAGCCAGTTGAAAAATCTATGTAGTGCACGATATAAGGCAGAAAAATTTAAATTAATTTTTCATTAGAGCTATGTATTTTAGGTCCTTAAGAAAGTTCATAGAGATTTGGGCTAAGTTCTATCCATTGGTAAATATAATTGTGCAAATTCAGTACAGATTATTTGCAGCAGCCTACAGAAATCTCTGATTACTCTTATACTACATATGGATTACGTGCATAAACTAACCACACTGAAAGTGCATTTCTCTTTCTTTCAGTTTCATAATGTCAAAGGGATGCAAACACAGCAACAGCAGCAAAACGCTTATTGGTGCACTGGGTGGGGATTCAAGAAGCAAATAGGTTTTGATAAGAGAAAGAACAGCCATGGTAAGAGAATGGGGACACTGCAAGCCTGATATTATGTGAGATTATATTTTCACACACGCAAACACAGATAGTCCTCTGAATCTTCCTGCAATCCATACAACAGTTTGTTGAAACTACACTGTATATCTGCTTATAAAAATAGAATGTTTACCTACCAATTCCTAAAAAGGAAAGTCGATTTCCTTGTTTCATATCAGCCATTCTAGAATCAGTCAGTAGGAACTAGTCAAAGTTCACCCATGTTTTGCTGTTAAGGTCATTTTAGGCAGCAGCAAAATCTTCCGGGAGATCACTATGAAGTACCTGGAGAAACCCACAATTAACATTTATGTTTCTAAGCAGCTAGAAGAAAATATGAAACTTTATAATCAAATCAAACACTGTAATTGCAGTTCATTATGATACAGTCACAGTAATCTATCCGTGCAGCTCCTGGGGAGCAGGAGACACAGGACCACTCCCAGCTGATGGCCACGCTGGCAATGCAGGGCAGCCCAGGCAACAGCAGTCCCACGACTGCATGTTAGGGCACATTTTGATGGTCTAGAGCTTGGTGATGGTGATGATAGGGTCAAGTGTTTATGGGTAAATCAGAGCCAGGCCAACAGGGCAGATATCCTGGTGTGAGTCTGTTACAGACCACCCAACCAGGATTAGGAGACATATGAAATATCCTCTAAGCAGAAGGGATTAGTCTTGCAATTGCTGGCCCTTTTACTTGTGGGGACTTCAACTTGCCAGATGTCTGCTGGAAATCCAATACAGAAGATAGTCTAGGAGGTACCTGGAGTGTGTTGAAGATAACTTCCTGACACAGCTGGTGAGGGAGCCAACCAGGGAAAGTGTCCTCTGGGCCTGTTGCTCATGAACAGAGAAGGATTGGTGGGTGATGTTTTGGTGTTGTGCTGAACACAGGGTTGATAATATAGGGATGTTTCTGTTATTGCTGAGCAGGGCTCACACTGAGCTTTTGATACTGCCAACGCTGCTGAGGAGGCTGGGGGTGCATGGGAAGTTGGGAAGAGATGCAGTTAGGACAGGTGATCCCAACTGACCAAAGGGATATTCCAGACCATAGGATATTATCCTCAGGATATAAAGTTGGGGAAGAAGCAAGAAGGGTGTGACATTTGGACTGATGGTGTTTTTCTCCCCAAGTTGCTGTTAGGTGGAATAGAATCCTGCTCTCCTGGAGATGACTGCACCAACAGAAGGAGTGAGTAAATTCCTTGTTTGGCTTTGCTTATGTGCATGATTTTTCTTTCCATATTAAACTGTGTTTAACCATGAATTTTCTCCCAATTCCTTCCAATTCTTTCCCTCATCCCATGATGGGGAAGTGTGCTAGTGTCTGCATGGTATTTGGTTGCTGGCTGAGGTTAAATCACAGCAGAGGCGGTCTTGAATACAGCAATCATGAAATGATAGAGGTGTGATTATTGGAGAAATAAGAAGGTGTGGGTCGTCAGAACCTTGGATTTGGATGCAAATCCCTGTCAGATGGAAAAAGGATAGTGTAATGGAGCAGGGATGAATTTAAGTTAAGACTATTTACCTTTCTGAAATGGTGTCAATTTGTGAAATTATGCAGAGATACCAATTCAGTAAAGGTTTACATTGCCATAGTTCTATATTTTTCATTTACACATTTTATATATTTAATAGCATGTGCACATCCATGGATCTATCTAAGGGTAATATGTATTTACATCATAGGTGAATTGTAAGGTCAAAGGATATTCAGGGGCAAGTCAGTTCTGACATCACGGGAGAAAGTGCAAGTTAGTTGACTGAAATACTACTGAAACACTGGACTAAACAGACTGTTAAGCAATATATAATGCATATTCTAGCCTTCATTTATTCTTTGTATTGCTCTTTCCAATAGCAAAATCAGCTTTATCACCTTCTTTGGCACAATAAACATTTGTACATACTCCGCTTGACGACAACAGAGCAATCACTCTCGAGCTTTGAGTAAAACAGTTGGCACTGTCTCTTTTCCAGCATCAGTTAAAGATTTTTTTTTTAAATGAAGTGTGCTTGTTCCATAGTACTAAAGGTTACTGGACTACCTCACCAGTCAATAAAACCCCCCTTATTGCATTTAATAAACCCTTTCCAATTACCAGTTAGAAAAAAAAAAAGAGAGAGAGAGAGATGTAAGACAGCCTATCACAATTGTCTTCATGTGCATAAAATCTTTGAAAAGAGCTGTATAAACCCTTTTCTGAACAGCATATGTACCAATTGTGATTTGGATTTTTTTCATTGACTGTGTTCAATCAATTGATTTCTGCAGACCCTAAGATAAATAATAATTAAAATATATGGTCTTTTCCCATACATTTGCAAGCTTGGTGCCAAAATATAAAAATTATTTTAAATGACCTTAAGGACCATGGCTTACAAGACACAGCAGTACTTTACAGTGTATCAGTATGGATGGTGAACAGAAAACCTTTGCCAGGGTGTCAAAGAAGCCAAGGAGTGTCATAAACTCCTCAATTATATTTACAATTTGTTATTTTTTCTGTCTTACTGTAGAGAGGAGAAACACATAGCAAAGTATAGACATTGTCAAAAAAACTACAGAGCTGGAATACTACTCTGGGCACTTCTTTTTTTAATTTTTTTTTCTTGTAAAGAGGAGAGAAAAATTGTTATTGCATGTGAGAGATATTATTTCTATACCAGTACCAGAACCTGACAGGAGACATTGAGGCAGTAATAACAATAGAAAACATATGTAAAATAAATTTTTTTGCAAAGTCTTCATGTAATACAAAAAGAAAGAATAGACTTTTTTTTCTCACTTCTGTATTGGCAGCTTAGCAGTTTCCATATGTGCAATAAGAAAGAATTCTAGGAACTCTCAGGTGTTTGCTGCATGTTTTGCTGTTTTTTTCAGTTTTGCTGTTTATCCTTTTCATGACACTATACAAAGTCAATATGATTATGAGCTTGAACACTTACTTGAGAAAGCTACTGATTGAAAAACTTAAAAAGTAATACAAAGAATTTATTAATTTCCACAGCTTTTCAACAAAAATTGGAAAATCAACTTCCATTTTTTTAATATTCATTATCACAAGGTTGTAACAAGTCCAGCACTTTTGTAGCCTATAAACAAAAGAAATAGTTGAAGACAACAATGCAGAATCTACTTCATGAGTTTTTCAAGGATTCCGTGTGCTCCTTCATCTAAAACAAACCTCCTTCTCATATACTCATCTTCAACCCTGGAAAGGAAAATGAGTTCTTTACAATCTTATAATAAAGAGATTTTGAAATTATTTTTTAAAAATATAAAGGAGAAGAATATAAGATAAAAGGAGATGCACAATAAATCCAAGTGTTTCAGGATTCCAAAAGGCAAATTTATTGTAATAATCATTAATCCTACAGAACTCATCATAAAGTAAAATCATGCTTCTTGAAATCGCTGAAATTAGTTAGCTTCTTTATCTATATAACATGATTGCACAGTCCTACTGTGATGTATTTTCTGATCTCTCTTGTTATGATGTATCAGTTTAAAACCTCAATAAAAAAATATTGGCAACTTTATCATTCACAAACTAAGCAAGTACATTCTGTACAATTCTGTGCATTTAAGAAAGATTGTCATCAAGGTACAAAACCTTAAAATTAGCAGGAATGAGAAATTGTTTAGGGGGAAAGATTTTGTGGATGAACTTCATTGCTGGGAGAAGTAGACTTCATGATTTTATATGAAATTCAGCTTTCTGGTTTAACTTGAAGAAGATTCTCACAGGAATCAACAGCTGTAGCAGTAATAGCAGTGAGTACCTATGTGGGGCCTTGGCCAATGTTTCCTGACTTTTCCCATTGCAACATATAATAACAGACTTTCCTGTGATGGCAAAACAAGGTCTGAAGGGAAGCCTTATTTTCAATCTACTGTTTCACAGAAACAACAACAAGAAGGAACAGAATTATTTTCTGCTCTTGCAATTTTTTTCACTCATATGTCTTAAGAAATTTTTTCTACTCTGATATTTATATCTTTGGCTTTGATACCTGCAATTCAGCAATACCTTAAATTAATAAAGAGAGAAAAATTCTATTTAGTGCTTATATCTATCAAAATATTCTGATTTTGAACACTCTTCCAAATGATATGGAGATATTCATCATTTAGAATCTCAATTACTTTTTTAGATAACATTCCTGCATCCAATAAGCAGAAAACCTATTTTGGTCATGAAACTACTTAAAAATAAATTTTGTAACCTTTTTTACATTTTAATTCCATTTTCCTTTCTATTTAACCTACATCCTTCACAGCTAAATGCAGCATATAAATGGTAGTGATGGATAACAAAATTACCTTTCTCCAAGAAACATATATAGTTTGCCAAATCACTGTATTTCTCTTCCTAGTGCAGCGTAAACACATTTTTAAAAATATTAGAATATTAAAAGCCAGCATTTGAATACAGGCATGCTTAAAGCTACAGATTATCATCTTCTTGGTTATGCCTAGAATGCACTTCTTGGGCTTTGCTCTGACATGGATCACTGAACAAAAAAGTTAAATATAAGCAGCCAAAAGGATAGCAATTTTTTTAGCCTGAACTCATCAGTGTTCCATCTCCACAGTCTCATACTGATACAAGCATCAGTACAAGTACAGTTACACTTGCAGGTGATGAGCAGCAGAGGGAGGAAAAGCCACAATATATCTTACTGCACACAATGTATTTTACAGTGAAGTACAAGTTAGTGTGATGTGAGCTGATGACAGTTCATTGCAGCTGCCGGGAGTATTTCCTTTTCATAACACCTCTACTTCAGCTCTTTTCTTTCACTCCCTTTCCACACATTTCCCACTCACAACTACGCAGCATCATCCCTTTTTTAGTTTTGTTTCTGCCACTCATTTGCAGATTGAAGTCACTAAGATGGTAGAAAACTATTCACATCTTTCTTGGGATAGTTCTCTCCTGCATTGTCTTTATAAATTCACCCACGGGGCAGCCAAACAAGTACCACAGACAGCATGAGATGAGGTAGCTCACATAGCTGGGACAGGAGAAAGAATGGCAAAGGGGAGAAGCACAACTAGGGTGAACTTTGTTTGTCCTAGCAAACTGCCAGAATGTCTTGGCTCAGAGACTCTGATGGCAGTCTTCAGAAATCTCCATCTTTGCTAAGATGCTTACTTCCCATTTATAACAATGGTAACTGAAGAGACTGAGGATGCAGACAAACATGACACTAAATATCAAATACAGAACCAAGTGCCTCAACTTAGATGCTTATATTTAGAAATATAAATGTATTCTAAAAGATACTGATATTTGAGTTAAAGATGTTTATTTTCCCCTACCTATGTATTATTTACTGTCTTGGTAGTTTTCTATTTTCTCCTTCTGATGTTTGGAGCCTCTCAAGAAACTGGAGATTTCTTCTTTCTTCTCAGCATTTTGCCACTATCTCTTTACTTCTGTAATTGACTTTAAAAACAAAACAAAACACCCAAACAATATATAATCTAGATTTATCCCAGAGTTCTGAATAGAATAAAAATAATAAATTAATTTGTTTTTAATTCCTTTTATATAATTATTTTTAATCCAATTCCATGATCCTTGAGAGTTTGCTCACTTAAACAATACTGAAATGAGAAAGTACATATCACCTTCACTTTTTTCTTTTGTTGAGCCTATTGAAATAACTATTGGCCTAAAGATATGTCAGAGAAGTTTGTATCAATATTATAGAATCATAGATTCACACAATATGATGAGTTGAAAGGAACCGATCAGGATCATCAAGTCCAACTCCTAGACCTGTACAGGACACCCCAAGGGTCACACCATGTCCCTGAAAGTATCATCCAAACACTTCTTGAACTCTGTCAGGCTTGATGCTGTGACCACTTCCCTGGGGAGCCTGTTCCAGTGCCCAGCCACACCCTGGATGAAAAACCTTTTTGTGATGTCTCAGCACAAAGTGAATGGATTAAAGAACAAGATGTGGCAACAACATAATCCACGTATTAATATATCAGAATTTATCAGTTAAGGATTTCAGTCACAAGCTTTGTACTTTTCTGAAATATGGATACTGTATTCTTTAGGGAGATAAACATAAAAAAATGCAAATGAATTCAAAAAGTGTATACTTTTTGGCCTTCAAAGCAACTCAGAAAGCCATTAGGACAGCTGAAAGATATTTGCACACAAATTTGCATCCTTGTAGGGTAAATGAGACAAAACAAACTTCCGTCCTGAATGTGAACCCCTCTTGATAAGATTAGATGATCAATCATCTCAAATTGACAATGATCCCAAATACCTGATCACCAGGGTATTCAGTCTCAATTAATATACAGCACTGGGTGGCACATAATAATCCCATGTATGTATCTTCACTAAGAATATTTATCAGTTAAAAGTTTGTAAGATACAAAGGCATAGTAGATAAAGTGGTCTTAAATCATACTTACTTATCACTTCAACTAGCAGAAAAAGGAATTTTACCCCTCATTGAATGGACCAGATTTAATTAGGCAATACAGTGAAGAAAGTCACAGTTGCTTTGCTAAGGGTTATGTGCTCTTCAGAAAAGAGAGGCCTAATTTATAGAGAGTATTATTGGCTTCATAAACTGAAGGGCATGGGATTGCTGGAGAGTCATTTAAATATGAACAAACTGCTGGAGGACACTGAGAAAGAAATTGATTATAAAAGCTTACACACTTCACAGGGAAAGTGCTTCTTAAGCACCATTATCTGATATGCAGTCAACCATGCTGTGCTAGACATTTAAGAACATTTGTAAATGGCACCAATGTCATAGGTCTAGGGGCTAAAGCCTTAATGATAACATGCTGTGGAGTCAGGCCTCATAAAAATACTTGTTCTTGCCTTTTAGCTTGTAAAGAACATTTAAAATACTATTACAGAGTCCTTCTATGATGTCTTTGCCCTTTTTGAATTCAGAAAAGATAATCTTAACTTTCACTCCGTTATTTGCTTACAATGGGTAGTACAGGCAATTATAAATACTGCATCTCTGAATTTTACAGTTCTTGATTTTGCAATGTAAGTATGTATTTATCAGAGATTTCGCTGCTAATGTTGTTACTTCTTTAACTTAACATTTTGAGAAACAGTACCAACTACGCAGCAAAAATTATAAATAGGAAAAATGGAAAAATTAAACATTTTAATTATTATATAGACATAACCTATGATTAATCCTGACAGTTTGTCAAATTCTAAAATCCAAATATTTAAGGCATTTGGTAATCCTCTGGCAATCTGTTGTCTCCAGTAAATCATGCTATTTATTCAGTAGGGAATGGATTCTTCTCATTGCTTCAACAGTCATTCTTAGATTTTTCTCTCTTCTGCCTCAGGGAAAAAAAGACAAATAAACAAAAAACCAACAGTCATAATGACTGTCACATTCATTGCTTTTAAGAAACTTTCTCCTAGTGGAAGAAACTCTCAAAAATCAGCAGCCAGTGATTCTCAGAGATATCCCAATGTGTACAGAAATCAGCATATATGATAGAAGTACTTGAAAAAGAAAATGCATGCATATTCTCTCTGCAAATGTGCAGATGTATTTTCCCACAGTCTTCCACATCATTCTAGACCTCCAGTCTTATAAACCCTAGGCACCTGCTGATCTAGGTAGTTAGTCATGCCAGTCCACCCTTAACTGTTGTCATTGCTTCATTGCTGTGGGTAACTGTCCCAGTTATTCTACATTAACTGATGATACACTAATCTTTACCTCTCAGGTGATCCAGCTTGAAAACAAAACAAAACAAAAAGCTGCAATAAGAAGTTAATGTGCACAAGAATGTAAATTATTAGTCTGAAAAGCATCGAACCAAAGGCTACCGCAAGCTGTTTATGATTTCCTTTCATTGCCAGGGAGTGTATCAGTGGACTCATCAAAATAACTCAAACTGAGCAGTTTCAACAGTCTCAAAATGTATGGTCTGTGGCCTGAGTAGCCACAAAATAGTGCACCCCTGATCCTGTACCAGAACCCCTGGCTGACTCTGCTAAGGGGAAGTTTAGGCAGAAGAGATGCCATTACACACTGTGGATGCAGAACTCAATCAGGGACCTATTTATACCTTATTTTTCATCATGTGAAGAAATGTTCATCATCACTGCTCTGAATGTACTGGAAATGGAATTGAACTAAAATATGCATGCTTGACATAATAAATACACTATTTCTTACAAATCTCAGATGATGCCAAGCTGATGGATTGTTGTAGTACCTAGGAAACTCCTCAAATACCAAATATACCTTTTTCACAAACTAACTTCCTGAAACTGATCTGAGCTGCACACAAAACACTTCTTTCAGTATGAAAACACTATGCCATTACAGTAGGCAAAGTTTGTAAGTTCTTCTCCAGTCTTCATAGAGTTAATTCCTGCCATCCCATCCAAAGAAATTACCAATATATGTACTTACCTTTATCTAGGGATTGCTCTTTCCACAGTTGAAAACATTCAAACCAGACATTTTTGTAGTTCATTTCAAAGAAGTGCTTTGGCATATTTCCAGGAAAACTTTTACCCTATTCATTCCAGACCTAAGATTATGTGTAATTTAGTTGTCAATGCAAAGGTTTTCCCACAATTTCTGCTGTTTTTTCCTACTTATCTTTTATCCTTCTCTGATTTTCTTCAAAGATTTTTTCTGATTTTGAATTCTATTGAACAATCAAAACACATATAAAGTATTTGTTAAATTTTAGTTAAGAAATGCTAAGTGTCTTTCATAAATTCCATGTTCATTGCTTTATAAATCTAATTTATGTTCTCCATTTTCTTTGATCTAAAATATTTTCAAAACAAAATCATAGTCAGTGCATATACCACCAGTAGTAACCCAGTAGTAATGAATCATCCATACACTGTGAAGAATACATGTCCAAGGGTAAAGTGATATTAAGGCTTTGAAAACTCTTTCCTCTTTGTTTGAGTAAAGGACTCATATGTACTTTACCATACATATGAGTAGGTTAATAAAAAAGCCACACAAAGCAGTAGTGATATTCAACTGATTAACTCACATACTCAGTCTAAAATTTTATTTCCTATAGAATTATTCAAATTTTATTAAACAATTTTTTTTTTTACTGTGTAACATTTACTATAAAAATGTAAAGATATTTAGACCAAACAATGACTTTAAAGGATAATATTTGTCACTCATTTGCTCATTAACTGAATAATACTACTATTTAGAACATGGATTCCCTCATATGCATTTGCCATTCCTCTGGCCTGTCCCTTTTTCTGTGTATTGGAGAAGAAGTATAATAGTTGTTCTACCCATATCAGAAGTGTGAATGACCCAGCTTTCAAGCCTCTGAAATGCTCAGAAAAGATGCAAGGGCTGCAAGGTCAGTAAAGAACCAATACTGATCCTTGGTTATCCCTATGCACCACTAAACGAACAGCAGATTGAAGGGATTTATCATGAAGTCTTGTTAACATTTAGAACTGTATTTTTGAGGAAACATGCATCTGCATGTTTAAAATAACAATCACTTGATACCAGTGTATTAGGCAGAACCGAAGAACCAAAGTAAACTTATACATTTATATCATATGAGGAAACACTTGTGCAATTCTACAAGTGAACTTTCAGAAAGTCTTAGCAAACTATCACAAGGGTTATGCAATCCTATTCAAATATCCATGTATTCCATGATGCAAGATACAAGAATAATATTAAGGCTACAAAATCAAACATTCAGCAATCAGACAATGACAAAATGAAAGACTATGTCATGTGAACAATATGCAGCCTCTATGAGGCAGATGTGCAGCCTGTGCAAATGTGCAGTCTGCCTTCAAAGCTGTTATGTTTAGGAACTTGAAAGCTTTGTGAAAGGACTGAAGTGTGTACATGAAAAGCATCACCTACTGCTTGACTTACAACTGACCAAAATTTAAGGTATTTGGTTAAAAACAACAATTCCTAAGTCATAAAGTTACCTATCCATGTAGAATGTTGGTGAAATATCAAAACAATTATTTCTGCTCTAATAATAGGAATATATTTAGAATAAAAGTATTACAATAAACATTTTTTTAAATTAAAGTACCTTCCTCAAACCATGTGAGAGTATAATAAAGACAAAAGAGAATTAGCTTCCTACTTGGAATTCTGAAATTTTATTTGTGGAACTCACTGACTCATTAACTGTTCTATTTCCTCTCTCCAAGAAAATGTATTACAAAATTCACTGCACTTTTATTTTCAACTTGATCCTCAAAAGATTGTAATATTTCAATCACAGCTTTTAACTGTGAGATTGTTATTATCATTTCCATTTTGGAAACAAACTGTACATGCCATAACTCTCACCTTTCACTTTATATATGATTATTAGAGAGGATGTTTTTTCTCCACATATTACATCTTCTGGGTATTTGTAAAGGAGAAAAGAAAAAATCTTTTAACTGTATAAATGAAGTCAATGCAATTTTGAAAGAGGAAAGATAACTATTGTTAAAAGTTTTGGTAAATTAATTATGTTTACTAATTTACTTCATCAGAGTTTGAAGTCAATGTGCATCAACAACCCTAAGCATAATGTATGACATCCCTTCTGTGCAATTCCAAAAACTGAAAACTCACTCTCACTCACATCAGTGCAAGTATCCAGAAAAATGAAGAGCATTAAAATTTATTCAGGAAATCCTCTAGATTTCACTGCTTGCTTGTTGTAGTTTGGGATTATTATGTAAATTCTCTCCCCTGCCACTTAACTGCCCAGGCCAGCGGTTAACAAAAGAAGTAGTTAACTGTGATCGCTGGGGTGGGGGCAGGTTTGTCTCTTTTGGTTTTTTTTTGGATATTCTCCCCAGTCTTGGCTCGGCGGAACGGGGGAGTGGGGGCTCCAAGGAGGCAGGCTGCCCTGCTGGTTACTGCTGGGGTTTTCCCTGGCTGTCTTGCCGCTGCCTACTTCGGATTACCTTTTCCTGCCGTGCTGCTACCTGCCTTGGATTTGCTGCTGGTTGCTCGTACCTGTCTGCTTCTTGGACGGGGAACACAGGGGAAAGAGACTGAGTCCATCTGAAAGCCCACTGCTCGTCTGTTTCGCTGGAGAGGGACTGAAACTCACTCTGCAGCCAGCGGGCTGTGACAAGGACACTTAAGTATAACCTTTTCTCCCGGAGGAAAACCTGCTGGGTTTTGTTGTTGTTTTTTTTTTTCCTCTTATGGTGTTGGGGAAGTGGGTTGCACTAGTCTGTTTACATATATATATATATATATATAGCAGTTATCCTTCTTGTATTAAAATTCCTTTTCTTAAATTTGATAAAGAGTGGTGTGATTATTGAGGAGGAGGCCCCTCCCCTGCTTGTGGGTAAAACATTTTGGTTTTTCCCCTCAAACCGAGACATTTCTTGGCGCCCAACGTGGGGCTTGTAAACAAAGAAGGATAACTGCTATTTTGTGGCACCATGTGGGTCTTGAGCTTAGAGTTCATCAGGACCATCCTGTATAATATATTGGCTTTTTGTTGGTACAAATTCATGCCAAAAGGAGCGGCAGGTTTAAGTCTTATCAACAAATCAATGAGCAAAACTCAAATAGCCGCAATTATTATTGAGTTCTTACTCTGGATTTATGGTGCCATGAATTCGATGCCTTTGGATGTCATGTGGGTGGTGCTCTCCAGGCTGTTTTCCTGCCGCAACCTAAGCTGCTACCTCTGGGGATTCAGTGATAATAGTACGGACCCTTGGGAAGGAACAAAGGGGAATCTCTTCTCCCAACCCTTTGTCCATTCCCCATTCAAGTCTGCTACAACAGCTTTTGAGATGTTTAAATTCTCCCTGGATGCCAGAGATATCTTGCTCTTTATGGTTTTTCTTCAGGGTTGTATCCCTGCAGCTTACAGAATGTTTGAAGGTAGGGCCAGGGTTTTTCCAGAATGCATTCAGAAACCTAGCCCAGTGAAGGGGGAAAAGCGAGAGAATAAAACCCCTGATGCCACAGTGAAGGGAGAAAAGGATGAGGCTAAACCAGGAGGACAGGCCAAGCCTATGGAAGTTGCCCCTATTCAGAAAAGGAAATATAAGACCAAATTAGACCATCCAGCAGACGATGAGGGGGCTGCTGCACCTCCACAGCAAGCAGACCCAGAGCCTGAGATTATCACTGAGTCATTGTCATTTGATAATCTCCGTAGTTTGCGGAAAGACATTGCTCGACACCCGGGTGAGCCCATCCTGACTTGGTTGATCCGAGTTTGGGACCTTATGGGTGAAACCCTACAACTGGATGGTGCTGAAGCCAGGTTTTTGGGGGCTCTGGCCCAGGACGTGGCTATTGAACAGGTGTTCGTGAGGGAATCAAAGCCCCTTTCACTCTGGGCACGACTTCTAACGAGTGTAAGAGAGAAGTTTGTTTATAGAGAAATCCTGCAGGAACATCATATTAGGAAGACTTGGAAGACGATGGAAGAAGGAATTTTACGTCTGAGGGAGATGGCAATGATGGACGTGCTTTTTGGAAGAGGTGGGCAAGCCAATAATGACCCTGACAAGGTCAGATGCACACCACATATGTGGTGGGACCTTTCACGCTCGGGGCCAGCTGAATACACCGATTTCCTGGCATCCATGTATAGGGAAGAGAACCATGAAACAGTGGGCGCAGTAGCAAATAAGCTCCGGATATATGAAAGCATGACCCACAGCCCAATGCAGGCCCGTATTTCTGCTGTAGAGACATTGGTTGAGAGTCTCAAGACGCTGCCTGCAGAGGTAAAAGCGATCAGAGAGGAAATTAGGGAAAGTCTCCAAGTGGCACCAGTGCGAATGAGAACCTCTGAAGTCAGAGCCAGACGCCCCCCAGCCAGAGGAAGTGGACAGACCTCACGAACTGAGATGTGGTACTTCCTGGCCAAACATGGAGAAGACATGGGACGGTGGGATGGGAAACCCACCCGTGCCCTTGCAGCCCGAGTACAAGAACTGAAGGAGAATGGAAGAAGGTCAGTGAGAGTAAGTGCAGTCCCAGTTTCCCACGGGCAAGAATCTGACCCACAGGAGGGCACCTCCCAGGTGTACTCATCGAGAAAAGGTTCTGACCGCTATGACCAGGATCAGTGTTAGAGGGGCCCTGCCTCTAGCCAGGTAGAGGCACGGGACAACCGTGTCTATTGGACTGTGTGGATTCGATGGCCTGGTACATCAGACCCACAAAAGTATAAGGCTTTGGTTGATACTGGCGCTCAATGCATATTAATGCCATCAGGACATGTGGGCTCAGAAACTATTTCTATTTCTGGGGTGACAGGGGGATCTCAAGAGTTGACTGTGCTAGAAGCTGAAGTGAGCTTGACAGGGAGAGATTGGCAGAAACACCCCATTGTGACTGGTCCAGCCGCCCCATGTATCCTGGGCATTGACTACCTCAGGAATGGATATTTTAAGGACCCAAAGGGGCATAGATGGGCTTTTGGAATAGCCACTGTACAGACAGAAGGGATTGAACAATTGAACTCATTGCCAGGTCTCTCAGAAAGTCCTTCTGCTGTTGGACTGTTGAAAGTTGAGGAACAGCAAGTGCCAATTGCCACCACGACAGTGCACCGTCGGCAATACCGAACGAACCGTGATGCTGTGATCCCCATCCATAAGATGATCCGTGAACTGGAGAGCCAAGGGGTGGTCAGCAAAACCCACTCACCCTTCAACAGCCCCATCTGGCCTGTGCATAAGTCTGATGGAGAATGGAGATTGACTGTGGACTATCGTGGCTTGAATGAAGTTACCCCACCGCTGAGTGCCGCTGTGCCGGACATGCTGGAGCTCCAGTATGAACTGGAGTCCAGGGCAGCAAAGTGGTATGCCACTATTGACATTGCTAATGCGTTCTTCTCCATTCCTCTGGCACCAGAGTGCAGGCCACAGTTTGCTTTCACCTGGAGGGGCGTGCAGTACACCTGGAACCGACTACCCCAGGGGTGGAAACACAGTCCCACCATCTGTCATGGACTGATCCAGACTGCACTGGAGAAGGGTGAGGCTCCAGAACACCTGCAATACATTGATGACATCATTGTGTGGGGGGACACAGCAGAAGAGGTTTTTCAGAAAGGAGAGAAAATCATCCAGATCCTTTTGGGAGCTGGCTTTGCCATCAAACGGAATAAGGTTAAGGGACCAGCCCAAGAGATCCAGTTCCTGGGAGTGAAGTGGCAGGATGGACGCCGTCAGATTCCAACAGAAGTCATCAATAAGATCACAGCAATGTCTCCACCTACCAGCAAAAAGGAAACACAAGCCTTCCTGGGTGCCATAGGGTTCTGGAGGATGCATATCCCAGCATACAGTCAGATCGTAAGCCCTCTCTACTTGGTAACCCGTAAGAAGAATGATTTCCACTGGGGCCCTGAGCAGCAACAAGCCTTTGACCAGATCAAGCATGAGATTGCTCAGGCTGTAGCCCTTGGACCAGTCAGGACAGGACCAGACGTACAGAACATGCTCTACTCCGCCGCCGGGAATAATGGCCTGTCTTGGAGCCTTTGGCAGAAGGTGCCTGGTGAGACTCGAGGCCGACCACTTGGATTCTGGAGCCGAGGCTACAGAGGATCTGAAGCCAACTATACCCCCACAGAGAAAGAGATCCTAGCCGCCTATGAAGGAGTCCAAGCCGCCTCAGAGGTGATTGGCACAGAAGCACAGCTGTTTCTGGCACCTCGACTACCAGTGCTGAAGTGGATGTTGTCAGGACAGGCTGCCTCTACACATCACGCCACTGATGCTACCTGGAGCAAGTGGATTGCCCTGATTACGCAGCGCGCCCGTATAGGAAAATCAAATCGCCCTGGGATCCTGGAAATCATCACGAACTGGCCTGAAGGTGAAAATTTTGGTCTAGCAGATGAAGAGGAAGAGCAGGTGACACGTGCGGAAGAAGCTCCACCATACAATCAATTGCCAAAAGAGGAAATACGCTACGCCCTCTTCACCGATGGCTCCTGTCGCATTGTAGGGACTAATCGCAAATGGAAAGCAGCTGTATGGAGTCCCACACGACAAGTTGCAGAAGCTACTGAAGGAGAAGGTGGGTCGAGTCAGTTTGCAGAGCTTAAAGCCGTGCAGTTGGCCCTGGACATTGCTGAACGAGAGAAATGGCCAAAGCTTTACCTCTACACCGACTCATGGATGGTGGCCAATGCTCTCTGGGGATGGTTAGACCGATGGAAGAAAACCAATTGGAAACGCAGAGGGAAACCCATCTGGGCTGCCGATATATGGCAAGATATTGCCACCCGAGTAGAGAAGCTGATTGTGAGAGTCCGCCACGTAGACGCACACGTGCCCAAAAATCGGGCCAATGAGGAACATCTCAACAACCAACAGGCAGACCGAGCTGCGCAAGTGAAAGTATCACAGACAGATCTGGACTGGCAGCACAAGGGAGAGCTGTTCTTGGCTCGATGGGCCCATGATGCCTCGGGCCATCAGGGCAGAGATGCCACTTATAAATGGGCACGAGACCGAGGGGTGGATTTAACCATGGACATTATCTCTCAGGTTATCCACGACTGTGAGACATGTGCTGCCATTAAGCAGGCTAAGAGAGTGAAGCCCCTGTGGTATGGTGGACGCTGGGATAAGTATAAGTACGGGGAGGCCTGGCAGGTTGACTACATCACACTGCCACAGACCCGCCAAGGCAAGCGCTATGTGCTCACCATGGTGGAAGCAACCACAGGGTGGCTGGAGACACACCCAGTGCCTCACGCCACTGCTCGGAACACCATCCTAGGCCTGGAAAAACAAGTGCTGTGGCGACATGGCACCCCAGAACGAATTGAGTCAGATAATGGAACTCATTTCAAAAACAGCTTAGTTGCTACCTGGGCGAGAGAACATGGCATTGAGTGGGTGTATCATATCCCCTACCATGCACCAGCTGCCGGGAAAGTTGAGCGGTGTAATGGACTGTTGAAAACCACTTTGAAGGCGTTGGGTGGAGGGACTTTCAAACACTGGGATCAACACTTAGCAAAGGCTACATGGCTAGTCAACACTAGAGGCTCTGTCAATCGAGCCGGCCCTGCCCAATCAGAACCCCTTCACACTGTAGATGGAGACAAAGTCCCTGTAATACACCTGAGAGGTATGCTAGGGAAAACAGTCTGGATCAACCCTGCCTCAGGCAAAGGCAAACCCATTCGTGGGGTTGTCTTTGCTCAAGGATCTGGTTCCACCTGGTGGGTGATGCAGGAAGATGGAGAGACACGATGTGTACCTCAAGGGGAACTTATCTCTGGGTAAACGACTCATATTACTGTATTTGTAAACACTTAATTATTTGAAAGAAAATTTAAGTTTAATGTAGAGTATCGGCATGGAAGAGAATTTAGGGGTGGATAATGTTGTAGTTTGGGATTATTATGTAAATTCTCTCCCCTGCCACTTAACTGCCCAGGCCAGCGGTTAACAAAAGAAGTAGTTAACTGTGATCGCTGGGGTGGGGGCAGGTTTGTCTCTTTTGGTTTTTTTTTGGATATTCTCCCCAGTCTTGGCTCGGCGGAACGGGGGAGTGGGGGCTCCAAGGAGGCAGGCTGCCCTGCTGGTTACTGCTGGGGTTTTCCCTGGCTGTCTTGCCGCTGCCTACTTCGGATTACCTTTTCCTGCCGTGCTGCTACCTGCCTTGGATTTGCTGCTGGTTGCTCGTACCTGTCTGCTTCTTGGACGGGGAACACAGGGGAAAGAGACTGAGTCCATCTGAAAGCCCACTGCTCGTCTGTTTCGCTGGAGAGGGACTGAAACTCACTCTGCAGCCAGCGGGCTGTGACAAGGACACTTAAGTATAACCTTTTCTCCCGGAGGAAAACCTGCTGGGTTTTGTTGTTGTTTTTTTTTTTCCTCTTATGGTGTTGGGGAAGTGGGTTGCACTAGTCTGTTTACATATATATATATATATATATATAGCAGTTATCCTTCTTGTATTAAAATTCCTTTTCTTAAATTTGATAAAGAGTGGTGTGATTATTGAGGAGGAGGCCCCTCCCCTGCTTGTGGGTAAAACATTTTGGTTTTTCCCCTCAAACCGAGACAATTACACTACCCATTCAATTTGCACAAAAAGGTAAGAGGAGAGTTCTTGGTCACACACACTAAAGGTGGTAACTTCTACAGACTTTTGAAGTAGTTGACTGTGTCTAAAAACTCACAAGTGTCTCGAGGTGAGGCTTTAAACTTTGGTTGCTGAGACTCACAGGATTGATTTCAATTTAGGATTGAAAATGCATACTCCAGGAAAATTCTATAAAAAATAGGGACAATAATGCTGTAATAGCTTGTTTACATAGAAATTATGGATCAACTGATCACAAACTGTGCAGTATATTCTCATGCAATAAGTATAATTACTTCAAAATAATAAAAGCTTTGTGTTTCCTAATTCCTCAGTAGTCTGTATTTACATATTGTAGTTGCATATGTGGGTATTTTATCAAAAATATATTATACATCTATGATAATAATTATAGATGTAATTAATGCATTATATAATAATTATTATCCCAATTCCATATAAAGTATGTTTAACTCCTCCTCTAAGACTGTTTGCATCAACACAAGGTTTCTCACTCTCCAGTCTGTTTGGATTATTTTTGAATCTGAGAGTGGCAGCAAAGTGAATTAAGTAGCTTGTTTTTTGGTTTATTTTGTTTAGATCACATCCCTTCTCTCTTGTTATGTAAAGAAAAATCTAGATTTATTGGTTCTGTTGGATGCTAGTCTTGGACAACAGATATGCCTCTGTTTCTCTCTGTACCACATGTGCAACAGTACAGTTCAATGCTATTGCAAGAAGTTTTTCTGTAACAGATTTATTACCTAAAATCTGTAGGTTACAGCCAGGTTTTACCCTTGCCCAAATTTCAAAGCAAATAATGTATATATTAGATTGCTCATATAGTATCTTAGAGCCTCTTGTGATAGTGTTACAAAAACCTTTTCTCTTTCACTTGCCAGGTTCTTTGGATTTTGATGGCAAAGACAGAAATTGTGTTCCAAACAGTCTGAAAGTGGTTTTTCCAGTAATCCACTTAGATGTATCATTGTTTCACTGGCTCTCTCTGCTGTCGCACTTAAGTTTTTAACCCTCAAATGCATACTGGTATCATCGTCTTGGCTCTTCCAGCTGCTTCCTCCTAGGCCTTCATTCTTTCTCTGACAGGTTGAATAATAAGCATGATTAACTGTGACATTTCACCTTTTAAAGAGAATTTCTTAGTTCACTAATCAATCAGCCTGAATCCCTTTTCTAGACTAATATCACCAGGCTCTTATAAGGATCAGAAAATTGCTGTATAAAGTATCACTGAAACTCAAAGGACATTTCACTGAACAACTATAAAATACATTAATTTAAAATTAATTGTTCCTTCTTTGATACAGGGTATCCAATTAAAGGAGCACATTTGATGCTGTAGAATTTCAAACATGGAACAACATACCTGCCAAAAACTGCACACTTTATTTTGATTCTGACCAAGGTATGAAAGAGGACAGAAAGTAGGTGTGCAGACCTTGTCATGCATTTTTTGTGTTTGATGGTGAGTAGAACCTATCATGTTATGTCTGGAATATACTTTTAGACAGGTTTTCATCACTGTCTAATGTACTCAATTTGTCTCTAAAGTATTTTTTCCCACAGAAATGATCACTCTAGGAAAAGGAAAAAGCTTGATCCTGCCTAAACAGAGATCATGTCTAACAGCTTGTTTAACTTAAAAAATCTTGGATGTCATTTTTTCCAGTTCACCAGTGCCAAAATATCAGTACTGGACCCCTGCAGTGTTTAGTCATTGGCTCTGAAGCTGTAATGCCTAGAGAGAGAAATGCACTTTTGTAAGTACAAAATCAGTTCTCTGTCAAAATTCTAACTTTTGCTTTTGAGAGAACCAGTGGATTTAATTTAGAGGTCTAAGCTCTATAAATTTACTCCAAAATGAAAAAATATAAGCATTCTCAGTGCTGTCATGTAAGCTTTCATTGCCACTGAAAGGGCCTGCTCTCTCAGAAGTTCTGAGGCCTACTTTATATCATTCCTAAAAGCACCTATTTTGAAAAATTGTTTGCTACATGACATATCTCTAAAAGTAAATGGTTTGTCATGAGAGAATATCAAGGATACCATCAGTGGAAAAGTTATCACAAGAAGTGGATCTACGATGATGACACTGGGCTGGAAAATATTATGCTGAGAAATGACAGACAGAACAATGATATGGCTGTTTAAGGACATTTTCCAGTTTATCACACAGATTAAATAAAACTATTATGGTGTCCCAGTTCTATTTTCCCTTAGTCATCCCCACTCCACTTTCTTCTTCCCAGAACCCTCAGGGCCATTTTCCTGCCATTTTGTCTATTACGGTCCCTTATTGGCTGTTGTATCTGGTTTCTTATTGGTTGTTAAATATACCTTCCTATTTGTTGTTAACACTACGTTCTGATTGGTGCGTTTCTCAATCCCTTTCTTGTCCAATGGGATTGGGGAACTACCCCTTTTTCTGGAAGCTTCTCCCCCTACCCTATATAAGTGTGTGCTATACCCCAATAAGTTGCTCCTGTTTCACCCTCGCTCCTGGTTGTGTCACTGTTCATCCGATTGTTGCGGTGCTTCTGGGGGCAATGGGAAGCAGGGGCCGATCTCCTCTTCCTACAAACATAGGAAACCTCCTACAACAGCCTGCAGTTTTTTTATAATGGAATACTGCATTCATGTTTGAAGAACATAGGGTCTTTAAACATAACCCATGTATTTGCAAATCATAGGTATGAAGAACATTTCACCCTGGGAGAAAAAAATACTCAGTTTAGTTTTAGGGCATTTAACATGTGCTATGGTACAATACATCACTCCCAAACTGTAAACACAGGCATTTTTGGTTTTAATCAGCTTTAATCACTGCTTTGTCTGATCTCTTTTCATTTCTCATCAGGAGAGAAAGGAAAAAATCTGTTACATTTTACATCATACAGCCTATCATAAAACAAAAATTAAGTTGCTGTTGCTTGTCCTTGTCATATTCACCATGTCTGGAGTATTTCTGCCACCACCTTTTTCAGCACCTGTTTGTTGGCCAATCAGAAAAAAGTAAAAGGGCTGAAGTCTCTCCAGCTCCATGGAAACTCTTTCCAAAAATACCCCCAAGCTAAGTGCCTCCTTAATAGGAGCTAGTGACTGACAAATCTCTCAGCAGTTCATTCGAAATAGCCAGCTGTGTTTTAACTTTTTTTTTTAATTGAGTTCTACTAAAGTTAACAGTAGAAGTAATCAGCTGTTCAGTGTTCCTCCTTCAGCATTCACTCCTCTTTCCAGAAGTATGGATGTCACATTCTTGCACATTGTCTTTGCATTGTGACTTCTGGCAGCAATACACAGCTGTCTACCCCTATCTTGCATCAGACATGCTTTTAGGTGGCAGGCTGAGCCTTCCTACAGGCTACAGGAATACATTTGGCATAATCAAAAGACAGCGTGCAATAGCTGTTAAAAGGGTAAAGTAATGTAAAGCTGTATTATGATAAAAGCAGAAAGAGGAGTAAATATTTATTTTCTTAGAGATCTGCATCTCACAGTTTTTTGAAAGAGGCACATTCCTTTTTTCAAAGTTAATCCTCCTGTAAAGAAAAAGGCTTTTATATGGTATTGAACTTCAATGCTGTCTGTGTCTGCTCAGATCAAACACATTTCACATGCTGAGCAGGAATCTGGGTTTGCCTAGCTGTGAATATAAACATGTTAAATATGCACTATAGGCTTGCAGCTAAAATTTACCTAATAGAGATCATTTTCATTATGAAGAGAAAAGTCTAAATCTTAGTGCATACAACATAAAAAGATAACACATGATGCTATAAAACATTTTTCTCACTACCCAACTGTGGGAGTTTTATGATATGCATATAGAATCATAGAATCATAGAATCATAGAATCGATTGGGTTGGAAAAGACCTCCAAGATCATCAAGTCCAACCCTTGGTCCAACTCTAGTCCATTTACTAGATCATGGCACCCAGCGCCACATCCAATCTGTGTTTAAAAATCTCTAGGGATGGTGAATCCACCACCTCTCCGGGCAGCCCATTCCAATGCCTGATTACTCTCTCTGGAAAGAATTTTTTTCTGATATCCAACTTAAATTTCCCCTGGCAGAGCTTAAGCCCATGCCCCCTTGTCCTATTGCTGAGTGCCTGGGAGAAGACACCAGCCCCCACCTGGCTATAACTTCCCTTCAGGTAGTTATAGACAGTGATGAGGTCACCTCTGAGCCTCCTCTTCTCCAGGCTAAACAACCCCAGCTCCCTCAGCCTCTCCCCATAGCACTTGTGCTCCAGTCCCTTCACCAGCCTTGTTGCTCTTCTCTGGACCCGCTCCAGCACCTCAATATCCTTTCTGAACTGAGGGGCCCAGAACTTAACACAGTACTCAAGGTGTGGCCTCACCAATGCAGAGTACAGGGGAAGGATCACTTCCCTGGTCCTGCTGGTCATGCTATTTTTGATACAGGACAGGATCCCATTGGCCTTCTTGGCCACCTGGGCACACTGTCAACTAGTCTTCATATAAAAGAAAAAATCAGAACCTTAAAATATATTCTTCATAGAAATATACAGGTTAAAGCTGATGTGAATAGGACTCAAGCACATACTTTAAATTAAGCAGTTCCATACTAAACAGGGCATAGAGGGATGAGTATCTTTTCAGATATGGTACAAGCAGTGATAACAAATGTAATTAATTTATAAAATAAAAGAAATTGTAAAGCCACATGAATGACTAATGTACAGAATACAGGACAGAAATCAACTTAAGACTAACAGTTGAGGCACTTAAGTTCAATGAAAGTAGAGAAAATTACGGCTACAGTCTTGAATATGGGCTTCTTAAAAAAAACCTCTTAATTTTAAAAACCATATTCAATTCTGCTTTGCACAGTTGGGACACTTAAATTAACCATCTAACAATAATGGTTTGCTTTTCTCCTTTCAAACACTCTACTTAAGTTAGAATGTTACTTTCATGATGCAGATTTTCCAGTAGAGTGATTCAATTATAGTTTATTTCACTTCTTTCCTTAGAAAATTACGTAAGATTAGTCTGAGCTTATACATTAAAAAGGGTGCTTAGATTTCTAAAATTTATCATATAATCTGAATCTTTGCATGCTAGACTAAACAATCTTAATTATATTGCCATGTGCTAAACTGCCAAATTTTATTCTTGCTTTCTCTACCCTTGTGAGATTGCATCAGTCCCACCTTCTGTACCTTTCACTCCTTTCCCACCTGTTCTTACTCCAACATGAAATTGATTTATTTAGTTTTTGTACTTTAAGACCATCAACTGTAATACAGGCTTGCTTGAATTCTTATTTGTATATATTCCCAAATGCTGAAATGTGGCCTTTCTACTTAAACCACAGAAGACTGTCAATTCATAGTTTGTTGACACCCTATTTCTTGTCCTTTATTACCATTATATGAGGCCTTACATATTTTAATGAAACTGGGCTGTGAAAAGGCCTTCTCTGGGTCATCCCACAGAGGTGAGCCGAGCCCGTGCGCTTTTTTAAGGACTTTCATTACAAAACACCAGCACTATTAAACGAGATTATCTCTGCACATTCTCTCTTCTGAGGAAGCGCTTCCATGGGGACTGTGCCGCGGTGCAGGGGCTGACAGTCATGGGGGGCCCGGCGCAGCTCCATGGCACACTGCACACCTCACGTCTTGGCAGCCGAGCTGGTCCCCATGGCCCCCGCTGTGTCACAGCACCCTCCTGGCCACCACTGCCACACGGGGCATTGGGCTCCGCTGTCTGTCCTCTCCCTGCCGCGCCCTGCCCCTCAGCCGGCGCTGCCGGGCTCCGTCCCGCGCCGGGGCAGCCGTTCTGCCGGGTCAGACCGGGCCCTTTCACCCCCGGCACCATCGCCGTTCGGCTGGTGGCTTGTGTGACCACTAACCCCATTGTGTGGCCACTGACCCCGCTCCGCCCACAGTGCCGCACGCCGGGCCACCGAGCGCCAGTGATCGGTGAGCGGAGCTTGGCAAGGGCAGGGACAGGCTCAGAGCCCAATGTGTGTGATGGTGACGGACCCTGGAGGGAGTCTGAGGATTCAGACAGGCTCAGACAGAGGGATGCTGCCAGCGCTGCCCGGGCCAGGGCACTGCTCGCACTCAGGGAACTTGGGCAGGGACACCTATATCCCGGACACAGTGCTTCCTGACACGGATCAAAGAGCTTTGCTCCGTGTTTCCTCACCTTCATGCTAAATCCTGTGAGATTACGGTGAGCTTCACAGTCCCAGAGGTAAAAGTGTATTAACCACAGTGCACAGGGACACAAATCCCTAACAAAATTCCTTTGAGATTTTAAGGGATGTTGAGGGCAATCACCAGTCAAATAACTATTTGCCCATGTGGTCAGTTTTTACCTGTCTGGCTGCTAAAAATTAAAAAAAGATGGCCTCGTGAGAGAGAAGAGTATTATGAGTATTACTAGTAGCCTTGAGATAAGGGAATTTACAGCTTTCTCAGTCTGAAGTGGGTTGCCTCAGCAAGACCTTAGGCACCATGGATCTTGGTCTGAGAAATCTTTATCTCTTCCCCAATTTAAAAAAATGTATTAGTTCTTTTTGAGCTGCTTATTAGCCTTCCTTTCTGTTTTACAGTTTCCTTTCCTACTCCTAGCTGTGGTGGTTCTGGAAAGTTGTGGCATTTTCAAGTTTATTGGACTCTTGTACTTGCAGCCCTTCAATCTCTTTGTTGATGACGTATTCTGTAAAAGAAGGGTGGGAGTTGTTATTACTATTCTTTTAACAGTTTAATTTTAACAAATGCTGTATTTCTTCCAGTACTGGTACAACTGCTTGCAAAAACTGAAGGTGTATGCATTTTTTCATTTAACTCCTATGAAATTCCTCAGAGAAACTACTAGAATCTTGGGAAAATGGCGTTTGAGTACCATTGACACTGCATGAATATTTCACTCTCTTTGACAGTTTCATACAAACATGATGGGTAGGTACTTCCAATGCACTCTATAAAAACATAAATTAGCTCCAGCTATGGAAAAAATCTATTTCCAATATATTTACAAACAATATTAAACATTTTTGCATACTGAGGGAAAACAAAAATAACCCAAAGCTATGTAGCATCAAACTACAGCAAGACATTGACCCAGTCTGTTTAAGCGCAAGCAACACGATCTTTTTTTTTTTTTTTTTGCTCTTTCAGAGGTGGAAAAAAATGTCTGTAACTCAAAATAACTGGATGTTTCTGTGGCAACTGGTAAAGGGCGTTTTATCTGTCTCTGATGCTTAAAGTAGAAGCAGTTCTTAGATTCCTATTTGAAGTTTGCATACTGGTGTTTGACTTCAGGTCTTGGAAAGAAGATTGCCTATCTACTTGCATTTTTATCCTGCTGCTATTTAGAAAAAGATACAGAATAACAGGAACCATAACAAAGGTGTTCTCCTTTCTCAGGTAAGTACATGAATTACTAGGATACAGAGCCGTGTTTGTTGTTATATATTGGTTTTAGCCCAATTAACAATAAAAGCTTCTTCATCATGTAGCATCTTCATCAGATGGAGTGGAAAACTTGTACAACCAGAATAGCTTTGTGGTTCATGGCATGAGATGTTGAATAACTCAGGATGACTAGAATTAGAAACTATCATTACAGTTTCAGGAGAACAGTCTATCTATGCTCAATCAAATCTATCAGTAATGAAAAGCATCTCCATGGAGTTCTGTTCATCAGCTGAATTTTCCATAATACTGCGATACAAATGGAGTGAGCATATTAGCCATAATATCCCTTGTCCTGTTTGATGTTATTATTAATTTCAAAATTCACATATAATAGCTAAAATATTACATCATTGCATATTATTGCATCTTTCAAAATGTAATTGTTTTAGTCCCTTTGGCATTCATTTATAGTGACTTACTGCCTTTACCACTTTTGTAAAGGAGAATTGAGATTAGTTTTGTAATAAAAATTTAAAGTCTTGACCAAAAATTAGGTTTTCAAAAGATTCAGTACAGGTCAGAGCATATAAGTATTCCCCAAATCTTAGTAGAATGATACTGGGAAAATTTGTTCATGACAGCTGTATAAAACCTTGCTCTAATAAGTTTTCAAGTTATAAAGAGTATTTAGTTAACACTTGAAGCTAATAGGAATAAACTGAACACAGATTTTTCAATTTCTGGGCAAATGTTTCTATTATGCGGTACAAAGAGTAATGAGCATACCTGATTTACACCAAAAACCCCGGTGTAATGGTATTCATAAAAGTCAAATTGCTTTAAATTCCTTTTAAAATTATCTCTTCAGGTGGCTCCAGGCAGATATATTTTCCTCATCAAAGTGACAATTTAAAAATGTAATTCCAAGAACCAGGATGTCATCTACCCACTCCCCGTAGAAAATGCTGAAGATAGCCCAAGGCAGCTTGTTACTGTTTATATGCAGGCTATTTTTGATTCCCATTCCAAGGTCACTAGGTCTTGTGCATTTAGTGGAAACAGTGGGTGCCCAACAGAGGACCTTGATTCTACTCTGTGGGTGACTGTTTGAAAATTAGGTGTACAATGGTTAACTCTTATATAAGCAGCTCCTTTTTTGTGTTCAGTTTTTAGACTGAAATTTTCAGAATGACAATTCTGATCTTATTTAACACACTGAAACTGTAAAATTACCTGAAATAAAATCCTTTTAATGAATTTCATTACAACACAGTAATAATAGAAATGAAAAATGCATTTTGATTTTTTCAATGTTAATAAAACTGTCAGTTGTGGGGTCTTTTCAAAGCATACATGTTTTCCAGGATTTTGTGTTTTATTTCTGAGGGAGATACTTCTTTTCTGATGATAGGATGTAACTTGAGATGTGAAAATTCAGTAAGTTAATTTATTTATACAGTGTAGTAGTACATGGTTACAGATTGATAACTATAAATTATCACAAAAAGATGTACTATTTCTACTGATAGCTCTAAAACTGTTAAGGGTCTTTTCCAACCTAAACGATTCTATGATTCTGGTTTATTCTTTCTTAGAAGATTTTAAGGTACACAAGGAATCTATTAATTTTAAACTGTTCTTAATAGGAAAAAGGAATTATTTATTGTCATGAAAACAGCTATTGTTGTTTAGGAAAAGAAAAGTAAAGAAAGATCTGTTAGGATAAAATGATATGGAAAGAAGATGCCTGTTCTTTGAATTTATGAGTAGTAAGTGCACAGACCTTTGTGCCACTTCCAGGCTTAACGTTGCTTCTGCTGGAATTCCAGATAGCGGCAGCCTGCTGAAACATGAGTTCAGTTACCAAATATAGATGAGTGGGGTACGAATTACATAGTTACAGAGAGGACAGATGTAATGCACAGGCCACAGTCTTCTCGATGCTTACTGAGAACCAAGCAATCTTTAGTGAATAGCTGGAGCAACTTTAAGCCTACTTAGATAAAGAAGGAGAAAACCAGCTTTACCTGCTACTAATTATACTTAAGACTCTGCATATTGATCTGCTCATTATAAGGTCTGTTTTATATTTTCTGTAAAATGTTATTAATGTACTTTGGGGAGTAATTTTGTAAGATTTCAAAATTCAGAGAAAAAATGTGTGCCTTTTTTGTTTTAAAGAATCTGACTAGATACATCTCTTTCATGGTTTGATTCTTTTGAACAGATAGGCTTTGTGTGATATTCAGTAATAATTTCTTGTGGGACAGGTTCTAAAAGTTCAGGATGCTTATACTTTTCTTGAAATGAGTTCTTTGACTTTCTATGTTTTTCCATATTTTATTATATATCACTGCAAAACCTTAATTTGATTAATTATTTAATTCCTGGTAATGGTAATCCAGCAGATTTTGAATTTACTATTTACCATATTATTCCTTAGAGTATCTATATTGGGATTTGAATAAATATTTAAACTGCATGATATAAATATGTATTTTTGCTTGGAGTAGTTTTTACATATAGACAAACAAAGCACCATAAATAGTCTGTATGTAAAAAGGTGGGAAGTACAGGAAGTAAGAGGTTATCTGCATGCAACAATGTATTTTATGTTTGTATCTTTAAATGATATAGTATATGGCTTTTCAGGTTACCTAATGAGTAACGATGATGAAAACTGTTATAAATACATTGTAGTCTAACTTGGAGAAGCTAGAAATAGCATTTGAAATTTCTAATTATGATCTTATATGCTACTTGATAGGGTTAGTGATACTTCACCTCCACTTCACTGTGCTTACAGGTTGCACTACAAGAATAGTGGTTTTATCTATTGCACTGTGGCTGAAAAATGTCGGTATACTGGAAGCTTCCATTCAGTCATCTAAAGCTAGACATGTTAATCCCTTTTTAGGCATCAGATCTTTCTCCCCAAGGAGGCTGATCAGCATTAGAAATTGCCAGTAACCAGCACATGTTTAAATTCATCTATTTAATCTAAATATCCAGGTATAGACATTTATGTAAATTTAGACAGTGGGCATTGAAAATTATAACATATGTACCTATTGTATTTTGAATGATTAAACTGAATATCAGGAAGAGATACACTAATTTATAGCACATTCATTTTAATCATCGTGTCATGTGGCTAACAATGAGTAAAATTGTCCTCCTACCCATAGCGCACTGAAACAGCAAAGCATCCTGGTGTTGGAAGGCAGAGGAGTTTATCTGAGTATGTAAGGTGTCACTTTGAGATGTCAACAAGCTAGGAACTGGTAGGTATGAGATTTAAATAAAGGCATCATTTGAAGCATGAATATTTACAAGTTTTCTAATTAGTAAACTAGCAATTTTGCTCATTTGAATGAACAAAATTTCATTCAAGTTTTTTTAAAAAGCTAAGATTAAGGAGAAAGAAACTCTTCAGGTTTAACTCTTGGTTCCCTGGCATTCATCCAGTTAATGCCTTAACAGCTGAACCTCTTAACCAACTGTTTGCTGGGCTTCTCAGATTCATTATTTAAAGCCGCTATGTAGCAGTCAGTTACACTGTACATACTTTTTTAGACAAGAGATTTTTTTTGTTGACAAGAGATTTGTATGGTTGCTAAATTTGTTGCTCTCTAAACACAGATAAAAGGAAAGTAAGATGTAATCCCACAAATAATAAGATTATCGCTGTATTCTATAAAAACATGTCAAATCCTAAAATGTTTTGGTTTTCTTATACTTCTCTTTTATTTGTTAGTTGTATTCTGTTGGCAAGACAAACTGGCATATCAAGAAATGCACATGCCAGGCCAAGAATTTCAATAATCTATCAGTCAGTTAATGACTGCATGCTGGGTAAGCCCTGGTGAAGTGACTAAAGGTAATCGGAGTTTTCACAAGCTGATGTAAAATACATCCGAGTGCATTGCATGACTGTCAAGCCACCACCGATCTATCAGTGAAGAAATACTTTTGACAAGTAAGAGAAAATACAGGTTTTTTTTAAAATCTTATGCAAAATTGACCTCATAGAAACTTTCATAAAAAAAGAGACTTTTCAAGGGTAACTAAAACCACTTATATTAAACTTCATTAAATGCTTTCCAGAAACAATTATTAGATCAGCCACAATCTAATGAGCAGCTAGACAAATACATTTTTACAGGGAGATTTTCAGGCAGATCGTTCCCTTGGGAAAAGAGTGGTCTTCTGATGTCTTGCTTCTTGCTGACTTTAAAGAGGCAGAAAATGCACATTCTAATTCTGAAATCATGTTGGGAAACTGGAGATGTATAGATGTTTCTGTAGTTTATGAAAATGGTATAAAACATACATTATACACTTACATAGTGCAGGATGATATACAGGTTGTGAAATCTATTTCTTCAGTGTTTTTCTTTTAGCATATGGTAGTTTGATATTCCATTTACCAGAGTTGAGGGAAGTGCTATTAATTGGTAACAATTTAAAAACATTAACATGATAAGTAAAATATTAAACACATTATCAACATTAATCAGAAAGAATAACTTGGAATTTCTAATCCAAATAATCTTGTGTTGGTCTTCATAATGGTTTCAACTACAACACTTTTCCTCTCAGAATTTGATGTCTTAGTGTCTACAAGGCAGTGCTATGGAAAAGAGAAAAGTAAATATATTCCCCAAATCTTCATAAGGCTAGAATCAGAAAAAAAATCAAGTGTAATAGCATTAATATGAAATAACAAATCAGAGGTGAAATAACAATATGCATACATACATACATAACATACATACATACATACATATTGGTCCACTGGAACTGAGCTTGTGCTAGGCAACACACAGACAAAGGATGTCTTCCTACCTCTGAGGGAAGATGGATGAGAAAAATGACTCATAAGTGCTCTTATTTCCACCTAGGCAATTTGCAGCTTCAACCCATTCCAGTAGAAACCAAGGTTTATGATAAGTATTCTATACACTGCTGGGTTTTGCTCACCTCTCAGTTTTGTGTCTGTCTTAGGGGAACCAGGATATAACTGGGCTTTTTTTAACTGAGAAGATTTTTCATTAAGGAGTTGTACTTGTGTCTTCCAGGATGCAAGACAGAAGTCGTGGCCAGGCATTGCCTCTTTCTTTAATGCTGACAGAAACTTACTGTGCAGAGAGAGACGCCAATAAGGGATATCCTGAAAATATGTCAGAAGCTTCATCTTATCATGACTTTTTCTATGATTCCCTGTCAGAGATACAGAATGGTGAATTTTCAAATGAACTTTCTGCCTTCCTGACCCAGGAGGAGATAAGTAAGAGCCTTGACATAGCTCGAGAAGCCATTGCCAATTCCATGAAGGAGGATCAGAATGCAGCACCAGACTTTACTCATTATGCCAACACTTCTCTTTGTACCCCTTCAGAAAAGCTTTCTTTCAGGGACAGAAAACTACATGAACAAGATCCTTTACAGCGGTCTCCAGCAAGCAGTCTGACTTCACCTGCCACAAGTCACATTCTGCCAAGGAATCAGAAAGAGCAGTCCACCACACCTCAGACAGGAGATAGTTTTGTCACAGTTTCCAGGAGGCAAGCAAGCACCTCGCCTTTTCTAGCTGCTAGTCCCAGCTTCATTAGAAGACTGAAACATTCAGAGAAATACAGTCCATGTGTGTCAAGCCCAGATTCTGAATCAACATCCCAAGAAGTTCCTTTCAGGAATAAGCTGTGTGACAAAGCTGCCACATTCATAGATGAATTGTCATCTATATTTAAACAGGCAGCAAAAGCAAGAGGCCGAAGTCCTGATGGGGACTCTTCTTCTCCAGACAGTGGATACCTGTCTCCTAACAAGAAACAACCAGTTTTAAGTACCTTGGTGAACCAAGAGTTTGACAAACCACATGAAGAGACTGAGCCCGAGGCAAAATTACGTGGAGTTCATCTGAACGGAGACCACTTTTCTGAAAGGGGAAGCATCACCCAGGGCAAAATGGTCCTTTGCCATCCCTTTATCAACATGGAAGAGAATGAATTTTCACCACCTCAATTCACGCAGAAGCTCCGCAGCCAGGAAGTTGCTGAAGGAAATAAAGTGTTGCTGGAGTGCAGAGTTGCTGGCAACCCAGTCCCTGATGTCAGGTAAGTCACCAGATATCGTGACCCAATTGTGGAAAATACCTAAGTACAGGTATCACAGTGGACCTGCTTAGATGTAGTCACACAGCTTTGCAAAGCACATGAGTAGCAGATTTGGATGTCTTTACTTCTCTAGTGTTTCATTGTTATCTGCTTAAGAAATTACTTTCTGCCTGATTCAAGAGCTACATGGCAAAATTAAAACCAGAATTGGCTCTAGCAACATTCCATGCAATTGTTACCTCATTAATCTAGGTAAAAGAATTCACAGTTTGCCTCTGAATGGCATATCTCAGGCAGCTGATACACTTTTTACTGCCAATTATTTAGAATATCTCCAAGACCCATAACAATGGGATTTGAGGTCTGTACTATAATCTAAATTTTCTAAATCTAGGCAAATATCCTATTGTGTAAGACATTTCTACAAGACATTAAGATGATCCCCATTTCAAAACTTCTTCTCATACTTTATCGTGAAATTTATGTGCATTTGCTTTTGTTCAATAATAAAACCTAAAACTAACTTTTGCATAAGTTTGTCTGGTTTAGGTGTTTTGTTTTATTTTTATTATTAATAACTCACAATGCTTTCCACTGTCTCTCTTTCCTTCTAAAGTTAGTAGAGTTTGGCACTTCACAGGTCTGAGCCTTAATGCTAATATTATGGCCTATTACACACAGAGATAGATTATACCTTCTTTATATGGTGCCTCACAAGCTATTTAGTTTAAAGGCATACTTAATATTTTCTAAAGAAAATGTTGTTGAAAAATTCATGTTTTGGACAGGATAGAATTTGCAGTTCTACATTCAGAACTTACTGTAGGGTTCTTTAGTTACATCTAAGGCAGCTAACTCTTTCAAAGTTCTCAACATTTCCTTAAAAGAATATAGGAATCACTTTCTTGTAACACTTGTGCTTTTTATCATATCTTTTTCTGTGAAGTCAACAAGATTTAAAAAGTACAGATTTTAAATGTCATGCTATAGCTATACGTGTTTATATATGCTTTCATTTCAAGGTGAAAAATTACTTTGTAGATATTATCTCCAGAGACTCTTGTTTGTGATTGTTGAAGACAACAGCATTGCCCTTACCCTTATCTGAGTTTTCAGTGTATTCAAGAGAAGCTGAATATTGAGAGACACTGAATTTTTTACATGGTCTAAAGATCATTTATAGAGATATCAAGTCTCTTCAGTTGTTCTTGTATAAAAAGTGGAAAAAGTTGTACCTCACCACTTGAGTACATTGGTTATGCATTCAAGCTTAGGTTGTCCTACAAAAATGAAGCCAACTTATCTTCTAAATCAAGATAAGCTGTAGATCTAACTATGCCTAAATTCAAGCCCATCAAGAAATATAACAGACACGTCATGTTATTATAGTTGTTTATTTGTTTGTTCACTTTTTAGTATCTGCTGGAGGAAAAAAGGACAAGAATCATAGTCATGGGTGCAAAAGACTTCCAGTTGTTTGTTCACCTTCAGACTTCCACGAAGCAGGAAAGGGAAATTGTAGAGGTCACACAATTATGACAGACATGGGCTCCTCCTTCTTGTGTTTCTTTCCTTAGTCTTCCTTCTCTCACACTATGATGTCGTGGCCACCAGTGATACTGATTAGGACATTAGACAAACAAAAGCTCTAACTTCTAGTAATTCTTTTGTCGTGGTTGTTGTTGTGGGGCTAGGCAATATTTGTTCTTTGATCTCCAACATTAATTGGATGCAGAGGGAAACAGTGACAAAGGATGAGGAAAGGTCTGAGGTACTTAATGCCTTCTTTGCCTCAGTCTTTCATAGGAAGATCATTTTTCCTCTGGGTACCCAGCTCCCTAAACTGGAAGACAGGGACAGGGTGCAGAATGAAACACTCATAACCCAGGAGGAAATGGTCAGCAATCTGCTATGCTACTTAGACATGTACAAGTCTATGGGGCTGGATGAGCAGGTGCACTGTTTTCTGGGTAAAAATCTGGCTGGATGGCCAGACTTGGAGTGTGTGCAATGGAGTTGCATCCTTTTGGCAGCTAGTCACCAGTGGTGTTGCCCAGGGCTCAGTATTGGGACCAGTCCTGTTGAACAACTTTATCAATGATCTGGACCAGGGGATCATGTGCAATCTCAGCAAGTTCACAAATGACATCAGGTTGGATGGAAGTGTTGATAAGCTTGTGGGTAAGAAAGCTCTAAAAAGGGATCTAAACACACTGGATTGATGAGCTGAGGCCAATTGTCTGAGGTTCAGTAAGACGAAGTGTCAGGTCCTGCCCTTGGGTCACAACAACCCCCTGCAGCACTACAGGCTTGTGTCAGAGTGGCTGGAAAGCTGCCAGCAGAACAGAACCTGTGGGTGCTGGTCAGCAGCAGCAGAACATGAGCCCACAGTGTGCCCAGGTGGCCAGGAAGACCAATGACATCATGTATCAGAAATAGTGTGGGCAGCAGGACCAAGATCAGCAGTGATTGGCCCCCTGTACTGGGCACTGATGAGGCTGCACCTCGAGTACTGTGTCCAGTTCTGCAGCCCCTCGCTATTGGAAAGACATTGGGGTGCTGGAGTGTGTCCAGAGAAGAGGAACAAAGCTGGTGAAAGAACTAAAGAACAAATCTTATGAGGAGTGGCTGAGGGAGCTGGAGTTGTTTGGCCTGCAGAAAAGGAGGCTCAGAGGAGATCTTATTACTCTCTACAACTACCTGAAAGGATATTTTAGTGAGGTGGGTGTTAGTCTCTTCTCCCAGGTAACAAGTGGTAGCATGAGAAGAAATGGTCTCAAGGATCATCAGACATGGTTTAAATTGGATATTAAGAAAAATTTCCTCACTGAAGCCATGGTCACACATTGCAACAGGCTTCCCAGGGTAACAGTGGAATCACCATTCCTGGAAGTGTTCGAAAGGCATGTGGATGTGGCAACGGGAAACATGGTTTAGTGGTGAACAGAGTGGTTGGACTCAATGATACTAGAAGCCTTTCCCAATCTTACTGACTCTATAATACAGTTAACTGATACTTTTTGAGTTGTAAAATAGAGTACTAGCAACAGACAGAGGGACTACTCTTAAGGAAAAAAGTAATTACTATTAATGAATAAAGAACTTTTCACCTAATTTTACCCATCTGTAGATTAGATATTTAACATGACCAAGTCACCTTAGACTCCATCAGCACTCACTAGAGAAAAGCACATCTAACAAAAGTCACATAAGAACTTAAGTCAAATACTTCAGGCTAAAAATTCTTTATTAGTTTGTTAGAAAAGGTGAGGTGAATCCCACCCATCTCTATGCCAATAGATGGTACAGGGAGAAAGAGTTGCTCTGTCAACTCCATGCACAGATAATGTAACTGGAAGGAAAAAACCTAAGCAGTCTTTCTCACAGGTGAGAGTTTACCATGACGCATAATTGCCTCAAAGGAACTTAGTTTTCCTAGAACTTTGATATTTTTAACATCCATATTCCAAAAACTTGAAGAGTAAACTTTCTTACAAAGTTTCTTACTAAGAAAGCAAGAAACACAAAGGTTTTTTTATAGGGTGCTACTTACCAAGTCACTAATAAAACTGAGACTCAGTTTGTAGGCAATACTGCTGTACTAGAATGAAACAGTCTGTTGGCTTGAATGCTTTTGCCACTATGAGTCTATTATGCTCAAATATATATTTCAGTCCTACTGAGTGAAAAAATGCATTTTGTGGGATCAAACTTATCCTAGAATAGGAACAATAAACATGGAAGTCTAAACCCAGAAAGAATTACTAAACATATGCTGCATAGAACCTAGGGTCAACAGGAATTTACTTTCATAACACAGTAAAAACGCCTCACTGGTGCTATCAGACTCGCATATTTTGTGTTTCCTGGCATTGGTATCAGTAAAGTTCTGTTCAAAATGGATTGGAAGTTATGTATTTCATTTATGAAATATAGCATAGACAGTGTAAGCGAGTTTGACAGCATCACTGAGGTTGCAGTGTTTAAAGCAAGATGCACTGTTGTAAAACTTCAGTATCTTATCACTCTTATTTTACCTGGCAAAACATCAGTCTTCACTTTAGTGATACAATTCCAGAAATGTACATAAATATTTAACTGAATTAGGAAACTGTACACGCTATGAAGATATCTTTGCTTAGATCTTTTGCATCATTGTTATATTCATTTCAGACGCTGCTAATATCAATATATTTGCAAGAAATCTAAACAAAATAAAAAAGCTTAATTATCTAAATTCTAATGTAAACTTTGCTTTCCTGAATCTTTAACTCTTACAGAATCATAAAATAAGAATGTGAGTCTTAATCACTGAGCAAAGTGAATCATGAGAAACATTGCTGGCATAATAGTAGATTATTTTAAAATCAGGTATACTTTAATCACATAAATTATTTTGTAACTTCCATCTTATTTCCCTTTTGAAACCCATAATTGTGCTGTGTTAGTAGTCAGTAGATACAACCACAGCTGAATTGCTGCAAAGAAGCTTCATGCCACCTTCTGTCTCTTGCAAAGCTCCGTGAGAGTCAGTCTGATACACTGTCATGGTCCACCCTCAAACTTGTTTTACCTAACAATTGTTAATGATTCTCCATCTGGCAACTTAAAAAGACACATTATTTAATTGCAAAAAATTATTTTTCCAAAATTCCCAGCAAAAAAAATTTTACCCTTTAGTCTCCATTTCATTCTGCATCTTCAAGAGGGGAAAAAAAATATGGCATCTGTGCCTCAAAACCGACTAATTTTGGAAGTCGCTGCAATCCTGCCCGTGTGCTTTCTGCAGTGACGCTGCCGTGGCTCAAGAGGTCACTCGCACACAGCTCGGGCAGCGTTTCCCTGCGGGCGGCACAGAGCCCCTTGGGGAGCGCTGCGGCGGGGCCAGGGGAGCAGAAGTTAAGGCTCGCTCAGTGGGTAAGAGACGGCAAACACTTGAGTGTTGTTTGGGTGAGACTCCAAAGTCTTTGAATCTTGGGGAACGGAGAGGGTTCTTTCCTTAAAAGATAAAGAAGCACGTAGAAAAATCTGTAATGGTTTCTATCTACAATAACATTACCAGGAACTTCTAAACAGTTTCACAGTATCACCTAGGCACATCACTTTCCTTCTGTCTGGATTTGAAAGGGAGTGTTATGGTGTATCCCATATGTATCCAGTAAATAGTTAATGTGATGCAATAGAAAAAGGCAAGCCTGTTTAAAGCCACTGACCTATTGCAGAGCAAGCGAAGAATGCCTTCTGTTTGTGCCACTTTGAGAAACATTTTCTGTAAATGGGAGTTTGATGTGTTTTTTTGAAAAAGCAAAACACCAGTGATTTAATATTAGTTGACAATTCTCTTCTATTTCAGTAATGAAAATAATCTAGGATTTTAAAGCACTTTACTTACATAACTGTTTCATTAGACTGGATTTCTGGTTTGTAATACATGGGGGAAAAAAATCTTTGGAGCATAAACTTGTGTATTTGAAATATTTGCTGTTGTCTGAAGAAACTGGCCATAAGAAAAAAAATGTGTAAAACATATTAAAATTTGTAAAGATTTCTAAACAGATAGAGAGAAAAAATCGATATTACAGAACAAACTGGATAGCTACCTGGTTTGTGAGGTGTGGGAGTGAGCCATTTGGCATATGCAAAACTTGCTGAACAGGACATGCAGAAAACAGTGTGAGCTAGAGCTACCATAGCCTGTACATTTGCATACGGCAATAAAATCTGCAGAAACCAGGCTTCAGTTGTTCTGATTTTTCCCAGAAAAGCCGGTTTCAATAACATAGCTACTGCAAATACTACTATTTTTGGAACTCTGTGTGGTAAGTGTGATAAAAGTAGAGAGCAACTGGGATTTTTTTTCTCAGCTGGGAAGAAAATAGCTAGAAGCCATAGTTCCTAAAGTCATGATGAAACAACAGTAGTTTAATGGTGACAAGAAAAGCACTAACTTGTTATTTTGCCCAGCACTCAAAAAGTTGTCCAGCCTAGTAATAAGCATGGCTAGTATTAAGGCAGCATCAAACACTGGTGGCCATGAGATCATCCAGTTGGTCTACCCCAGAGCAAAAGGCCTTCAAAAGAAACTACTGAGGCATTTCTGACCTTTTAGTATGTTACTGTTTTTCTATGCCTCACATTTTATCATGGATTCAAATAATCTTTAATAACTGTCTTTCTTTCCTTTCCCTAGCTTTTTTTTTGGAACTAAACTTTCCATCCTCAGCCTATATGAAGTTGAGCTGGAATCCTCTGAAGTTACAGATAACAAAGTTGCAGAACCTTATCATAAGCAAAGAAGTAATGTAAGGACAAAGTGTATGTTGGAAGGTTATTTGACTAGGAAAGCCTCTTAAAGTTCCTTGGAGGTAGTTGTACACAGCTGAAAGTCAAACCATAAGTGTGATGGTTTGAGTGACAAAACTTGACCAAAGTAGCTTAGTTCTACAAGTGGAAAATAAGTTAACTTTGACAGACAAAGTCGCAATTAGAAGTCTAGAGTTGAAATCCAAAAGAAAATTATCAGTTAAATTTCAAGGACTACATTTTTTCAAAATTCAATTTCTAACTTACTAGTTCTACTAGCAGAAAATTAGATATCCTACAATGAATATTTTGTCACTGGTCAGAACAATTTTTACATTTCTGAGCAGCCCAGATTACAATGTAAGACCTAGCAAAGTACTGAGTGGCTTGAAAAGTTCCAGGATATCTGTCTTTGAAAGAAGGTCTAAAACATGTAAAATACAAGTTGAAACAGAAATATTCTATGTTACCCTCAAAACCATTCTATCAGTCCATAGCTGTCCTTCAAAGTACATCAGCAGTGCAGAACTTCAACTATGTTAGCATTGAGCTAGCTAAAACAAATCCCAGCTGGGAATGACTTAGTCTCTTCAGCATTTGCCTCACCACCTGAATATTTAATTGCTTCTGAGATCTGCCCTTAGCTGTAAGCCATGATTAAAGTATTTTCTGAGGTCTGCCCTAAGCTGTAAACTATGATTAAAGTATTTACAGATATTCACCCAGATTCTCTAGCACAAGAGGTATTGAAATATTTTGTGCAAAATATATTCTCTTCCTTCATCAACAACAAATTGACACAAAAAACTCCAAAACAAAATTAAAAATAAGGCACTTTCCACATAGTACATGGCAAGAACAGAGCTTCTTTGCATTAAGGAACTATTTGCTCTCATTATAACACTTTACCGCTCATAAGTGTTGTTTATCTAGATTTCACTATAACAAATATCCTAAATCCCCACCTAGAAACATGTAATCCAGAACTATTCTTAGACAATATGAAACATATGCAAATGACAGTACTTAAATTTATAATAAAGCCAGACTACCTTGACTTCTACAGCTTCAAAAAATTATCCAGTTTAACAGCCTTAAAAGACTTTGAAGTCTAAAATCAAGCAATAAATTGTGTCACCACCGTAGTCTTCCCATCAAGCACAATTGCAAAGGAAACTGAACATCAGATTAAGTAATGCTTAACACAAATCTACACAGTTGGGTAAAACTGCAGGTATACAGGACTACAGTGACTGAACTACCTTAATTGCAGTTGGTAGTGTTTTTTGTCTTTTGAATGTAAGAGGTGTCACAGATGTAGTTTCTACTTCTTTACTTGGTATGACTTGAGGTAGGAAGATCTGTGGTTTCGAGATAACATTAAGTTTTGTTACTAAAGTCTTTTAGGGGGTAAATTTTGTAGCTGTAGTGAAACACAAGTGTCTTGATGGGAGATTGAGATTTCTACTAATTCTATAATGGCAAGGATTTAATACTATTTCTTTTAATCAAATATGAGTATTTATTTATGTATGTGTAGTAATGGAACATATTTGAAAATTCTAGGTGTCCTTTGTTCAAAAAAACCTGATTTCAGGTGCTCTCCTTGCTTTCTTGTGTGAACTCTTTAATAGTCATCTTCAAAACTGTTGTGTTGTTTTTCTACTTGTAAAGTCTTAACTATTTAAGTTAGAGTTTAGAACCAGGTGGTACAGGTCCTGCTTTTCAAATATTTTCATAAGTTTATATTCACATTTATGTTATTCAAGATGGAATCTTTAGTGAAGTTATTTTATTATGAACTTATTTAAGGTATTTGTTAATTCCATTCTTGCTTTCATTTCAGAAATCTGCTGAGGAGTAGTATGTTGTTAGTATTTTATATACTTTCAAATTAATATAAAGTATCCATAGATATGAAAATTATATGTCAGCATCCTTAATATTTTTGTCACAATAATATTTTTTACTCTTTATCAATAATATCTTCTTTACTTTTGTTGGTTTTTTTCTTCATTTACAAGTCAAAATAGTAGCTATTTGCAGTTTATGTCATTACTCTTTTAGCCCTTCTTTCCTTCTTATTATTTTCCTTTTATAATCTCTTTATTGGTCCATGCCATGCCATTCTTATGTCTGATGTTTGTTTGGTTTTGCTGCTTTTCAGACAAGGCCTGCCCATCTCCAGGCATTCCTGGAGTTTCAATTTTCTTTCAGAGCTGATCTGGAGTGTAATGTTGGCAGTCTTCTCTGTGACTTGTGAAACTGCTCCGTAATTCTGTGTACCTTAGAACAGTGCTCTGGAGCAGTGGGCTTTATTGGGGAAGCGAGGGGTTATACTTTAGCACAAATGGGTAAACTATTGCAGTGGCTGCCTGTAGTAATTTGTGGCCTGCAAGTTTTAGGTAGAAAACATGCATCTTTCAAATAGTTCCCTTTCCATTCTCCATTCATTTTGTGGCAATGAGAGTCCATACCCTGAGGATTTTCTGCATCTAGGGGAAAACACTCAGTGGAGCAGAGGCCTGTGCACACCATGTGCCCACCTCTTTTAAAAAGCAGTGTGACATATCTGAGCAATGCTAGCAGTGCATCAGTTTTCTTAACTTGTAACTTCTTTTACCTTAAAACCACTTGGAAAGAAGATTTGTTATCATGTTACTTAAGAACAGCATTTAAGAGACTCTTGTAGTATATGACAACCAAATGCTATGTTTGGATGGGTGGGGTTTTTTACTTCCTTGCCTGTCTAAAACCATGCAGTATAGTATTTTTAAAAAGTATCTGAAGATCCAAGCTCTTTTCTCTGTGAAATGATCTTTACAAAGTCGAGATTGTGATAACAGGATAATTTATGAAAGTCTATAAAATAAACAGATTGCTAGAAAACTTAGGCAGAGCAATCCATTGATGTTACAAAATGAATATCCTAAGATCTAAAATAAAGAATGTGTGAATATGGTAGGGAGGAGGGTGACCTGTGGGGACATGAACTTGTTTGTTTTTTTGTAAAAGCCTGAGGAGGATCTGTAGATTCTGGACACTGGGCTTTTTCTTATATTTCATTTATTTTTTGTCTCTGTAAAATAGTTTTGACTGCATAATGCATGCATTTCCTCATCTTTGTTATATGGGCTCTGTGCATCACCAGTCTCTGTTAGTTTACCATTTTTCATGAATGTGAAAATAGCTCTTGTATATTTTTGGTTTTGAAAGTTTTGTGTTTTCTTTTAGGGTTTTTTGTGGGTTTTTTCATCCCTAAAATAGGAAGAATAAAGCCCATTAGTTGCATGAAGATGGGTACTGTAAGAGGCAGTTGTAAAAACAAAGGGATAGTTGCTGAAACTAGAATTGTTGTTTCAAACTGGAATTAGGAAGAGAATTCCAGCTCAGTTACTTTATTTTTCTCTGTCTATTTGTGAATGCCAATGTCTCTGGTTTGGTTTTTCTGATTGTGTTACTGAAAGTTTAAAAGCATTTCATTTCACTTCTTTATTCTTTTTCATTCTTTTTCTGCCTCTCAGTAAAAGAATGCAGATCTAAAGTGCCTTGCTAATGCCCCATAAATAAATAACATATTGGCCGGTGTTTATAGAAAGATTCAAAAATTAGATGAAAATGTTATCAAAATCCATTTTTAACTTTTTCTATTCTTGATGGCTAACATGAAAAGCTTAAAAGTAAATTAATAAAAATTATGCTGATATCTGCTTAATGAAATAAACATAAAGAACTTCTAACTTATATTTACATATGAATTGAATGAGACTTGGATGACCTTTCAAATAATGTAGAACTACATGTCTTCAGAAAGTTGTTTCACTACACTAGCTTTGTCCATGTTAAACACTTTTAGTTTAAAAACAAAGTTTAATTTAGGTAGATTTAAAATACAGATTTAAAGTGTTGTTGAAACAGTGTCAGAGGAATTATTCCAAGAGGCTGCTTTAACTTCATGTTTCAGAATTTATTTGTATAGATCTTACATGCTGTCTCTGGGCCTTTTCAGTATTCTGCAAAGGATCAACAGCCAAGAAGTCTGACAGTGAGGAAATACATTAGCAAATTGCTTGTCATAAACTAATTGAAATAATTATGTGTGCAAATTAAATGTAGAGGCTAAGTAGAACAGAGGTAGGAATGAACCTACATGATTTAGGACTACTTTATTTGTACTGAAAGAGAAGAGAAAAAGTATTGATGCTTTTCATGGAGAGAAGCATTTGGAGTCAGTAACTCTGGCAGCATTACTTATCAGTGTTCAACAGCTATAAAGTGCTATTCCAAATCCCATTTAATATCATGCTTAAAACTCCTTGACATTTGCTCATTTGCCTAAGGGCAGTACCACATCTTGGATTGTTTTAAATTTCCAAAGGGCAATTATAGCAGTTTAATAATGTTATTAAGCAGGACATATCTTTTTAAGACATAATATATTGTTTCATAGATATAAATTAAGTAAATACAGTGATCAATTTGAAACTTGATACTTCAAAAATTCTTTCCTAATAAAAAAAAGCTTTGTCACATCTGAAATACACTCTGTAAATGCGTTCTTGGCAACACGAAAGCTGTCTTTAAAGATATGGATAATGAATTTCAACAAATAGGACTTTTCTGCAAACATTCACAGCTGATGACTGAGAATGTTGAACTTCAGTTTGTGCTATTAGAGCTGCCAAGATCTGGAGAGAGGTAGAGAAGACTATAGACTAAAAGCTTATAACACACCAAACATAGAAGCAACATTGTTAAACAGCTGAGAATAATGAACTTATTTTATTGGTTCTGGGACCCATCTGGAAAGTATGTTCTTTCTAACAAGAGTTACAGTTTGATAGGGCTCTGTTCAGTGGACTGTGATGCATTTAATAGGCTGTGGGCTTGCCCTTGGAGCCCATGCAAAAGTAAACGAAAGAGTAAAAGAAATTCCCCTGCCCCTTACCCCCTGTAACATTGGAAAATAAGAGACTAAGTCATAGAATCATAGACTATCCTGAGTTGGAAGGGATCCACAAGGATCATCCAAGTCCTTCTCATTGTACCCATATTTCCTTCTCTGGGCACAAAGACGTAAAGAAAACCACAAAAGTTAAGGACTTAGCTGGGGGGGGGGGGGTGGTGGTGTTATACCTTGTACAATTATTCTTACCTTTTGAGGTGAGTTGTGCAAGAAGAGTAGCAAATAGACCTGATTTTCTGTGAACCTTCTGAAAACCATTTCAGTGAAAGTCATCACTTTGATCAGTGATGAGGCTGGTAGAAACAGATAAAGGAATCGCAATCCTGAGTGGCTCTTTAGGGTATGTGGGAGAGATGTTACTAAAGAGAGAACCCTGTTATTCCTGCTTTAGACAGAAATTTACAACACCTCTGCAGAGACACTTCTATGCAGAACAGCTATTTTGTTTACATACAAGGCATTATAATGGTTTCTCGCCATGCTACTTATTCACAAAACATTTTATGTTGTCGTGAGTTTATATATTCCACATACTTTAGAAAAGAAATGAAGGTTAAAGACTTATTTGGGATTTTACACTTTTTGATATTGAAAAATGATCTCCAGTTACATAGTGAGGAGATAGCCTTTCTTTTAAAACAGCAAAATGAACAGAATTTGGAAGTTTAGTGTTGCACCTTCACTGACATGTTGTCCCCTTAGAGATTTAGGTGTTTCTTAGGTTTTGTCCTCTAGAAAGGTTTTACATGTACTAATTTAAGAAATAGACTTACTTGCTGTTTTGTGCCCTTGTCACTTGCCTTATCTGAAGCAATTCACAGAAGGGGAGCTGGTCAGTAGGAATAGTGAACAATTGCAAACAGCTGAAATAGTAAGGGACTTGTTTAAGTATTGAAAACTTAAATCAATTTCCATATGATAGGTGTCTCTAAATCAGGAAATTAGCAGACTTTTTAAGTATACAAGTAGGTAATCTGGGTAGAAAAGAGATGTTATTTTATTAAATAGATTGCAGGAGGAATAATTCAACTAGATAAATTTGCCTGCATTTACACAGGTATCTCTAAGTTGCAGAATGGGCAAATACCTATATAGAATTATCTTAGATGTATCAGAAGTACTGCATGTTCAAAGTGTTTATTATAGTCCAGACTCCAAAAACTTTATTTTCCTAAAGTTATGTGCTACCAGTTAGTGTGATAGTATAGAGGAGTGCACAGCTTAAGATTGAGAGTAGAGTGAACTTGAATAGGTCTGACTTCCTATGGGAAAGGGAAATAAGTTAAAAAGCCTGGGGGTTGGAGGTAATTAACAGGTAGAATAACTCCTAAAACACTGGAGGTTTTTTCAGCTATCTGCAGGTCAAAGCAAGTAGACTAAAATTTTTCTGATTTCTGACAAATCTAGTATGAAGACATGTTTCTTTTAATCTAATGGTAACATGCTGCTTCAAATCAGTAATTAATGGTTTCATCATATTAATATTGTGTATTTGCAGTGAATGAATGCATGCATTAATGCTATAAAAATATTTAATACTTTGCAGTTATGGAGTGCCTTTCACGTGAGCATTTCAGTGTGTTATAAACAGTTTGTATAACATGTGAACAACTTTCAGTTTTTTCCCCTTATTTGTTAAGGTTGTGCTTTTCAGGTGGCCAAGGGAAAATTATTAGACAAATAGAATCCATCTCTCATTTATGGTACAGCTGGCACGTACCTATGAACTCATGTAATATCACAGAAAATGTGACCACTGAGATGACATGTTGCCCAACAGTAAATCACTGCTTACAGGAAAACCACTCAAATTTTTGCCCCTGTCTGTAGCTGAGACACATTTTTAACCGGACAAACATGAACCAAAGGTCTCCTACTCCTGTAAACTTAAACTACTCTTGACAATTGAAAGTTGGTAACAAGCTTCATAGAAGGCTGTTTAACATTTGGCCATAATCTAGCATCCTCAGCATTTTGCTTTTCCACTATCTTTTTTCCTGTGGCAAATTAGTAAAATGGCTAAAATATTAATATATTAATAATTAGGGCCCAAGCATCAGATGCTCTCAGAATCTGTTCTACTTGGTATACACATTCCAGATACCCAGTTCTGAAGGGGAAGATGGCTCTCTTTGATCAGGTGTGTCCCTGTGTGTCATGACAGCTTTGGTTTTAAGAGGCAAGAAAAAAATCAAAAAAACCTAACCACAAAACATCACTCTAAAAACCTAGGAGTCAAAGCATGGTTCTTTCAGCAGGAAACTAAGATGTATTCAAATAAACTTTTCCAAGGGTGCTGAGTGCAGTAGTGGTACAGTTTCCTCCAGGGAACAAGATAGGAAATTGCAACACAGTTAGAAAAAAAAAAAATAAATTCTCTGTTGATTACTGTAACAGGTATATTCACTTAACCAAAACTGGGCCAATTACAATGCAATGGTATTCTCTCAAATTTCTGCAAAATCAATAAACAAAACCCTTATTCTTTCTTTTGTATATAACCATGCATTCCTATTCATTTTCTAGCCAGAGAATATTGAAAAAATAGATACTCTGTCATCAATCAATTATAAATAAATGCCTTCAGCATCTAAGGCAAGCAATCATGTGATGGGTAAAAGGAAGACAATTGTGGAATTTTGGTTTTTATTTGCTTTGGGTGTTTTTTTAAGGTAGAATTGCTTGCAATAACTCATTGCTGCAGTTAGATATTCTACATGTCTGTGTTGGACTGTGAAGGCCATGAGTGGACACAGAGACATTCTTCATAATATCATACTTAAGCTCAGAAATAAGTAGAAACATGGAACTCTTAATGACAATTATCCGTAGTTAAAACTTGAATGTGAGCTGGCTTAGTTTTCACTTTATTCCCTAAAGAAAACACAATTTATTTAAACGAAGGTCATGCATAGGTGAATTGACATGCTTATTTTCAGCTAAAGCATTGTTCTAGTATGGGACTCTTTTCTGGATTTGTGATGGAAAAAGTGTTGATGACACAGGAATGTTTTAGTTATTGCTGAGCAGTGCTTACACTGAATCAAGGCCTTTTCTGCTCCTCACCCCACTCTGCCAGTGAGGAGGCTGGGGCTGCACAAGAAGCTGGGAGAGGACACAGCCAGGACAGCTGACTCACCCTGTCCAAAGAGATATTCCACCCCATATCACATCATATTCAGTATAAAGCTGGGGGAAGAAGGAAGAGAGGACATTTGGAGTGATGACATTTCTCTTCCCAAGTAACCATTATGCATGACAGAGCGCTGCTTTCCTGGAGATGGCTGAACACCTGCCTGCCCAGGGGAACTGGTGAATTAATTTCTTGTTTTGCTTTGGTTGTGCATGTGATTTTTGCTTTCTCTATTAAATTGTCTTTGTCTAAATGCACAAGTTTTCTCACTTCTACTTTTCCAATTCTCTCCCCCATCTCAGTGGCAGGGGAACTGAGCAAGTGGCTACATAGTTCTTAGTTGCTGGCTGGCGTTAAACCCTGGCAGTCCTTTTTGGTGTCCAGTGTGGGTCTTTAAGGGTTCAAAAGTATGTGAGCTTGGATTAGAATGAACTAGGTTGGATTTATGTTCATTTTATGCAGATTGCTGTTTAGCTACTATTGAGCAGTTATCTGTGCTTGCCATGGGGCTTACTTGCCTGTCTCTGTTTTAGAGTCTCTTGCTCATCACTGGCCACTTTTTGCTTTTACTTCTTGCTCTAGTGCTACACTGCCAATCACCTTACTCTGCCATAACATTTTAATAGCCATGAAATAGCTGGGAACATTTTAATAGCCATGGTGATCCTATACCAGCCTGGCCAGGGATTCGCTGTTGTTTTTGTGCTGCTGGACTGGACAGGCTGGAACTCCAGTGTGAAAATGAATTGAAAGGACTGTGATGTGTGGATAAGCCTATGTGGGAGCAGCACCCCTCAGAGTGGCTGTGACTGTGGATAAGCCCATGCCAGTGCAGGTACATCTCAAAGCATCTCTGTGCCACAGCAGGTGTACCTCTGAAGGGGTTGTGGCCCAAGGTTAAGCCCATGCTGGAGAAGTTATACCTCAAGCATCTGTGACAAGATACTGCAACAGGTACACCTTGCAGTATCAGGGCAACATGCATTCTTAGTTCCAGTTAAATTCCTTCACTCAGAATTTTCTACTTTCTAGACTGCAGAAACTTATATTAAGATAACTGGCCTATCTATTTATCAAATATCCTGTTTACAAGCAGTGCAAACCAAACCTTTTAGAAACCTGCAGTGACCAAATGATATGTGCCTCAAACAGATAAACAAAAGTTACTTAGTGTATTAATGTTTTTAAATAAGCAAAAAATTCTTCCATAGAAGTTCTAATGCAGAATTGAAGATTTAAAAAAAAGTCAGGAAATGTAACTTTTTTTTAAAGGCCTTTATTCCAAAAGCCTATTCCCTAGAAAATTTAATTCTCTCAGTTGCTGCATGAACAGTACTCAAAGTGATTTCCATGATAATCAATGAACAAGATTTGTCTTCACAGAATCACAGAATGTTCTGAGCTGGAAGGGACCCATAAGGATCATCAAGTCCAGCTCTGAAGTGAATGACCCATACAGGGAACAACCCCATGACCTTGGTGTTATTAGCACCAAGCTCTAACCAACTCATGAGCAAAACTGAGACATCCAATTTTGATACTATATGTAATTTAACACAGTTATATTACAGATTGGCATTACATTCCAAACTGGTTTTTGAAAAAATAGGAAAGCATATCAATTTATGTTTTATGTAAGTGCTTTCAAGTTTAATTAGGGAAGGTTGGGACAAAAGGAAACTTGTTTCTATCTGAGCTTCCTCTGGCTTGCCATATGGCTAGAAGGAATCTATAAAAGCCTGTTTTCCACAAAACCCATGAAACGTAATTTTGGGGGACTTTACCTATAAAGGAAGTAGGTGGAGATGGTGACTTCAATTAACTGGGGAATTGTTACAGATACCAGGCATTGCAATTCTGGGATATGCTACTGACTGCAAATTCAGATACTGGTGATTTAGAATTTTAATGTAGAATCTCTGTTCTCAGAGGATTTTTGTACCACTGACTTCAGCTCTCCCTCTCTTAGAAACAAAAAAACAAAGACAAGCACAAAAATCAAACACAAACAAACAAACACCTCCTAATCTAAACCATAATCTAAATGAGATTAACTTAATCTCGTTTGATGGAGGAAACAGCACTGTTGCTGTAATACAGATAAGTGGCAACCTGAAAATTAGATGCATGTGACCTTATGTAGTATGATATTACAGCCACAGTCACACCAGAGCCCAGGACTGGCATAAAACCCACAGGAAATTCCTATAAAAACTGATGCAGAAACCAGCTTTCAATTAAGACCTTCCTAGTTTAATAGTTATAGCAGGCACTATATATTATGTTCCTTCACAGCTTTTGTCCTCAGAAGAACTGTTTGTTAGTCGTATTACAAGAGGATAGAAACTATATGCTTTGAATTGAGAAGGAAGATGCAATATTGAAATTTTCCTAGGTGAGTATTTTTTGATAGATAGCTTTTAGCTGAATGGAATTATCCAATTCAAAGCAGACTTAGTCTGTTTCCTGCCCATTTGAGAAGTGGCTCTACTGCATCAGCTTTCAGTACAAGGCTGGACTGCACTTCAAGACTTTGCATATTAAACACATTAATTGATTATTGTTTCAATTAACCACATAGTCTGCCCTACTGATTTTAGTGTAGTGCAGTTTGACTGACTAAAAGACATTACAGGTTTTCTGTATGCAGTCCCTATTACAGGTGTGGATAATTTGCTTGGTACTATATATTTTAAGGTTTCTACATTCTGTAATGTCTAGATATTTCAAATTGAAATGAAAAAGTGTCATGTACATTTATGGCAGTGTTGACCCCAAGGATGATCCTGATTTACTATACTATTATTTATTCATAGTATGACAGCTATTCCCTTTTTTTCTTGTTCTGGAACTCTCAAAATTTAACTTGGTCACATATAACCTGATTTCTAACTAGGGAATAAGGAAGAAGTTAAATGTTGACATGAAAGTGGACCGTGCTGCCCCCAAAAATACCTCTAGATTGAATGCATGCTACCCATAATATTTTTGTGCTTCTGAAAAGAGCATTGTAGTGTATTATATGTAAATTTAAACTTTAGACCATTTGGAAAATGAATCAGTTTAGAAAGAATTTGAATGGGGTTATTCATGCTTAATTCAGAATTCAGAACAATTCTATGAGGTTTAGGGTGCAAATTAAAATTTTTATTGCAGCAAATAGGGTTCTTCAGGAGCATGAAAATTTGCTACTCAAGTCCAGTTGTCTGCCTGGATTTGTTGTTTAAATGTGTGGCTAAGACAACTCTGCACATGATAGAGCAAAGAGAATAGCCAGGAGTATATTGTTTTTCAGTTCTTTAGTTCATCCCCCACCACCTTTACTTAATTGCATAAAAAGCTCTAATTTGGAATTTCAGGTTACTTTTAGAAATATATCAGTTCCTCACCATTTTGTTGTAAAGAGATTGTGACAGTTGGGTTGAAGTGGGATATTATTTTTGGTCATGTATTTTTATATTGCTAATGTAAAATGAGCATTATCTAAGAGGGATTAATATTTAAGTTATAGAATGAATATCCAAAATCACAGGAGGATCACACACTAAGAAATGAGAAACAATCTACAAAAAGCACACTTGCCAAGAAAATTTTTTGTATTCTTTGATTCCCTTCTTTGCCTTTAATATCTTAGTAGCAGAACTGAAGTTCTCTTGATCTAAAGTGTTAATTTTTCTCCTATTGCAAGTTATTCAATCTAGGCTACTGGTTCTCCATTTTCAAGTGACAGTAAGAGAACTTATACTGATCTTTGTGAAAACAAAATTCAAGTCTATTTTTCAGGAAAGGGACACATTTAGTTGGTTTTTGTCATACATATGAATCTCCCATGCATTTGAGTGCAGTCTGCTTTCCAACTGAAACACATTGCCTAGCAAATCTGTTCTTGACTCTAGTTTGTACAGTGCCTTGCCAATTCCCCTTACCCTGCACCACCAATGAAACTAGTAGCTGTAATAGGATTTATACACCTGGAAGCATGGGGCAAACAAAAACATAGTAGTCTAGAAACAGAACCCCTCACTTCAGTTAAAGTTCTGCCTACACTCAAGTTTACATGGTGTTCCATTAAGATTGCTTTTCCAGTCATCAAGAGTTTTGAGAAACAAGGTGAAAGAAGAAAACATTTTTCTATAAATAGGTTGCCCTTTGCTGCCTTAAGAAGTGCAGGGTTATTTCCAAGGTACTTAGATTAGAACAATTTATCTAGGTTACTGCAATTCAAAATTAAATGTCTGCTTTTGACATTTCCTGAAATTTGCATACTGGCGGCTGGCAATGCTGCAGCTGCACTTCTGGCAGCTTATCTGTGTTTTCCCATGAAGAGTACTGCAATAGCTTCATTAGAGAAGGAATTCCAGGGGTGAAAGAAGCAACTTTTTGTTCCATAGAAAGGCTCTCCACACACCTAATAACGATTGTTGGAATGCGAATCTCTGACACCGGGAAATATGAGGACCCACCAATCCTATGGATGGATCTTCCCATATATGACTACTGCATACTGTGAACTGGCAAATCCAGAAAACTTCAGTATATGAAAACATGCTATTTTATGGGTGAGATGAAAGAATTAAGAAACAGCCAGGGAATGCCAGAGAGAGACCCGCGGCACTGCCCTCACATGATTTTTTTTTTTTTTGTAGTTCAATCTGGTTTTGACACCTCTTTAAGGACTCCCACTGCTGTCATCAAAAACCTTATCTGCTGCTCATAAGTGATGAAACTGAGGTGCAGAGCTTACCGAGAGCAGATTTAGAAGGAATATCACAATGTGATTGCCTTCTGTGCCAATCACATGCTTATATATTTTCTTTCAATAGAAAAATCCTTTACTTATTTCTACTAATTAAACTGCAAGTAGAATATTTTAGGGAGGATGCAAAGACAATCATATACAACAAAATAGATGAAGTTCCTAGTATTTTATTGTGTACTTTTTATCCATATTACTAATGGTGAATTCTGCTTTAGAAATTGATTTTACTGATACTGTTTTTGAAGAAGAATAATATTTAACATTATTATCTGTTCCTATCCTCTTTTTGTTTTTCCTAAAACCTGTATTTCAAGTAACAACAATTTCTTTTTACAGAAGGGAAAGTATCTCTGAGAAATAAAGTTCGTTCATAACCATTAACATGTCTATCAATGAAGGGTCTTCATCTCTCCCTTCTTTTTCCTTTGTTTATTTAGACAGTCTTCTTTTTCATAGCATAAGATAGTTACACTCATGCGCAAGACCCAGAAACTAAATCTAATGATTACACACACACACACACACACACACGCACACACAGACACACACCTCGCCCTCCCTCCAGATTAGGTCTGGTTCTCAAATATTATTTGGAATTCAAAGCAGGCCATGGAAACTCAGCTGCAGGTGCGTCAGTTAGGCCAAGTTCCTCTATGTGTTGCAAAGTGTTTTACTTATACACTTATTCTGCTCCCACTAGAATATAGTTAGGAGTTTTGACCAGTTGTACCTCCACTTTAACCTCTTGCTGTCTTTTTTTTTTCTTTTTAACCACCTCAGCTTAGCAAGTACTTTGAGTTGTATCTCTGTTAGGCTGTCCTCCATTTCCATAGAGTGATGCTGATTTTTCTTGTCTCCCCACAGACAGAACAGGTCTGCCCTCAATCTGAAATTCTTAACATGTGAAATATGTTGTCTTTCATCAAATTGCTATTCAGTTTTTCTTTAGAATAGCTCTGTTTCTTTTAATTGCTAAGTAAGTTTTCAACCTTTGAATCCTTTCTTGACTGCTGTTTGACGAGTAGAGTACAGGGGATAGTTTCATACCATTTAATTTTTGCCTTCCATATTATATTTGTTCTGTTTTATGGTTTGCTCATTTACATTTACTGAATAGCACAAAAACTATTTCTTAGTACTTTTCCCCGTACTCAAAACTGAAACCATCTAGTGAGTTATATAATCTCCCTCAAAATAGTTAGTCGTATAGGAGGTATCTAATAATAGATTCTTTGAACAGAAAGAATTTTTATTATTGATCATTAAAACACCAGTGACTAAATTCATGGCTGAATAAAAAATCAGTAAATAATGAAAGATTCAAGAGGACATTAAGAATTGAAGCATCAAAAACTTTGAATATGTGAAATCAAATCTCAAAGACACTGAAGGTTGGGAGCTGGTGAGGTTTTTTAAACACTGTACCATCACCCAGTCTATGTGTATTAGGTGCATGTCTAAATCTTGCATTTCAATCTTGAAAAATATAATGATAATTCTAAAAACCTGTTATCTGAACTAGAAGGGATTTCAGTGCTGAGTTAACACTTTGAGCACAAAGGTATAATCTTTGATATAAAACACCTATTTGCAGCTTTGTTTAGAGACACAGTAAGCTATTTAAAATGTGTAGCTTCTTTGTTGAGTTCTTTGTTTTGCAGTATATCAAGGTCTAGGGCAGTTAAATGCCTCCCTGACATCCGATCCCGTCAGATCTTGGAAGTTAAGCAGGGTCAGCCCCGGATTAGTACTTGAATGGGAGACCTCCTGGGAAATGCCGGGTGCTGTAGGTTCTAGTCCTGAGGACTTCACTGTCACCGTCCAAGCTCGCTTGGCTATGGCAGATGAACCTCAGGACTTTAACAGTGGAGCCAGTTCTGTGCACGCTGTGCCTCACCTAAAAAATGCACTGCACAGGCTGGAAGGGCACACCCATGTGGGGAGAGCCCTTCCCAAATCTTCGTTCGCGAAGCCGAGCCACACACATGCACATCAAGGTCTACCATAATCTTTTCAAGAAGAAGACACAGGGCTGTCAATCTGAGGAAAATTCACTCATTTTGCCATAAAGAACTGTTTTTTGCTTTTCCTTACTTTAATGAAAATTTAAAAACCCAACAACAATGGAGAAAGTTGCATGGCATATTGAAGATTACAGTGACAAACATGCTGGGAATTAAAATAAAAGTGCTTGACAATCTTGGGCATATTTCTCATACATTTTAAGAAAATACTATTTATTTGGTTTTAAGATTCGATGTTTCTGTGAAATTTTGAGTAATTTTTCACATTTAAGCAGTGAATATAGGTTTTATATTGTGCTTAGAGTATCACTGGTATTATTTGAAGCATTATGCCTGCAAAACAAAATGTATGACTAACTGCAAGTTAGATTGTCATCTTTGAAGCCCTGTGAGGCAGTTTAAAGAGCTACTGTGTTTTTTAAAAAAACAGTTTAACACACAGTATCAAATATTCAATCTGGCGTATTTCATCTTGACTCCCAAAAAAACCTTGCATTGTGGGCTAAGGGAAAGGGAGGAGGAGAATATCTCAGGCATCTAAAATATTGCAGGCATCTGGTGTTCTTCTAAAATTAAACTTTCTTACATAAGCTGAAGCAGGATAGCTTCAGATATAAGATCAATTAAATTAGTTGTTCTGTTAGGTTTATTTAGTGAATCTTATAGAATAAAACTGAACCTTTTCTCGGCTTGCTGAAGAATGAAATGACACAATTTTTCAGACTGATCATTTAGGCTGGAGGGAGATATATTTCTGACAGATGCAGTGCTTCTACATAATAGCTCTAGGAATGTTTTTAATTAATCTTGATATTGCTAGTTATTTAGGGGTTAGCAGGGAGAGGAGGAAAGATCACTACTTTAGTACTTCCTGTAATGCAAGCTCTTTTACTAAAGAGTTCACTTAAACCCAAGATCCTGAATAACTAGAAGGGCACAATAGGTAGAAAAGGACTTGATTGAAAAGGGACTTGTTTAAAGATGATAAGTCTGCAGTCATGTTTTGAAATGGCTTGCAAGTGTCCAGTTCTCATTTGCGAGTTAAATAAAGCAAGAGGAGGTTGCATGCTAAGTTGATTTTGAAGTCCACCAGCCTTTAATGAGAGCAAGCCAGAGACAGGAAGGCTCCTAACTGTTATTTCAGTATTCTAACAATCTGTTCTTACTTCTAAACTTCAAAAAAGCAAGCATGTTGAATGATCAGTTCCAGTTTCAAACTACCCTTTATCACAAAGGCTGTGCAGTAAACAGGAAAGTAGGAGACTGATTTTAAGAGTCTGACAGATTAATGTACTTTCCATTTACTTCTCAAGTCCTAAACTCTTCTAATGAAACATGGACATCTGTGAGAGATGACTAGCAAACAGAAAAGAATTTTGCCTTCTATCCAATGTAACCAGGTTAAAGAACTAAAGAATTTGTAGTACAACAGACCTCATGAAATCCCTTGGCTCCTCTCTCTCCTCATAGAGCACAAAGATATCCCAAGATGCAAGAAAGGCAAGTATCATTCAGGGATGTAAGCATAAGACATAGTTTAGTGGATGAAGCTTGGTGTGCACAATAAATCTGCTTAGTATTATTATTATTATTTCCCCTAATCTTGTTGGAGTGTTGCAGTTTTCATGGGATTTGAGTTTTACTGCATTTTTGCAGCTCTAGTGCACCCAACCCTATAGCCACCTCTGTGGCATAGACTTTCATGAAGTCACTCTGTTGTAGAGAATGGCAAGGCTGAACTTTGCTGTGGTGGTTGTGATCAGAGCATCATGTCCCATTGCAGAGTTACCATTAGGGTTCAGAACTCCAGACCCCTTTATTCTGCTCCTTGTTAGCCAGTCTGTGCTTACCTGCTGGAATCTGTTCCATACATACAAGCAGACACTGATTTCAGAATCAAAGATGATTGTCTACCACAATACACTGTATCTCTCATGCAAACCTCTGTATTGGCTGTGTGATAATCAAACCCCTCTTTTTTTCCAGTAAAACAAATTAGAGATGCACTGAGTAACTTCAGTAACCACAGAATATGCTGTAGAGATTCTCTTGCCTTGTTTTGAAAACAAACCTCTTTTTCTTTTTGTTGCTTTTCCACAAAAATCAGAAGAGGAACTTGATGTGAGAAAAACCATTGGCAAATAATTGTTGCAAGTTTTTTAAATGTATCTCAATGTTTTTTTCTTGTGGTTATATTATTGCCATAAATGCCTTTTCTGGTATGTCTATTTTGGGTTGAGAGAAATAAAACTATCCTTTCACTTCATATTTAAAGCTTTCACTTTTCTAATTTTATGTTTCATGAAACCTTATAGCCTGAGAACCCTTTGAGAGTAGTCATCATAGATCTAACAGAATACTTTTGATATTTATCACAGCATGAAGGCAAAACAAAGAATGCTGAGAGTCAATGATGTTTTTCTTCAGACTAGCTACTTAAAAATACCAATAGAAAAAAATGTTGATCTGTGCTAGAGCCAAATATTGGCTAGAAAGGAAGTGTTTTGATTACATTGTAATAGTATGAAATATCGCCTAAATAATGAAAGGCAAAAGGATATGGCCTCTTACTATATAATCTCTTTGGCCATCAGCCAGAGCAGGAAATTTTCTCTGGGAGAGTGAAGGTATTAAGTAACTTGAAAAGTAATATATTTTTAGAGACACTAGCTTCATTTCACACTGCTTTCTAGAATTAGATTGTCACCTCAGAGAACAGACTTCTTGTTTGAAAAGTGAACTGCAGTCTAACTCTTTTTTTGTGTTTATTTAAAATATGCTTTAATTGGATGGGAAGAGAAGGGGAAAACTACAGAATACTGTTGCTTTAATAAGAACCTTTATTACTATTAAACAGCAGTATACTGGGAAATATACTATAGACAAGCATGTATTACTCATGTCTATAGTACAAAAGTGTCACCATAAAGTCAGACACTAAAATACCATCTTTGCAGTATTTCACTCAACAAAACTGACCCTTGGCCAGTCAGTGTCAGTAATAAATACTGAAAAATGCAGTGATGGGTCCTGCAATTATATTCTACTTCTCCTGTTGTACCAAGTGAGTTGGTTCACTTTTTCTAAAGTCTTTGTGCTGAGACCCTTTATGAATCTGAATAGAACCAAGGCAGTGGAAGGAATGGGAATAAGGGGAAGTCTGTTGATGGTTGGAGGGATTTCAAGTCAACCTTGAAAGGATTTTGGTTACTGATGGACCTTTCTTGTTATTTCTTGTACAGAAGAAGATATGCTGCTAAAATTTGAACAGTGAAATAGGCTTTTGCTCAAAACAACTGAAAATTGTTGACCACTAGTTTACTTTTGGAGACAAAGCTATCACAATATGTTATTATACACTAAGTAACTTCTCTTTCAGAAAGTGCCCTTCAATTTATCATGGCTAGGCTTCATGAACGAAGATTTGAGAAGGGCACTACCCACGCTTGCTGCAAGCGTGCTGGTGGCTAAAAAGGCCGATACGGGATAGGCAGGTCTGGTCACAAAAGGCACAGCGGAATGTCTCCCTAGGTGACATTGGCAAGGAACGGTTCTTTCTGCGTTGTCTTTTCTCCTCAAGACTGACTCTCCGTGCATTCTCAAAGGAAGCAGCAGCGTTGTGAATGGTGTGTCTCCATGAATCCCGACTGGAGGCCAGAGTGGACCATTGGTGGCAGTCAATATGGCCAAGGCTAAGGTGTTGTTTCAGGCAGCCCTTGTATCTCTTCTTCGGGGCTCCTCTCTTGCGGCAGCTGGTGGCGAGTTCACCATAGAGCACAATCTTTGGGAGGAGGTGATCCTCCATCCTGGAGACGTGCCCTGCCCAGCACAGCTGCGTTCTCATCAGCATGGCCTCGATACTGCTGACCCCCGCCTGTTCAAGAACAGACACATTGGTCACGTAATCAGACCAGTGGATGTTTAGGATTGAACGGAGGCAGCGCTGATGGAAGCGTTCGAGAAGCCGCAGGTGGTGGCGGTAGATGACCCAGAATTCAGACCCATATAAAAGAGTAGACAGTACAATGGCTCTGTAGACATTAATCTTTGTCCTTTTCTTCAGGTGTTTATTGGACCAGACTCTTTTATGGAGTTTTACGAAGGCTCTGTATGCCTTTGCCAGCCTGTTGTCTATCTCTTTGTCAATCTTACCATCTGAGGAAATGATACTTCCCAGATAGGTGAACTGCTGGACTGACTTAAGCTCTGAATTGCCTATGGTGATGTGAGGATGATGGAAGACTTCTTGAGGTGCAGGTTGGTAGAGAACTTCTGTCTTCTTCAGGCTGACTTCCAGCCCAAAAAGCTCAGCAGCCTCTGCAATGAAAAACCCTTCAATTTATAGTGCTTTTGAAATCTCACTACCTGCATCGTGGTAGTGATTGTTTCTTGTCTCAGCGAACAATTGAACAATCACACTAACTTACAAAGGCATGAGTAGGATCCAGTGTGGTGGGGGGAATTAAGGCTCAGACACATTCTCTTCCATCAAGTCAGCCCAATCCCATTTCTTGTTTGAATAGGATGGATGTTGCAACAGCAAGTATCTTGGAGAACATGTGAGATTCCTTCTCTTTTGTCAGTCCCATGAAGGAATTCTACCATGAACAGCATGGGAGAATTATCATCAGTCATGTTAGTGCTGTGTGCATTCTAGTTCCTGATGCCAGATGCTGCAATGACATCACATCATAAATTATTTCTTTGGGGGCATCCACACCTTCCTTAATTGTTTCTATCCTTTGAAGACCTGCTGATTACAGCTGCATTATCCCTTAACTTCAAAAGTCCCACCAATTAAAAGGTTCTGGGAAGGATTTTGAGGCAGCTAAGGGTGTGGGATTTTTTAGTTTCTTTTGTTTTTAAGAGAGGAATGAGCAGAAAATTAGCTGTTTTGTTTGCCTGAACTAAAAAAAAAAAAAAAAGGCAGCTGCCCAGTAATAGGTATATTATCCTGCCAGTTCTTTGGGGCATATTTTGAAATTTGATACAGGGCAACCTTTGTGCTAGAGATGTGCCTTTTGCCACTCCTATGAAAATCCACCCAGAGCTGTCCAAGTTGCAACCTGCAGTTCTTTCTGGATTTATATGTGGTTCCATGATTGAGGAATTTTGCCCTAAAGCAAAGATTATGTTTTGTACTGGCTACCTCCATCTCAGAACAAAATCCAAGCATCTTAAAACCTTTACAGTCTAGTGGATTTCTATGCTCTCTCTTAGGCTAAAAAGACTGGGACAGTTTGAAGAGAAGCTTTGGCCAAGAGTGCAGGATGTGCTTAGGATTAGCACTGAACAACATAAGAGGCCACTATCAGGAGCTGTGAACAAGCTGGGATCTGACCAGACAAAAGCTCTTGAAAACCAGGGAAAGAGGGAAGGGCACAGCACATGGTTAAGAAGGCTGGAATGGTGATCCAGTTAGGATAGATGTAAAGAGATGGAAAAGCAATAAAACTGAATGAGAGGTTGTGCTGAGGAATGTGAAGTACATAGTTTTAGGGCAGCCTAGACAAAAAGCTGTAGATATAGAAGGGATGGAGGCAGGATGGGTGGGGACAGCAGTGTTCAACCCTCTCCCTTGATATTAAGTCAGAATTTCTCATGGTAGACTAAAACATTTGATGAGATTCCACGCCTTTTTGTGATCCTGTATAATAGAATTCACCTTGTTGGCTAGTTCTAAGAAACATAAAAATGCTTTCAATTATAAGTAATTATTGAAGTTATAAATTCAAGGACTCAAAATGTAGAAACAAAGTTTCACTCAAACAGTACACTACAGTATGTAATTATATAATCACATTCCTCCCCTAGTCTTATTTATCTGGTACATTAGAGGGTTACAATCAAGAAAGAAATTTTATAGGACTCTTGGCCTTTTTTTGCTGTAGCTGAAAAACACAAGTATTGAATGAATACTGAAAATTAGGCATGTTATTTGAGGTACTGAGGTCAGTGTTTTCAACTCTATCTGAAAGTAAGAGAAATTCTGCCCTATACATTCAGTAGCATATATTCTCTAAAAAAAAAAAAAGCTCCAAAAATTTCAAATTGTATTTTGCAATCCTATTTACAAGGCAGCAATAACATTTTTATCTCTTTTTTTATTTCTGAAAAGAAGTTGCTTGTGAAATATTCATGTAGAGGGAAATAAAAAGACCACAAATACTAACAATTGTCTTAAATGTTGGTAGCCATTGTATAGTAAAGAAGACCAAATGTTGTTTGATTAAGTCAAAGTCGTGAAAGAGATGGAACAGGAATGGGCATGAATATATAAAGTTAAGGACAAATGGAGGGAGAACAGCTTCCTTTCAGTCTCTCAGATCTTTACTCTTGCCCTTCATGTACCATTAGCAAATGTTGGAGAAACCTGGTAACGAAGTCCCACCCTTTGTTCTCCCAACACTATTATCTGCTCAGTTAAATCTCTCCAGTTTATGTGTTTGCTATTTGGCATTTTCTAACCTCTGAGTGCTTAACTTCTTAGCTATTCTTTTTTATGTACTAGGCTTGTATGCAATGAGTTTCCCTTCCAAACATAATATTGAATGCTCAGAACCCTCAATCATTATTCATGAGATTAACAAAGTCAGGTTGTCAAACATACAGCTGCTCCTGTTGACTAAAAAAAAAAAAAATCACAAACTGTAAAACTACTTGAGAATGATTATTTAACCTGCAGCTTGAAAAGATTAAAATACTCAAAAAATTTTTTGTAATTCTTTGTACCCTTAGAAAAAAACAAAAGGAATCATTCCTCCAAATCTGCTGAAAAGAAAGACCAACAAAGATGATAAGCAGATAAAAGTTTTTGTTAAATGAGTGATTTTAAGGTCTAAGTCCGACATTCTTCAAGCACATAAAAATGATCAGTTTTACCTGTGGGGAGTATTTTATCAGTGCATTTTATTCAAACAATGCCCACTCTTATCAACTAGAACCAGGTTCAGTCTTGTTAATGGGATGGATTGGCAGTGACTTCTGTCTGCATAGCAACCAGCAAATATTGTTCCCGGGGTCTGGAGTAGCCAATGGGAGGTGGGGCACATCGGGGCAGCTCTGCTCGTGGCAACAGCACTGCACTGCAATTCCTGCTCCGGACAGCCCCCTCCCCACTTCACAGATGGGAACATTTTTAGAGGATGATCTCATCTAAAAATTGGTAAATACTTGGCACTTCTATGTCAGGAAAGTATTACAAAGTGCTGATTCTTCATAAAGAATTTATGTAGGATATATTTTATATTTTCTGTTATTAATGACTTAAAAATATTTAACAAAAAGTGAAATTATGCTAACTTATTTTTAATTTCAGTAGGAATTCATGTGTGCAGTACTTAGTGTTTTATTTAAAGTCACTGCCTTTAAGGCCTCTTAGTGGAACTGCAGTCAATTGCCTTTCATTGTTCATAAACAAGCAGTGACTGGGGAAAAAAATAAAAGCTCTTCACTACCTCTCTTTAAGATTTTAACATCTGCCACCTCTTTTAATTCTTTATTTTGTTACCAAAATGCCTTTACTTCACTCTGTGTAGAAGAATAAACTGTGAAATACTATATTACCTGCTTTTCCTTTTATATTTTCTGAATTTGGAATACCCTTCTTAATAAAGGATATATTTAAAGCATCCAGAGATGAATTATAAAAAATATAAGACAGAAAGTTTCTGGAATGTTAAAAATAGGGCTTTTTTAGGTGTCTATTTATAGATGCCTATTGTTTAATGTTTTTTTCTCTCTAAAATTAAATTCCTACCACAGAAATTTTCATTTCAGTTTAAGCCCAGCATTTTGAGAAAAAGTCGTAACAGGTGTATAGTCCACTAGTGAAAAGGATAAAGAACAATATCTTGTAATTTCTCCATCTATGTTAACAAACCTAGGTTTTAACTCCTCATTAGTTATAAAAGATTAAATAATCCAAAAATGCTTCTACAGTAATGTAAAGAAAAAAGGGAGGGGGTTTTGAGGCTAATAGGGAAAATGCTACCTTTGCTTTTAATTTAATTTTGCTTTTAGAAATATGGTTATCTTTTAAAGGTAGTGTTTCTGACTTGAGGGGAGAGGTGATATGAGTATATGTGACAATAGTAGTAACAAATGTCAAAAAATATCAAATGTACAAAAATAGTGTTTCTTCCTACATCTGAAGTCAAATTTTAAGCAGAGGTATTTTGAATCTAAAGAGGTCCCTAATGTTTTTTGTAGCATTCAGTGTAGCTGTCTAACTTTAAATTCCTGACACTTTTTGTACATGGATTAAAAACAGTAAGACTGTTTTTTTCAAAAGTTGTATGCTATAGATCACTTTCAATCAAGACTATGGAGGTATAGTTTATCAGCTCTTGTATCTTGAAGTCAGAAAGAACAGCTGTTTAAATGTGCAGAGTTCAATAAAATTATTGTTTATACAAATTCTTTATTCAGATAAGTGTTGATACTAAATAGTTTCTTATTGCATAAATAGATGCATTGTATATAGAGTATGTTCTTGTTACTGCTGATCATGCAGATTCCAGAAGGTCACTTAAAAGGATCTCTTAATTTCATCTGAAGACCAGAAAGCTCCATGATATAATGATTTCTGCTCATGGTCCTTAAAGGTGACCTTCAAAGTTAAATTCAAAATTGGATGAGATCTATACGTCCAATGTCCATGCTGTCCGGCTGGCAAAGAATATTAAACAGACTTTTCAGTAGAAATTTATTGTTTGCAAGTGTTGGAATATACACACTGATTTTACTTACATCAAATTAATACTTTCCTAAAGTTTTATCTTTGTTTGCACTGTGATTTTTTGCCTCTGTTGGTTCTACTCCGGAATTTAAACTTAGTTTATGTCTATCCTATCCAGAAGCCCTTTTGTTCAAGGTCTTGCCAGCATATTGTGTTCTATGTAAGAGAAGTTATATAAATTGAAGCATTTTGAGATGCTTTTAGAGAACACAAAACTGTCATCAAATTTAGGGTATTTTAGTTCTAACATTTATGCTTACTATTTATGACAATTGAGGCATTAGACATTAATTCTTTGTCATAAGTTTCCCCATTATGATCTTGGCTTTGTGGAGACAAATAAATGGAATTAGTGCTCTTCCATGTTCTTGCCTGGAGTAACCCTGTGAGGATCATAATGCTGCAAGTTGCTTGTACTAGAATTGCATAAGTATGGTCCCTGTAAGACAGATGTTTGAAATGTCTCATATTAAGTGACAAAACATATTTAGTCTGTGTGGTAGCAAGATAACAAGGGTTTCCTTTCATACAAAATATGTGTCATCTTACAGTGGTAATTCTCCACCTCTTCACTGTGGCTACACAAAAATGATATCATTATATATTGCATTTATACATGTTTGGTCTTGACCTCTCCATAGAACACTTACAGAGATTCAAGCCCTAAACTTTATGGCTTCCTTTGGATCCAAAATGAATTGTGTTATTTTAATTAACATTTATAGTCTCTGATTTCCACATCTTGATGACAGATTAACATACCAGCTGAGTGATAAAATGAGATTAAAAGGTAGACAAACTTCTGTTTTCATTAAACCTGGATGTTACAAAAGAAGAAAGGAATTTGATCATGAAATGTTCCTAGATTAAGGATCTTAATAACAAACGTCCATGGCATTTCTTTTAAGTTAAAAATTGTTTACTTCTCTATTTCGATGTATTAGGAACTTAGACTGCTGAGTTGTTGTGAACCATTTTAGTTTCATAGCTACAGAAATCTTCATTGCTATTGAAACTGAAAGAGGCAAGTGTCATTAGATACTTAAATATTTCAGCTAAGATTGTTTTGCCTTTTTTTTTTTAGTGGAATCAATCTCCTTTACTTTTTTCTAAGCTCCAAAGCCATAAATAAGGCTTGAAGGGCTGCTTCATTAAAACTGAGAGTTGATTCAGCTTTTAAATGGGTAGTTACCTATTATAAATTAACATCCCCCCAGGCTCCGCAGAAGCTACTAACGACTTCAGTCCTGGAAAATATATAGGAAATGAAGATTCCATAGTGGAGTATTAGTTCTTTGGCTTTTTAATGTTGTTTTCTACTTTTTGATTGCAACTATTTGTATCATATGCAATAGCATCTCAGATTAAAGGTTTATCATTTTGTAAACTAATTCAGCCAAACTAATTGCAGTGAATAAGCTCAACATACTTGAACTAAACTTCTTTTTTGGAACTCTGGGCATTTTGATGCATATATCCCACTGCCATATTTGAAAATGAAGAGTAAGCATTGTTTGAGCTTAAAAGAAAATTGGCAGATAGCTGATATTTTTCCTTGGTATCCCCTTAAAGTAAGAGTAGGAGCAGGTGCTCGGGAGCTCAAATGATCTTATCCCTAGAAGGGTCTACACTCATTGGGAAGACAGGAAATATAGTTTCTGTGCTTTTTGGGGCCAGAAGCAGCCAAATACTGATGTTTAATATTGTGAATATATAGATATTTCTTGCCTCAAACTTAGAAACAAGCAAACAAGAATGACTTTAAACTGAGAGTAGGTTTAGATTGGGTATTCAGAAGAAATTCTTTACTGTGAGTGTGGTGAGGCATCGGAGCAGGTTGCCCAGAGAAGCTGTGGACACCACAGAGAACACATGAAAGTGTTGAAGTCTAGATTGGACAGGGCATTTAGCACCTGGTCTAGTAGAAGGTGTCCCTGCCCCTGGAAAGGTGGTTGGAACCATAGGGTCTTTAAAAGGTTCTTTCCAACCCAAACCATTCTATGAATCTACGAAAAGCCTTCCTGTGGGGACAAGTACAAGTAAACTTACAAAATAATCTGAAATCCTTATGAATATTAGATATTATATGGAATAGGTGCTGCATGTTGGGACAATTTCAACTCTTTAAATTCATTTTTATTCCCAGTTGGAATTACGAACCAATTTTCAACATATTTTTTTTCTTTTGAAGGGAGAGCAACACAGAGTATATTGTCCACTTTATAGGATGAAGTCCATGATCCAAAATTTCCTTATTTTTAAGACCAAAACTTATTAATTCTACTGAATATTATCTATTTTCTATTTAACTTTTTCAAAGTAGCAATGTCCACTTCATAAATACATCCCTCTTTTTTTCCAGAAGGTTTTTAAGTCCCACAGCAAGTCCCTGGGCCTGAGGGACTGTTTAAAGCTTTGCCTTCAGAAAGCCATCAAGGAGCAAAGGCCATGTCAGGTTCTCTGGGAGTACAGGGAGTAAGGCATAGTGTTGATTTGGTAAGCAGGTATTGGGCAGGAGTTACTTACTTTGTTAACAGTAAACTGGATGGTCCTTTGTATGCATATATGTGTAGTTTGGTCTGGTGAGTTATATTACAATAAATTGTCAGACTGAATATCTGCTATATTCCTGGTCCTGCCCTGGCAATGTAGGCTACAAGTGTTTTCAAAATATACTGCACAGACTGGTTGTGGAACCTAACAGTTAGCAGTAACCATAACCACAGGATTTTGAAAGCAAGTTTTGGTTTTGTGTTTTTACCAATCTTACTAAGCAAAGGGCTATGCAATATGGGACTGGAATCTTGTCAAGGGGAAAGAGGTGGTAGGGATGTGGCATTATCCAGCTACGGAAGCAATTTTTGTAGAGACTCATGTCAAATACTAAGATTATTATGAAAGAAGCATGAATACAAATGTGTATGTAAGCACAAAAAGAAACAGCATAATAAGCGTTAAAAGAATGGCCTGAAATGATAGCAAAGAACATAACTCGCAGTTGATCAAACAAAATACTGTGTTACATCTATCAAACCCAGAAGGTATGTGCTTCAGTAAGTCTACAGCATTTTGTTAGTGAAAGACTGTGCATTCTGACAACTGAAGGATGGGAACAAGGTTGTAGTATATACTTTTTCTGTTAGCCCTAAAGGAAGAAATCTTATGGCAAAAGACTTTCCATAACAAAAATAAACAAACAAACAAACAAATAAATAAATTGTTGCTAATCAAGAAGAAACTTCAAGAAAACACAAGGACTCAATAGCCAGCACCACTTGTTTTCAACATTGCATAAGACTGATCCTGGCCAGACCACTAAATACATGTTTTTCTTCTTGTAAATACGTGGGTGTGAGAGTGTGTGTGAAAATCAAGAGTGGATGAAATCTAAAAGGGAGTGATTGTGTAGGTAAAATCAAATTACCTGGAGACACCACAAATGTTATCTCATCTTCCATAACATTTTGCACTGAGTATTTTTTCATACTTATATTCTACACATCTACCTAAATTTTGTGAGGGAAGCATTTAATTTTAGGTGTTCACAGCTGAGAAAAACCTACTGAAATTTCATCTAAAGAAAAATAGAAAGGTAAAAAAAAATGTTAATTTGATACACTTCTTTCTGCAGGCATGTTCTTACAGTTAAGAAAAAAACTCAAACACCTTACTGTACCACCAACTCCATGTTACATACCCAAATCACTGCAACCAAGGGGGGCAAATACTATACAATTTTTAGAATGGCCATTTTCCCAAACTGTTGAGGTTGAATACGTTAATAAATACTGTTCATGTTGCAAATCTCAGCTAAGCAAATGTTGTGATCATAGAATGGGATATATGATTTTGCCTCTCACACAACCTATCTGTTACGGTGATGTATCTGATATTTATGTCACTGAAGCATCTCACAGGCCACAGCCAGTCACTGCAGTAATAAACTGATTTGCATCTCCTGTGAATTAGTAAAGAATATGTCTTACACTGGTAAACCTGAATACTGGTGAAGAAGAGGAAAGCAAATCATTTGACAAAAATATCAACAGGCAGAATTAGAAAAAGCTACATTATTGTAGTTGGGTTTGGGTTTTTGTGTTTTTGTTTTTTATTTTTGGCAGGCCATGCCAGGCCAAATACATTTTAAATACTTGTCTATATTTGACTGCTTTCTTGATTGTCACTTCTGACACTTCTTACATGATTATTTAGAGGTATTTCTAAATCCCTCAGAATTTTTGTTTTAAGGTAGATTTTCTTTTACAAGGGAATGTTTTAGGTTTAGTAAATTACGTTGACATTCTAATCTAGTAAATTTAGGAAGAGTCTTTCTATTCCCTCCTTATTTGAATCAGGAAGTTACATGTTTTGAGTATTTGCTCTTATATGTTGAAATAATTTACAGGCCAAAGCTTATCAAGCAGATACACATTTGTGAACAACCTTTGAATTCTTCAATTAGTTTGCTAACAGAGGAAAGCCAACCTTTGTTTTAACAACTGCTGTTAAATAATTAAGATTAAATATAGGCTTCTTATTGCGTCTTCATGCACATCTGATTTTGTTTTCAGGATAAACAATAACACCTATCCAAAGTGATGCTACCAGAGATGAAATGCAATTTGATTATACTGTAAAAGATGCTTAATCACTGTGAGTTATGTACTGTGAATATCATAAAGTTAATCCTAAGTGTTGAGATTGCAATTTTGTAACAACTTCTCAGCATCTTCTTAGCTAGAACCATTATGTGTGCTCATCATTCACGCAACAGGAATCTGTGTGGATGGTCCCTTTGCGGAAGCTGAAGACATGATTCCCTTTTCTCTTGTGAAAGTAGCTTACAGCTGGAGAAGGTGCAGTCCTTCACCCTCTGTTTATTTCCCCAGAGTTTAGATTTGTCTTTGTTTTTTTTTTTCTTTCCAGTATTCTTTGTACTTAAAGGTGATATCTAAGAGTTTACAAAGACAGTTTGCACCAGGGACAAATTACCTTGCTGTGGAGTGAGCATTTGTGGTGTAAGAACAGCATTCTGATTTAGTGGTAAATAATTTGTTATCCAAGTCTTTTTCAATGGCCACATCTTCAACTCACTATATATTAACATTAGCAAGCCTCAAATTTCTACTCCTTCCTAAACATTAGAGCACCTAATTTGAGTTGGTGTTTCTTACACACACTAAAAACTGAAACTTTTACAATATACTAGTTAATATATATAGGTTCCACATTGTATTGGGGAAAAAGTAGTTCTATAATGTCACATTTCATGTGATTACTCTTCTAGTTGATGTGGTATCAGCCTGCCTTCTTTCTGGTGCTAACTGAAAACTAATAGCCAAATCTCTAGAATTATCACTGCCATTAAGTAATCTTATGTAAAATACACACACATTAGGTGACACCTCTTAGGAAGGAAAGCTGCAAGCAGGTATACTGAGTGCAGTTCAATTTTTAGTTTCATCCTCCTGTGTGTGTTAATATGTATTCATGACTAAAATTGGTGGAAAAAATTCTACATTAAAAAAAATGAAAATGCCAGATTATATTCTTTTAGTTACTAGTAGTATTTCTCATTTTGGCTGCTTAAAAAAGAATGCCTTCGGCAGAAAGATTCCCAGCCCTTTGTTGTTTGCTGATATTCCTTACAGCTGGGATTTTGTTTATGCATAATATATCTGTAGTCATACTGTTGTTTATACCTAATCTGGTTTTTTTTTTTTAATTTCACTTGACTTTCAGAGGCTTGTTGATAAAATTTTGACAGTGTGAGGTACTTAAGATGAAACATCTTCACACCTCACTGTCATTGTCATGCACAGGACAAGACACTACCTCAGACGCCTCTCTACTGCACTCTAGTGTAAATCATCTGGCTAGTTCTGCACTAATACACAGTCCTTCCAAAATTCTGATGTCTTTTGCATGCCTATAGTTTTTTTCCCCCTTCTTGGTGTTTGATACAAATTGACAAAAGTTAAAGCAAAATGTAATATTCTGTGTTTTGCTTCCTATTTTGAGAGTTGCCATAACACTGAAAGGAGGTTTTAGTGACTTTATGGTAATAAATGGAATTTCAGACTACTTGCTTTTAGTTTTGTGCTGATGCTTTCACGAAATTAATGCAGTTATTCAGAATTAGTCACCTGGAAGAAGAGTTCAATATTCACCCGCTTAGCTTTGAGCTAATGTTGTCTATACTTAGGTGATCAAAGGGATCTGACATTTGTGTAGCTTATTTTTGCATTTCTTTGACTCAGGAATGGTGCCAAATGTGCTACAATATGCTTTGCAGTGACATTGAGCTGAGCTATCCAGAACATTTGCATGAGAATCCATAACACAGAAAGGGTGCAAAATCTAAAGAAAAATAACTTCTGATGGAGATAGCTTTGTGTGTGCCCACAGTCTGTGTCAATCACTCAGGCTCCTGTGTATGTAATCAAACTCTGTCTAGAATACAAATAGCTGTCAAAAAAAATAAACTAATTCCAAATTAAACTTGGTTTTTTCTTCTAGTGAACACCTCAGAACATACATTTCTGAATTTTAACTAATTATTTTTTTCAGGTAGCAAAAGGCAGTATACAGAAGCAGTAGAGATAACCTTTGACTTCATGATAGAAGTTTAACAATGGATGTGAGCTATTATCTTACCTATTGGTTGGCATCTGTTCTTTTTTTTTCTATTCCCTTTTCTCTGATTTTTTGAATATGGAAAGGAAGCCAGAAACGTTTCTTTGGTTTTGAATGCATATTTACAGGTAAGGTCTGCAATATCTTAGTACACAGATAATGTAATGGTTGCAAAATTGAGACTGTGTCATTTGAGGTGATTTACATGAATCATATCACTAGGTCTGAGTAGTTCAAAGTCTTTATAGTCTTGTCCAGTACTTCAGTTGTACAAGTAGCTACTCTCATCATCTTTATTCAGTGTTATATGTTGAAATGCATACATTTAATATAAATATACTTTTTATATATGTACTAGCAATTTTAACTAAAATATTGTTCATGCTTGTGTGCATTGACTTTCTTGCTCCTTAAATCAGAATATTATTTCACATCACCAGTAATTTGTCTTTGGAGCACCATTAAGTTGACTCTTCTTGTCATTCAGCAGCTTGTTACTCTTCCAAAGAACAGTAAAATAAGAGGGAATACAAAGTGATTCTCTATAAAACATCTAGATCTGGCTGGACTCATCCCCTCTTCCCAGACTAGAGGGGTAATGCTGTTCAGTAAGCTACATGCTTGACTTAGACTTAGAAATGCCCAGGTTTCCTTCCAAAGACACTTCTGTTGAAAGTTACTATGCAAGATTTTCTAACAGACAGCTGCCCTTTGGAACTGAAAAGCTGTGATGGTGGCACAGACAGACTTAAATTATGTGGGTTTTTGATTACTTCCAAAGTGGGTAAACTGCCAATAGAAAATGGAGGACTATTACCTAACAAACTTCAATTTCTTTGTAAGGCTAGAGCATAGCAATATCTTTCTGCCTCCACCAAGCCAGTGGCCCTAGTGTTTGTAAATGCATAAATATATAATAAGCAAGTAAGTGTAAATTTATTTCTATTCCCCACATTCAGGAATCACTGCAACAAGTAGTGAGAAATCAACATTAATAATATCTATGACAGGAGGAGCAAGGGGCAAAGAGAAGGAAAAGGAATGATAAGATTTCCCTGAATTTACTACATCCATAAAATAGAATGTCTTCCATTTTACATGAGAAGTTGGCACTTTCAGTGATATCCAAAAGGAAGACTGAATAAACTCTGGCAAACAGAGATGATCTGTCTGTGCTGGGAGCTCTGACTGGCATGTGGCAATGGGATGTTACTTCTGGCACTGAGTGGGCTTGATCATCTGCTGAGTCCCTGACATAACAATCTGTGTAGCAAAGATCTGTGAAGACATCAAGTACTTGGCAGCATTATCTGTGTCTTAACAATACAACAAGCCTCGATTTGCCAACAGGTATTGCTGCATGAGTTCATTCACTGAAGGCAGAAACAAAAGACAGCTTTTCAGTGAGAGGGGAAAGAAAACTTGCCAGCTGCATTACTCATTAGTCCTCTTAGCTTAGCTTAACCCTTTTGTGCACAGTGAAGCTGTGAGAGTGCAAGGAATGTTTGAATGCTTTGTGGATGCTTTCTGCATTTGTTCATCAGCTGCTACAGAGCAGCTGGCCATGCTGCAAGAGTGAAACTCTTAAGAATGTGCTTCCAGATCTGCTTGGGCAGTTTGCCCTCCAGTTTGTGAGGCTATTGGTGAAGGTATGTAAAGATCACAAATACTGCACTGGAGAGCAGCAGGATCTCTGGTTAAGAAATTTGTGATTGTGTATGCATGGAGTATCCATTTTTCACCATAAATCCTATTTGCCATGCAATTGGCTCAAAGCTTGCATAGCAGTATGATGTGGAATGTGATCAGATTCTACCATGAAACACTTACACAGTCCTTTTGCTTTTATTTCTGTATACTGGTTGCTGGTGCTCGTACCATACTGAGATATTTTCACATGTGAACAGAGTGCAACTACCCTGTTAAATAGTTTTGGACCTAAAGACAACATGTTGATAGCACTTCATCTCCAAAGGCAAGCTGAAGGAATATTAAGTCTGTAGAACAGACAGTCAGAAAGCAGACTGTGGCATCTGGAGGGTAGGCTCCTTGCTCTGGCTGCCAGTAGTGCTGTAACTTGCTCCGTGTCTGTCTACCAGGGCTGAAGAGCAATCTTTTGGTAGACAGCATTACTTATGCTTCACTTAAGCCCACCCAAGTGAGGAAGAACTTCACTGGAGAGTTGATTTAGGCAAGAAGGGCTCTGGGCTCTATTTTAAAGGCCTATGCCCTCTTTTAGGAAGAGGGCTCAGTGGGAGGGTGGAGGTAAAATATGTGCTTCAGGCATAGTGCACTAGAGGTAAGGCATCTCAGCTTTTCCTATCTTATTGTCTCTTGCTTAGCCATTGCTATGGCTGTGACTGATCTATAAGTGACCTTTTGTGGATAATGTCCTCATTTGAAAGCTTCAGTTCAAAAAGCTTTTCTGATGGACTCTGTACATTAATCGCTCAATCACATGTACATTACAAATTCACCTAACCTTTTCCAGGTATCCTGAAACTTTTCTAAAAGAGATGAATATTTTAAATATTTCAAGAATAAAGTTTTAAATAAGCAGTACCTGCTGGGTATTGGTAACATAACACACCTGAATAATTACAGAAAAAAGCTTAATTTTAAAATACCATTATCTTGGGTGCATCTTTGGTTACTATTGGCTAGAAACACTATCAAATCCATGTATCAGCACCCACGTACCAAAACTCCTCTTCTTCAGTGTTTCAACAATACATTACGAGGGAATAGAATCATATGTTAAGTATGATTTTTTTTCTGGGGATTTTTTTTTTTTAGTTTGTCTATGAGTTCATTTCCTGAACTCATTTTCCTCTGATCTCAGGAATAGAAATATGTGGTTTACCTCAAGATACTTTGGAAGAATTACTGCTGCATGGTTAATCCATCTGAATAGCATTTTTAAGATTTTTTCAAATCATGAAAGGGGATTTGTACCAGAAGTAGGTGAAACAGGCAGCCTGGTAAAACTCAGCCTTCACTCCACAGCTATCCAAACAGCCAAAGCAAGCTTGATTCTATATAAAAAGCACTGATTGATATTCAAGTGAGGTCTGTTCCAAGTGATGCATGAACTGGGACCCCCTTATGGTCCAGTCAGCAGTCTCTTCTAAGTAATCTATTGAGAGGTTTTCCCCCACCTGACCTAATTCTCAGTGTTTTACCAAAATATCTTTTCTGGAAATCCTCGTTCAAGGCATTGCATAGTTTGTTTTTTAAAAATGTATGTATTGATTCCAAAGTGAATGTGCAAAGAATGAGATTTTATTTTTTAAAAATTTCAAGAATAAGATCTACTTCTGGCAATTATTTAAATTTCATTTCAATTTCTGCTGATAATCATACTTCTTTTATGAAAAATGTTAATTCCTGAGTAGCTTCTAGTCCTTCTTCTTTATATCCAAAATCTAATTTCTGGGTCTTTGTTTCTTCTAACTTTAAAGGCAAATATAAATTTTTAATACACAGTATTTGTCAAAATTTAATGTTACAAAAGTTTGAGAAAGAAAAATTGTGATCAACTTTGTAACATACTTAAAAGAAGACATCAATAGTGATAAAAGATCTCTTTTTACATAAGTAGACATGCGTATTGTTTTTGCCATAGCAGTTGGACATGGATCTTGGGCTTATTTATCCTACTTTTGTCTAACACAAAGCTTTTGTACAAACAACTTACATTTTCTGTTAATAGCAAATCAAAGAATCATAGAGGGTTTTTGAAAGCAAAGTCTCAGTATTATGGCTCCAAGGACTGCTCGAGTACTGATTAATTTAACACCAGCACCCAGCATAAGGGCTTGTTTCTTCAATTTATCTGCTTTCTTTATGAGAATTTATAAAAACTGACTAACCATCACCTCTGTTGCATGTTTCTACTGCTTAGCAAACACATCTTGAAAAAATGCAGCACTTTTCACTTGTCTTAAACCAATCACACTGTGTTTCATTAAAAGGAGGTTGTTCTTCCCATTTAAAAGTTTTGTGGTTGCTGGTTCTCAGCATGCTGTTTGTTGAGAATAGAGGAATTTATTGTACAGTGAGAAGGGCTGGATGGCTGTAGTTTTGAGTGGGTTTGCTGTAAATAGTGCAACTTATTTTTTAATAGCTGTTATATGACTTTCAGGGGATGGCAGCTGGCTTGTTGCCAGTTAAAACCTTGATCACACTTCAACAACCAAACTTTCAGGACAAGAGAAAAAAACTGGGATTTTTCTCCCTGGTTCTAGTTACACTTTATTTAGTTCTAATTTTTACAAAATGCTTTTTGTTTCAATGTTAAATATACTTTTATTTAAATGGAAAAGGAGCAGTTGCTGGACTCTTTCTTTTAATACATGTTTCACTGATAGAGCCTGCAGAAATGTATTCTTTGAGAGCTCAGCTAGAATGGGATAAAATGATAACCATACTTTTGAAAAGAACTGTGATTTGTAAAATAAACCAACAAAAAAACCCCACCTTCATAATATGAGATATGTAGTGGGTGAAAGGATCTGGGCCCCACAGACCTCTTGCTGTATTGCTACATTTTATTATTAAACTCCTGATAGTTACTGGACCATAACATGAGGATTTTGGCATTGCTCATATTAAAAACAAACAAACCGAAACATAAAAAATCCCAATAAATTAAGCCAAGTATTGACATAAAGAGTTATCCTTCACAGACTGGCTTCTTCAAAGATTCTTAGAATTGCAAATGAAGTAAGGGGAAAAAAAGGAGTATTTTGCATAGGATTTAGTGATCATTTTGTTACTTCAAAGAAACCGCTAAGTTTAAACTCATTGAGAAATTTTTATCAGCCTCTTCTGATTTTGACTTCTTGTTTCTTCACTAAAATGGATTTGGTGGTCCAGTGGCAGCAGCATCTGCTGACACCAGTTTGCATAGAGAAGGATGTACTGGTAATGCTGGAAGCCTTGTGTAAGAACTAATGACAGTTACTTATCTTTTACAGAACACAAGGGTTGTACTGATACTGGAGTCTGGTCAGTTGTCCCAACCTCTTGCCTTGTCAGCTTGAAAAGAAAGACTGCCAAGTGCCTGTGGTTCCAGTTTCTTTAGTAAAGTGACCATGGATTTTCTGCACTGTGTTCAAGCAATATTTTTTTATTTTTTATATTCTTTGTAGATTTTCTGTGGTAAACAGTAGCAGATAATGGCAGGAAATAAAATTAAGGGGAAAAAAAGATGGAATAGGGACAGAACTAAGGAGCATTGACACTGAAAATTATATCACAAGAGTTGAAACAAATTTTAAGTGTAGCTCGTTACATTTTGCAACCAAAGCTAACACCTTTTTCTAGCTCTACACTTGATTTATAATTTCTTATGAGAGGAGGAGTGTAATTTTCTTTAATATCTTTTGAAGAATTCACTTATTTGTAAAATCTTCAATTCTGACTGAGCATATGTGCCTTATTCAGAAAGATGTACTTGGGTTTTTACTTTCTAACAGAATATGATGGAGAATCACCACCCATTTCCACACTAGGCTTTTATTTTCTCTCAACATGAGAATGAGGGTGAACTAAAACTGCAGATAAATAGATGCATCAGAGGAGGCATAAGATTCTTAGACTCACTAGCAGTTAGAAGAATAATTCCCATGAGCTATAACCTCAGGCAGAATATCCCCACTGTATGAATCATATGGACAATGTGTGAATTAAACAAGGAGATGAGTTGAGTTTTAGAAATATTTTGTTCCCTCATCTCCACCCTACCATTATTCTAGTTCATGCACCCTTTTAAGGTGCTTTTACATTTAATCACTCAGCAATTAAAATGGAATCTATTTCAGGGCTGATTATTATATACTTAACCTGAGATTACAACAGATTCAATAAACAAGCAAAAGAAGTAGCTAGTTCTTTAAGTCTCTGAATAAATACTTCAGTGATTTGACTTGTTTGGGCTTGAGATGCCTGCATGTATCCCTCCTAAATGTAAAAAATTTCCATTGAAATCAGATGTAGCTGCCAATTTGGCAAGTAATGGTTAATAAGACTGTTCTTGGGCATTTCGATCTCTGTGGAATTCCCGTTGTCATTTAAATGACAGATGCAAACTCTACAAGGTTCCTACACTCTTCTCTTGCTCTGGAATATCATTCATGTGGTTCAACTGACTTTCAGGCCTAAGTAGAGATGAAGAGGACTTTTATTTGTATAATTGTAACAGATATGTATTTCTATCAGTTTATGTTATGATGCATTTATAAAATATTTAGAAAACCAAACTTGTCTGTGCATACACTGTCAGTATGATAAAATACTAATCTCAGCAGCATTTTGCTTGAGGCTGCAGCTTGTAGGTGCTGTTCATTTTAGCAGTTATAGGCTTTGAAAAGCTTGTGATTTCTTTGAAACTTCAGTTTAGCCATGAAATTACTTCTGAACTTGAATTGTCTGGAAGATCATTAATTAACTTATTCTGAGATTTAGGGATACATCCCTTTTTATGCACAGCTTGTACAGTTGTTTTTGATACCTTGTTCTTCTGCATCTCTACTGCTTATATATAAGTGAATTAACAATGTCTGTAAATAGAAACACTGGAGAACCCAAAGACAGAATTATGTATATTCTTTTGTCTTTAAAACAAGAAAGTTTTCATGCAAGGAAAGCATTATGTGAATTGTATTTTCCTCTGATTTAGATCATATTTTCTGTAAAAGTTTATTCAAAAAATTAGGGGAAGGAGGGAAGTTCTATTTCTCTTAAATAAATGCTAATTTACATTGTACCTCTGAGACAAAAAAAAAAGTCTCACTTTCAAAAATGTCTAAATACTCTTTAGACCCTTGAGAGAATGAAATTTCCACGTTAAATAATTTCAGGACATGCAAATACTTCACACATTATCTTTACAGCAAAAAAGTTCCTCTAAAGCTATGCCACAGAAACACTCACTTTTTATAAGAACACAAGTCTTTAGGAGAGAGCAAAGGAGATGAGTAAGAAGCATACTTTGGGTCAGTAGTGGCAGAAACCATGGAAAGGCTGTATGGATAGAAAAAGCAAAACCTTTAAATGTTTCATAAGCAAAGATAAACTCAGCGTGAGTCATCATTTAAGCAATTTAGGTGTACATAGCAAAAGAAAAAATATTTAAATTAGGAAAATACAGATTGTCTGACCTCCATCTTCTACCTTTTTGCATTTTTCACCAGTCTTGTTTCTGTTATTATATTATAGCCCTTGTCTTGCAAGTGCTCCCTATATCCAAACACTATGTGACCTTTACTGCTGAATGCCAAATTCACGTAGGCTATATTGGAAACACATTTGTGTGTATAGGATACAAGACACTGAAGTTGTTAAATGGCTCAATTTACCAGAGCTTGTGTCCAGGAAGGACTCAAAAGAAGAGTAAAATTTGTTTTTATCTCTTAATACATGACTATTACTGTATTATGGTATTATTCTTAGAAGATGAAAAAATGAAATATAGTTGCTTCTTGATGCAAATACTCCAGGAGGGTTTGCCATAACCTCTCTAAATGGAGCTTACCACATAGTAATATGAGAAAATCTTGATTTTTAAAAGCTACTAGCAGCAGTCAACTGATATCACTTAGAACACTCTGATCAGCCTTAATGACTCTTTTAAATCTGTGTTACTTTTTTCTGATTATAATTCCTGATGCATTTATCTAATGCTTCAGAAATTACTATACCCATCTGGTCTGAGTATCAATCAGTTTTTGCTGTATCTTACCAGTGTCTCATTTCTGTATGTAATAAGAATGATACTTCAGTGAAAGAATTTGTAATGTATATCTTTTCTTCCTTCCTTGTCTAGAAATGAGAATGGTTGGAAAACAAGGTGAATTCTGATAGATGTTCATTTGAAGCTTGCAGATGAACTGGTTGCAGGCAGAAAATAAGGCATGTTACTTGGAACAGATCAGCTGCAAATTAGCAAATATACAATTCTAAGTTTCATATATGTCACAGGGCTGCTTTTTATTAGAGGTAAACAACAACAATAGTAGTGTAGCAATTGCTTCTATATCTGAGACCCCTGAAAAATTTCATCTTTTAGTTAACTAATTACAAAATAACAAGTAATTCCAGGCTTTTTGTTCAGTTTTTGTCTGTGTTGCAAGTCTTTCATCTATGTAGACATCAGAGAATAATGAGAATAGTAGTACCTGTGCTAGTTATGATTTGTTTGATGGATGACTGCTGTGCAGTATCAGCCACTGAAATACTCAACATTAATTTATCATAAAATATTGGAATTTTTGGTTTGTCTGGATTTCAAATTTTCCTGAAAATAGCATCACAGTTTTGGGTCTGGTTATGTCAGCAGTGCTCAGACAGAGGAAAAGAGCGGACAGCTCCCATTACTTTTTTGTTTACCTGCCTTTTTTTGTCTTTTTGTTGTATAATTTTGCTGAATTCATCTTCTTTTAGGCCTCTGCTTTTCCATAACAGCAAAACAAATTCAAATATCTGGACTAAAAGTGAGTTTTGGACTAACCTCTCTTGTCTGGAGACTCAGTTGCATAGGAAACTAGATGTAGGCTTATTGTTGTCCACTGGAAATGTATGTATGTAATTAGCCAATCCAGCAAATTCAGTGCAGCTGATGTGCAAGATAGGACAAGGTGTGGACTAAAGGCTCACAGGTAATCTTATCTGTTCCTCGTCTTTCCTTGCATGTGAAATTTATCAGGTTAAATTTTGTCTGGCAAACCTCAAGACTGCAAAGGAAGGCAAACTTTGTAATGCTACCAAGTACCCACAGAAAAGTACATCACAGTAGGACTCAGTGAGTGTCCTGACACAGAACTTGGATTTACTCTAACTTTTATGGCCTTATAATATATTGAAATTCAGTCTCTAGTGAATATGCAGGAAGGCAAACTTAAATCATTGTAACTTCCTTACATTCCAGATGGTTTCCATGGGCTTCTGAGATTTACCTTCAACATAGAGTGCATTTGTAGTTTTAAAATTTATAACATTTTTTGCTACTAGTTTTGGAAAAACACTGTAATTTCATTAATGTAAGGGAAATGTATTTTATCTGTTCTAAACCTAAGTTCCTATCCAAAGCTTCATTATTTTTACCAAAGGATAATAAAAAGGTAGGTCCGGAAGTACTGACTGGTAGGTCCAGAATCACTAGGCTTAAGCTACACTGTCTCCCTATTTGAGGAATAAAGTCTTGTGTAAACAAGAGGCTGGTTTATGCGATCATTGTTGAAACTGGCACACTGAAGTCTATTTTCTAACCAGTTTATTCCATCTTTCCCAGTTTTATTTCTGTTGTGAAAACTGGTATTTCAAAACCATTCATTGTGGAAGTTGACCAGTTTTGCTTTTTTAAAATACCCAGCACCATAACAGATACCTCAAAATCGTGGGCTAAACTAATGTGCATGAGATTAAATAGAATCCAGAATTGCTTTGACTTTTCTTTATATTTTCATGTTTAAATTAAAACTCGAACTGTTCACAGAGAGTAGCATGATAAAACATAATTGTGCTATCTTGTAATGTTTTGAAGGCCGTTCCTTGAAACTGGAGCCTTACCTGATAAAGATTGTCCAGATATGTCAGCTAGCCACAGAGACTGTTTCTGGGTGTATAAATAGTTTTAGAAGTCCTCAAACTGAGTTGACAGAGACCAGATTAAAAACAAGTACTAAAAAAAAAATTTGGGCTACCATTATTAAGTTCCTATTTTTCCTCAAAATTTTTGATCATTTACTAATGACAATTTTAAAGATTTTTAAAAGCTCACAATTATTGAAATCAATATTCCAAGACTTTTAACAGTAATTGAAAATGCACAATAGTTAGATTATAGCTTTCTTATTTTCCAGAAGGGAATTTAATTGTTTTTATATGGGGTTTTCATGTTTGTGCTGTGTTGTAGGTGTTTTCATTTTGATTCTATATGTGGAATTTGTTTTTTAAAATTTCTGAAGAATCAGGGGAAATCTGAACTTTTTAAAGATTTTTATATCCCCATTTCTGAATCATATTGTAAATTTGCAACATTTGCTATTTTGAAAATCTACACTAAGCAGTATCTGAAAATACCTAGGACTGGAATTTAGGAACTTCTGGACAGGCAAATGTGACACTATTTTTTGTGGCATGTAGTAAACTTCATTAGTAGTTTCTGGGGTTTTTCTCTCCAGTTTGCAAACAAATGCACACAGCGTGAAATGTATTATGAAGTAGATTGCTACTAATTCACGCGTTCGTGGTGTGTTCCTGTAAGTGTAGAGCTCCCCAGTTACAATTCAATAGTGCAATCATAGGAGCTGCAAGTCACAATGGAATTTTTTCCCTACCTACTCTTGAGATCAGAATCTTAGGGTAGAGAGACTTTCAGTACAAGCGATAAGAGGGGAGAGAATGAGGGGAGATGGATCACTACAGGACTTCCTTCATGTTATTTTTGGATATGACTAGCATTCCTCCCCTTACACACACCCTCTTTTTCCCCCAGCCCCCATCTCTTTCATGCATTACAAGCTCATGCAAACACTCTCACGTACTCTGCAGCAAAAGCAAGAGCAACAGTTGGACTGAAGCCAGAGGACTTAAACTCCGCTTCCTCATTGCCAGCAGGCTTTGTTCTTTGGAATCAGTCAGAACTAGGGAGAACGTCTTCACTGCCGAGCGTGGTGACTGGAATTTGGCAGCTCAGCTATCTATTAAATTTTTCTGTGCTCCTCTGCGAACTAGGCTGCATTTAGTGCAGCAAAGCTAAGAGCTGGGGCTAGTCAAGAAATAAAGGACTCAGAGACCATCAGCTATCACCCCCTTTGTGGGGGCTGGGGATCCCTCTGCTCCACAACCGTAAGTGCCAGCATTAAATGTGTGTAAAGATGCAAGAAACTATAAGGTGCTTTAGCTTACTACAATGGGGGGGGGCGGGGGAGGGAAGTACGTGAGTGAGTCAGGCAGTGTATTCTTTATAGTGGTCTTGGAACACAGTCTAGCAGTAAAATGTTCCTTGTTTCTCCCTTTCCAAAAAGCTCTATGAGACTGTATCAATTTTAGCAGAATTCTTATATGTCTGTACAATTTTGGAAAGTTTTACAAATGGCTTTATTACTGTGTTTTCTGCAAAACTGTGTTGTTTTGAACCATGTAGAGTATAGAGTAACTTTAACTACCAGAGTAACTCATTTGCTTTAAGTTAAGTTTTGAGCCTGGGAAGTAAAGATCTTCCACTATAGAGCATATGAGTAGAACTAAAGTTCAGGACGATGAGGGAGTGAAAAGGGGTGAGATCCTTCCTAAGACCAGTTAGTTTATAGGCACCTAAAATAAATGCATTTTAAATGATTGGCGTTCATTCAGAGCACACTCCCCTCCCCCTTCCTCTCCCCGGTGTTAGCGGCAAAGTGAATCTCTTTTTACAAAGAAAAAGCTTTGAGAGTCTACTGTTCTAGGGCATGCAATTGAAAGCTAATGTAGCTAGTGTAAAGGAGTGTAAGCTTGCGTAAATGACTCTGAGAGAGGACAGGAATTGCAAAAAGAAACTCCGTTTCCTTTCAATATGCAAAATTATTTGTCTGTTCTTGCTTTCTTAAAGTGTTCAGACTGCTGCCTTTTAAACTTGCTGGCAAAATTGATTGCTGTGTTACAAAGAACTTTTTTTTCATCTCCTGTATTTTCTTTATGAAAAGTTTTATAATGATCAGAACAGAGGCAGGCTAATCCAAATGCCTTGCTTTCAGAAATGCCATCTAGCTGTCAAAGGAAGTTCACTGCAGGGACCCATTTGTTTCAAAGCTACTGATAAGCCCTGCCATCAGCATGCTGTTATGTCTTGCTAGGTGGGTTATCTTAATAAAGTGATGAATAAGAAACCCTTGAGATCTGAAAATTTAACTGCATAATAAATTTTACAAAAGGGGAAAGACCAGCTGACTGAATGTACTCGTGTACTTTAAAAACAAAAAACAAGCAAACAACCAAACCTTACTGGAACAATAGACCTGAAAAGAAGAAAAAACTTCCTTTCCCTTCCTTTAATTCTGGCTCCATCATAGCTGCTCAAATATTTTTTTGTTGGTGAGTGGTCCCTTCCTCTGCTAGTGATAAGGGATTTGTGAAGGTGAATTTAGTCACATGAAAAATACTCGGAATGAGCAAGTGGGTGACTGTGCAATCACAGTCAATTAACGGTTTGTTGTGGTCTGTATGTTTGTTTTTTTCTAATTCAGAAACTCGAAATCAAAGCTCTCTCATTCTGACTTTCACCCTTCATTTGGAAGAATACTCTGCTTGGTAATTGTTAAAAATGATCCGCTAAATTATGTTGCTATGGAATTACTGAGAAACAGTGCTCAGCAGCATAGCGTGCAATAAGTTAGGAGACTGGGGATGTCTAATGCACATTTTGCTTACCATGTAGTAAGACACTTCTTTCTATAGCAGTTACTAGCTCTATTTATGGCAAGTTATTCACTGAACAGGAATCACATTATAGAAGTAGCAAAGATTCTTTTTCAGACCTAAAAATGGAATCGTGTTTTCGTGAGTTGGACCCCCCTCCGCCAATGGCACCATGTCAGGTTACCTCAGCAGCTGCTTTCAGTTTCACAATTTACATGGGTGCTATAATGACATTTTTTCTCATTGATGTGGTGGAAAAATCTGACATCTTTATGCTGTTTTTCCTGGGTTTATATGTTAAAGTGTATTTTCTATTGACTGTGAGGTTTGGCAATCAGCATTGAGTTCAGAGATGGGCCTGTACCAAAATCCCTGGATTCCAACATCCATGAAGTATAAGAAGGTTAATAACTGGATCCAAATGCCTTGGCTCTGGTCTATTCCTGTTTTAAATGCACATCACTTTGGCCACATGTTTAAATTGTTTTTTGAGGTGATTAAGACTGAAAGAAATCTTTCAGGCTCCAGACAGACTTTTAAAGAGGAAGTGGCATTTAAGAATCTTACAGTTATTTAAGCAAAGCTTGCTCATTTGCTGCTTAAACTTGACTTTTAGGAGCCCCTAAGGACATACATTCCCTTTCCTCTGTTATAACTTTAGATGTAAGTAATATTTTGGAACTCCTTCTGAGATGTGCTGAGAAAGCAAAGGTGTTTTTTTGCCTGTCCTTTCCACTTACTCAAGTGGACTGGGGGAGAAGGTTAGCAGCACATATTCAGGTAATGCAGGGACCTCAAAACAGTTTTTTGATCCTAGGTGATGTGTCTATAAGCTTTTAATAAGGTGCCACATACATACTGTACTGTGCAAAAAATGGTGGTAGCCTCTGGAAAGAAATACTGTAATGCAGTGTAAGAGGATGCAGAGATTGTTACTGAAATCATGTATATTCTGCTTTTTTAATTGATTCACTTCTCCGACGCTGGCTAGCTTAATGCATTTAGTGGCTCTCTGTGAATACAATTACACATGCATCTGCCAGCTGCTTGTGGTATCTGCTTCAGCAAGAAAAGCTGCTCTTTGGCTGTGTTGGCTCACTGTGGTCTGTGGCACACAACAGTGATTTATTAGGCAGTACATGCATTTTTGTTCTCTTTTTCTTGAATGATTGAACTATGATGTCACATTTTGTCTTGGCTTTAACCTTTCAGAAAACTTTGGGTTTTTTCCTTGCAGACTATTCTCTTAACGCTAGGGAAGTGGGGAATGTCTCAATGTTCATTGCAGAACAACTCTGTCTAACCAAGCACATTCCAGGGCCACCAAATCATTTGTGGTGAGAGTGATTCAGATCTGGTTAAGATGATTTAAAAGAGAGGTTATGGGCATACTGCAGTGGTGCATTTAAGAAAATACAGAGAGTTTTTACTGCCTGATTGAGACCACATGGCTCCAACTTAGACCTTTGTTTTAACATGGAAATTATTGGCTGGATGTACTCAAACAGTTTATTTTTTTTAATTGCCTAGAGGCTAAGAGTTGGGGTCATAGCATTTAATGGTAAGGTCACGGTTAAAACATATAGTTTTTAGTGTTTCTTTGAATAAAAGGAGAAATGGCTTCTTTGAATATTTTGTGTAGGATACAAATATGCTTCTCTAAAATGAGAGCAAATATATCTCAGGAATTCTTTTAGACGTTACAGGGTAGTTGGTGACCTGATTGGAGAGTGAGTGAGAAGAACAGAGATAAGGGAAGATCTCGCTGTCATAAATAACCATAAATGTGTTCCACTCCAAATACTTTATGGGAAGTATCAGAAGGAAAAAGGAAGGACTATGACCTTTTTTTAAATTATTGTATACAGTTTAATTGCTTGCTCTCAGTTAGAATTTTGGGCTGTTTTCCAGAGGTTTGAAAAATTTATATTTCTCAAACTCTTTCTTAAACTGTTGTAACTATCTGTATACTAGGGATCTGTATACTGTTGTAATATACAGTATATCCCTAATCCGAAGGATGAGATTGTAATAATCTATATTATTTTATACATATTCTTTATTCTGAAATACTCCTAATAAAATCATGTTCTTCCATTGGTGCTCTCAGTTCTTTCTTCTCAATGATATAATTTCTCCCATAAACTGATGCATAGCATGTGATATATAACTTCATCCAAACCTCCCTCAAATGAAAGGATTAGATGAATGTTATTTCATATGGATACTTCTGAAGTGGGTAAACAAGTCCATGGTGTTTCAAACATAAAATGCAGAACAAAAGTTACAGCAGTAAAAACCACCGTTTATTGTCGCCTCTGGTTGAAAGATGAAATAAAGAAGAAGGGCAATTCCTACAATAATTCTGCAACACTATAATTTATCTAGAATTAATACATAAGTGGTGTCTATAACAGCAAACCCTATAACATAAACACTGGTTAGGAGCTTTTTGCTGTCTTTAAGTGTTGGGGCAGTAAAATTAGCTAGGGGAAACTGGAAAAAAAAAGAGAGGATAATCAGTTGCGTAGCTATGTACATCCTTTTGAACTAGTTCCTTGCTTAACATTACGTCTCTCTCTTATTTACAGGCCACATGTGAACTTTGTTCTTAATCTGAAAAAAAAGGCTAAAAAAACCCCCCAAACATTAACCAGAGTTCATGAATCACTGTTAATTTCTGCCTCAAGTGAACTACAATGTAAACTTTTAAAAGTTATTTCCAGATTTTTCTAACTTTGAAGTGCACAATGCAGATGGGAAAGCTGTTACTAGTTCTGAATAATTGCTGTGGCAATTAATCAGAGGTCAAAATTTATACTACAGAACCCTTACATTCCTTCCTCTGGTACACTAATGTGTTATGTCAATGTTCAGTTTTACTGTGTTAATGCTAATGGAATATTTAGAATCAATCTGAATTGGTTTTATACTAAACAATCCTAATTGTACTGTGGATAAAACAGTACAGTTTTTCTATAAAAATAAAGGAAAGCATGGCCTTTATGGTGCCCAGTCTTAAAAGAAACATCTTGTGCCTTTGATAAATTCTAGAGCCCCTCAGTGCTTTACAGATCAGGTGAGGCAGAGGTAGCAGAATTCTGCTGCATCATATGGATGGGAATATCTCTGTGTCTTCGTATGAATACCAGAATATTTTGTTCTTTGAGATATCTTTAGGCCAGGTTTGGTAGAACTCCTGAAAGTATACAGTTATTAATCTGTAAGTAGGTTGACATTTGTCATTCTTCCCAAACAGAGTAACTGTTTACCCCTTTTTCCTGAATGTAATGCTGGTGTAATCCTCAATGCACTGCTCATATGTAAAATAGATGCCCTCTCTTTGGCCAGTTTTTCAAACAACAGGGAGAGACATGATGGAAAAGGGCTGGAAACAAGGATCAAGGGATTACAGGATTTACAGGGGCCACAGCAAGCATGTGTAAACTCTTGTCACTGCAGAAAGGAGTAGTCCTTAAAGCAGTCTGGAGTGTTGATCTTCAACTGATTAGATTCCTACAGAATTTTTAATTTTCCACTAAAACCTGCTCTTGGTGCTCTTTCATATTTCAGTTTTCATAACAGATGTGAAGGCATGGCTTTGAGGCATGGTTGGCTAGGCTGGTGTATGTTGGTGGTTGGGAAGAATCTTGAAAGTTTGAAAAGAATCTTGAAATAATGGAACAGGCACTAGTTGTAACTATGCAGATAGTAACCAAAGCACAAAGTGGGGGTACATGCATGCTCTTGGATCACACCATACTGACAACTGTCAGACATGAATGTAAGCTTGGCTACTTAGGCTGAAACTAAAGACTGAAGTGAGAGCTGTGCTGTGTCTTGAAGCTATCATGGCGTGTAAAGGTACTTTGACATCTGAACAGATAGCATAAGTTAGTCATTATTATGTAGGGAAAGGTGGTAACTAGTCCTCAGGTCTGGCTTAGGAAGTGAATGTAATCCTCCTCTAAGGAGGATTGCTTGTAGGTTGTAAAATGCACAGTAATGCAGTAGTTAACCCCAAAAACAGGTATCTAGTTGCATGAACCAAGTAAATCAGTAATATTTTCCCTATGGTATGTAATTTCAGTAAAGGAGTGTTGTGTCAATGATGCTGAGGAAATGGTGGCATAAGTTTTGGGAGAACTGAGCGTCCATAGACAAGCAATTTTCCTTCCCCACCCTTTCCTTCCTCTTATCTGCTCTTTCAACTAGACGCTTTTACTCAGCACACTGTAAATTTGTCCTATGACACCACAGATGTTATCTGGGAATCCAAAGTACTGAATCTTACTTTACTTCTTTTAATGGGTAACTTTCTGCTGGATCTGTTACTGTACTTCTCTCTGAGGTAGCATATAAGGACGTAGCATGCTGCAGAAAGGTACAGTTACTTGTAAATATGGCAGCTGTTACGTAGAGATCATGCCTTTTCACCAGCAACTGTGAAAGATGTCCTTGATAATATTATTATTGTGAATCAGAACAGGTATAATCAGTATTGTTTTGTTAGTTAATGTTGGAAAGTAATTCAGAAAGCTTCCAGTTTCAGTCCAGACCAGTAGGTTTAGAACCTAACACATTCTAAGTGTTGATTTTGCTATCTGTAAATACATGAAATAAACGCAACTGTTGCTAGTATTGAAAATCATAGTCAATGCACTACTGACATGCTTGTTTTCTACATCCTATGACACTCTGAGGAATGATAGCAATCTCTGCAGGCTGAGCCTCACTGCGTAAATTTGACTGCTGACATACTTAATGCAAGGCACTGACAAAACTGCTGACAGCTTTCTTGCTTTTTGTCAGTTACTAAGTTGCTGACCTGACCTGAATGAATCATGTATTTTATCTTCTGGTCAACAAGTTTATATTTACTGACTCTAACCTGGAAGTAAACAGGAAATAAGAAAAAGGGAGATGATGGTAGAATAGTGTCTCTGTAAGAAATAAATAGTTTTTCACTGGTTATATAGGGTTTCATTTTTCATTTAACCTGGTCTAGTTTATCTAATGTTGCAGATGCAAAGGTTTACCTATTCAGCTACTGTAACATAGATAACAGTCTTCTACAGGCGTCATGTAATCATACGTATAAAAAGCATATTTATTGCAATATATGTCACAGTGGATATAGCTTTCCACCTTTCATAACTCCAGCAAGATGTCTGCCAGTTTTGAAGGTAAACCTCCAACTTCGACAGATGCAACTTCCATGGTTTCAGTATGTAAAAGACTATACATCCTGGGTGGAGGTTTCTTTTTAGTTATTGTTGATTTGCAAGTTATTAGGATTTCATAATTGAATGGTTTTTGTTTATGTTCTGTCAGCTGGAGTGATTGGTCTCAAATACTCTTCATCTTCTTCCCCTTTTTTAGGTATTATGGTTTTGAGAAGAAGTATAACTGCTTCATCTGAAATATGTGTTGTGAGCCACGAGCTTGCCACTGACCAACTCACCACAATCACATTCACTCCAATTTACATTCGGTGTAGATTTCAAATGTTCACAAATGCAGTTTTATCCTTATAACTTTGCATCTTTTTCTTTAGTTTCATTTCTTGTCCTTCCATCAAAGTTGAAATGTTATTTCACTGGAAGATTATGCTGGCAATTCTGTAATAGGTTTCCCTCCTCATGCAGGCAGAATAATGACAGAATGCTGTTTGAAAATCCATTTCTGGTCAAAGGGGTGTATATGTATGAGGGATAGCTGACAGTGGCATTTCAGATATAGACACTATGCATTCCATTTCAGCCAGACAAGAAATCATGTTAATCCTACAAGCCTCAACAGTTCTCTGGGTCTGAAAAATGTTCAGCATTTCACATGTGATTATTAAATACTTAATTATTTTTAACCTGCTGAAACCATCTTCACTGCTTCTAGTTTTCTTTTTTTCCTTCCTTTCATGATCTTGTTAATTTCCTATCAAATATTGGAAGTGGTGATTTGATGTAAGCATAGGTCTACATAAGCTGAGTGATCATACCATCAATTTAAGTGAACAAAGTTAGTTATTTATTGCACTTGCATTCGTAACTGCCTTCAGATTTAATGAAAGGTGGCCACATAAAATCCTTTTGCAACAGGCAAAAGACCCTAAGAATTAAAATCCAGTACTTCATTGCCATGTAGTGCTGTATAATAACTTACATCAGCATCTTTATGTTGGTCTGCTAGCTTTCAAAAACATTGACAAATAATTTTATGGTTAAGAGTACATCTAGCAACGCAAGGTCAGAATCTACTCTTATTCTAGAGTCCTGGTTAGCACATGGAATGTGACCTTAGAGTTAAGGCTGTGGAAGCTGAGTTTTGAGCTGGCTCTTACCTTTCCTAGGTAAGAGTGGACAAAGTGCTCAACCTGTTTCTCAATAATAAAACATATGTAATTAGCTCATGTTAATTACTCTTTCCATGGTCAAAGTCCTATTCATTGAGCTTTTTTTCAGCTACCTCAGACAGAAGAACGTTCATTGTGCAATTGCTGCCATTTGGTGTAGATAAGTGGAACTGTTGTTCTGAACCATTGGATCCTGTCTAGACCATTGGTACCAGGTGGTCCAATGCTTGTATTCAGTAAGATGTGCCATGTGCTAGACACTGTGGAAAGTTGTGGTGAATCTTCTTACGGAAAGTACACTCAAGGGTATGCCTAACCTAACAGGATGGGGAAATTGTGTGTGGGAGGTAATGGTGGAATAAACTGAGTGAGGCAAAGTATGTTTCTCTAGTTGACTCTTCCAGTGCACACTGAAACTGAGAACAATATGTATGAAACCAGGAATGTTATCTCTAATATCATGTGTGGTGTTTCTGAAGCACTGAACTGTGACTTTGTTTTCATATGCTCTGTGTACCACTAGTGTACTCTCAGTACAGGGCTGGTTCTATTTGAAGACTACTTTTTAATATGTGTGGGATATTTTTCTATAACTTTATATGCAAATTATTTGAGGATGCTCCATAAAACAGGCAGAATTTCCTGGATTAACTTACAAGTTCATTTTGAAGAAAAAAAATTGTATGTATGTATTTCCATGTGTATCAAAGTGTTCCTTTAGCTACAGGGTGAAAAATAGGGACCAGCATCTCTACTTTGAAAATCTAACATTCTGATTTTTTGGGGTAGAGATGATAATCTTTTCATGAAACAAAACAGCAGATAATATTTTTTTTGCTGGGACAACTATAGACATGAGTAGAAGGGGTCTGCTTGACTTACTGACATATGAATTGGTGGAGCAATCTGAAATGTAGACAGTGTCTGCCACACTTTGACTTCAGGGTAAGATGTTCCAGGCATAAAAAGGAAGTTATACAAAACCAGTCACTTTAATTACCTGTCAGAATGAAAGAAATTGTTGTTCAGGGTCTGGCATTTCATGCCTGAAACTATAGGGGCTCCTGTGTAGTAGCTATTTAAATGAAAGAAATGCATGTTTCAGGTGCTGTTTCTTTTGTGTTCAGGGCTGAATTCTTCTGTATAGTGCATGTCTCATAGTTCTGTGACAATCTTTTTGAAAGTATAAAACTCTGAAAGTGTGGGAAGTGAATGGCTATAATCATTTAAACCTGAATTACATTAAAAAATGAATGAAAGCATCTACATTAATATTAAGGACAGAGCTGTGGAGCCAGCTATTATCAGATTTTTTTAATGAATGCACTTGCTCATTCCCCACATTTATAAAGTGTTCCATTTTCATGCTTTGATACATCAAAAAGGTGTCCACATCTGTCAACTTTGGAGGTAAGCTATTGCAGTGGGCATCAAAATGTATAAGATATTCCAAAAGAAAAAAAAAAGCTTCCAGTGAAATATGAAACCTAAAAACACAAAATGAGAAAGTTACATGGAATGTTAGGGAATTACATGGATTTATATTAGCTGTACACACTCTGCCTGTTTAAGGTGATCTTGTAATTCACTTTATTCTTCCTATTTTTACTGCTCACATCCCTTACTGATTTTAGTGTAAAGTCTTCTGAAATACAGGTAAATGTATCATAAAACTACTACTTGAACATTCTTCTTCTGTATCTATTGTCCTTCTTCTTGGCTTTTGTTTTGTTTTTACTAACCTTGTATGGAGAATTGTATTTTTAGATATGTCAGAAGACCAAAAAATTTTCCTTTTCAATGCATTTTAAATAATTTTGCAAACTGCTGAATATCCTTCTATAAACTTTAAGATGTCAGATAGAAAATGCTACTCCAGAAAGTGTGAGTAAATTGTCCAAGAAGAGATGATGTAGGGAAAGGGTTACATTAAATTTTGTTAATCACTTGTTATGCAATAAGTTTTCTAAAGAGTCTGAAGAAAATGACTACTATAAAGAATCTCACTAAATTAGCCTGCAGTTATCTAATGAGTCCAACAGCCCTCAAAATTGTCTTACAAATAGAATTAGGGAAAACTTAGTATCTTAATTTGCATATAATTTATTCTTGGGTTTTTATTGTTATTCATGCTGTTTATTTACAAGTGTGAGCATGAACATGTAATTTTAAAGTTTATTTATGTCCAAATTCACTAGTTATAGAAGCTACTCAATGAAATGAGTAGTTATATAACTTGCAGTATGTGTAGCAAATAATCAACACACCTCTTGTAAGAGGTGGTTTGCAGTTCAAGTTACCTAAGTGGTCCTTGAATTCCACAACATTTTCCATCTTTCTTGATCTGATGATTACAAAAGTATAAAATAAACTGAATTATCTATCCACATCCATTTGTCAGTGAAATTGCATCATCTGAAAGTGACACATTCATAGCACACGCTTATGGCAAAGATGGAAAAGAAAGTTCTGTGTAAGGCTTCTGAAACTGTGAAATCTGTCTACACCTGGATAATGCTTTTGTCTTCAGAAAACCTACAGTTAAGATCAAGAATAATAAGGTACTTTGTGTTTTGGTGATAGACAGAGATATGGAAAAAAAGATAAATTCTTTTGTGGAAAAGGGTAAAGATAAATCAAAATAGGATATGAAGTAGGATTTAAACTTTGGACATCAAGAATTGTAAATAAGTGTTTCAGCATACATTTCTGCATCCTGATATTTCATTATGAAGGTTGACTATAACATAAGCAATATTGTTTTAGAAGAAATTTCTTTGTAAGATATTTGATCATTCTGGTTAGTGAAGTAAACATACAGATTTTTCCATTAATATTGACTGCTTTTTGGCTAGCTAAGGAAGTATGATTTCCTTGCTGTTCTTTCTGAATAAATATAGCTGTACAGATGTCTTTGATCTGCATAATGAAACAGGATTACCTGAAGTGCAGTATCTCATTTTGATACCACTGGATGCCTTTTTGAAATACCACTTGCACCAGCCCCTCAGTACTGTCAACAGCAAGAGTCAGTTCCCTGGTTCTTTTGCTGTATGGCATAAGTGTATCCATGAGACTTTGAAGGCAGATAAACAAAAAAGTTGCTAGATACTTTTCATTGCTTTTCTGCTAAATATTTAGGTATTTTCCTTATAATCAGAGTTCTAAAAAAAACAGTGAACATATCCATTTTTATAAAAAGTTACAGCTGCAAGAAGCGAATAGACAGTAGTGAACATCAGCCCCCTACACAAACTGTTATGACAGAAATGTTTATTAATCACAAAGAAGTAGCTTTGGGTTGCATATCCGAGTAAGTCATACAACAGGTATCTTTTCTCTATATGCTATCTCTGCTTGTATGCAGAAAACATTAGCTTGAAACTTCTTAATTAAAGACATGGAATGTAACTCAATTTTATTCATTAAATCTCACCATTTTTTCCTTTGTATCCAGATATTTCATTACTGCATCACATTGCACATATCTTCCAGACTTCTATCACAATTCAGATCATCACAGACACATGCAATTTCCAACAATGAAATTTTACTAAATTAGAATGTGTTTGCTTTATAAACTATAATTCTTTAACTTTTACAGTACATACTCAAATTATTATAAATGTAGTAAAAAGATGAGTTTATTTATTTCAATTACTGTTTATGTTTCTCCCACACCAAGACAGACTCTGTCTCAAAAAAAAGTATGAATCTAAATGTGGTTGTAAGCATTTCTTTTAAAAATTAATTAAGAAAAAACCAACAATTTGTATTTCAGAACAACTTTGTCCTCAACTTTTAATTCTACGGAGACAATGGTGCTCTTCTTTTGTAATTAGTTGAACACATCTGTGTAAGTCCTGTGGAACAGTGCAGTGCCCAGACAGAATGACATGAGGCACAGGCTGTAACTCAGCATCTTGTCCAGAGCTATCAAAATGTCAAGCTGACTTTCAGTTTATTTCCCCAGCTGATACACAGTAGAATTCTTTTCCCACAAGTAAAGCGAACAGGAAGAGACTTGGAAAACCTGCAGAAGAATGTAGGGAAGAAATTTTTTCCAAATAACAGGAATAAGCTAGAGAAGTCATCTTTAGATTTACTGCAGCTTGCAGTGACAGAGGCCACTGCTCACTGTTCTCAGCTGGTCATACCTGCCACTTCTGTACCCCCTCTACTTTGCATCCTTGCACAAAATGTGATGGAAAGCTTCACTTCAGAGCAAGAATAGTTAACTTGTAGGAAATGGCAGGCTGAAGTATTGATGCATGTCTTGAAAATACAGACATTTTGGTGTTCTCTTGCCTTAAAGGGAAGTTTTAATCTCCAAGTACCTAATCATGTAATTTAGTCAGCTGGATGTGAAGTCCACATTGAAATTTGTGAGAGCTGGGAGAACACTGTGCAACATCTGAAGAATCTGTTTAATTCTGAATATATAGTGTACACTGTTTATAATATAACACACTTTTAATTGTAACATTTAATTCTGTAGTTTTCAATTGCTTAACTGAAGGCGCAGGCAAAGCACCAGCATCTCTATTCAGATATTCTTTTTCTTTTTTTTGATTACTAGAAAATATAAATATTTAATATATGTATGTTGTTATTGGTAACTTTGTTATGAATTACCTATACAAGTAATGAAATTGTATACTGCACAAAAACTGAGCAGTGTGTAAAGCACATTAACAACTGAGTTATCTGATTACTGCAGTGTTCTCTTAATCTCACGTGACAAAGTTGATTTCTTTTAAAAATCAAGTTAAATTTTTTAAGAAGCAATGTTTCGCAGTCTGGAAGTGTTGGACTGCTTAGCAGAGAAAACAAAATGGAAGTTACATAGTATTTTGATGGAAATGCTGACTCTGTCAGTACAAGAATGTCAGAGTATTTAATTTTTACTTTTCTTACTGGACATACTTAACACCACTAAGGATAAAATTACTTTTTAATTTACAGCTTATCTCTCTGCACTTTTTGTAGTGGTCAGAGTTCCCTATTATAATTTCTCCCTAAGGCTATATCTTAAAGTTTCATTTCAGCTGCCATTTTAAATTAACTTTTAAGAGTGTGCAGGAAAACCTCTCTATTCCTCAGTGACTCTCAAAAAACATTAAGTTCCAGCAGGATTATGCGTTAGAGAGAACCTTGAGCTGTTTTTCTTAAGACCTTGGTGTTTACTTACTCAGTGCTCTGTTCAACTCTGTTTATATTTTGTTCAGACTCATTAAAATCCCAGACACACGTGCTTCTATATATTTCCATGCATGGAGGATTGTGAGGGCATAAAGAAGAGTGAAAAAGAAAGGCACGTTGTATGAGTTGCTACTTGATGCCAGTGTGCATGAACTGCTGCTCACCTGGCATCTGACTGTCCTTTTTTGTTTGCTGTTCTAGTTTTGCCATCATGTAGCCAGGGGAAAAGCAAAGAAGTGTGAAAAATTAGTATCTTAATCATTGTTCCCCTGCTACCAAAATATCTTTGATTTGCTTCTTTGTCTATTGACTTTCCAGTCTAGTGATTGTGTTTCAGTGTCTGCATTAATTGCTATGGTTTTAACTTACAGGAGATACAATGCAGGTGAAAACTAAGCACAGTTGGAGAGAAGCAAGGCTAAGAATGGTACAGTGGAAATGCAGGCAAGAACAGAAATGGTGGAAAGACAATGAAGAAGAAAGTAGGAAAGAGCAGAAAAATTCAATGTAATTTGAAATTTGGCAAAATACAGAATGACTGATAACATTAATTCTAGCTATATAAAATTTATGCTCATTCTATTGGATTTTTGGTGGGTTTTTTGTCAGTCATTATCTGTCATCTTACAGTAGTTTCTGTTCTCTTTCAAGCGGACAATTCTCTACAAATTTGCATGAACAGCAGCATGACCTGCTGGAATGGACCTAGGGTGCCAGCTGGAAGTCTTATTCTGTGGACTGATACGTACACACATACGCAAATCCAATTGTTGGTGTCTCTGCCTGTTTGGTTCTTATTTGCACACCTTGTGCAATACAGAGAACCTACAACAAAGGGACAGGGAAATGAGCTGATGATTTTTGGCTTTGGTATCCACAACTTGTGAAACAGGTGTCTTTTAAAAACAATGTTCTCTATACGAGGAATTCTGTTTTTCTCAAAGCAACTGCAGCATACTTGTTCCTCCGCGTTACTTTCAGTATCTTTTGGGTTGGTTTGGTTTAGATTTGGTTTTGTTTGGGGTATTTTATCTCTCCAGAAGTATTGTTGCCGACTCATGGCTAGAAAGTAATCTTCTTACCCTCCAAGAGGATCAGTAGGCTGGAATAGACTGGTTATGAGTTAATGCTGCCCTAGTTAGCATAAAACTGGAATTGTCTTGCACGACTTGCTTTGTGGCTATTTTTCTGTGTCTAGTCATGAGCCCTCCTGGTTTCTTTAGCCCAGTTTCCCTTTGATAGCAATGTGTTGTTTGCTTTAGTGATGCCTCTGCAGAGAGGGGAAATGCTTCAAAGATTTATCTTGCAATCTTTCTTCATTCCTTAGGAGCAGAAAATTCTCTCACCATGATTATTTCAAGGATAATGGCAATAAGGCTGATTGGAAGCTATAGATAGCAGGTTTGTGCTCTATGATAGAGATCACAAATATATATATATATATATATATATATATATATATATAAAAGATGAAAAACTAAAGTTCAGTCTGTGTTTGGGAAAAAAATAATTTTTATTTTTATTCACTGACCCTTTTTTAAATTCACAAACTCTTTTGAGCTGAACTGGCATCTAGCAAGATATTGCCAGATAAGTATTTCACTTGAGAATTTTGTTATTCACTTAATGTTCATATAATCTCCAAAAGAAATTCATGATAAGTAATCCTCCTCTTTTATCAATACATTGATAGAAAAAAAATAGAAAAGGAAAGGAATATAACTATGTCTATTTCTGTGTTTGTCTTTTTAAATAACTGTGCTCTTGCCAATTGTGAAGATGAATTCTCTTCTTCACAATAAACAGTGAAATCCCACACCAGGTGTGTTTCCCATGCATCAAACATCACCTTAATGATAGCTGAGGTAATTTGGTATTGCACTGCTTGCCTACATGCTTTTCCCTATGACAGACAGTGTCTGATGTAGCAGGTCAGGACTTGTTTTCAGTGGTTTTCACTGATGTGATGCAACAAGACTTACTCACAGTCAGTTGCTGAGGAATAGCTCCCACTACTTGGGACTGACTGTGTACATGCATGAATCAATGGACAACACAGAACTTGTTCTAAGAGAACAGTTTGCTTATTCAATGTTATCTGACAAAAAAAAAGTATAAATGAATTTTTTATTTTAGGTTCTTATGCTTAGGACAGTTTCTTAAACATTTTGTGAACATGGAATTTGGGAGACAATAGAAAGCCATACCATTTGCATGAAACTAAACCAGGATCCATCTGAGAAAATAATTAGGCTTGGAGGAGAGGTTTTCCTCTGCAGGATGTTTCTGGGAAGGAAAGAAAAATAGAACTAATGGTTATGAGGGCCTCATATTACAGGTTCTTGTCTGAGATTGTCTAGAAATTGAATTAACCACTCTCTTGTGCATATTGTTTAAAATGTAACTTAGCAAAAGCAGCACAGAGGTTAGGACTCTGAAGGTCTAATAATCAGAAATAGTAGCAGAGGTCCTCACACTGGGAGAAGGGATGACTTGTGACAAGAGAGGAAAGGAGGTGAAGAGGGGAATGAGAAATGTTAATTTTGGCAGTAGAGCTGACAGAATAGATTTGTCTCCAAGGCAAATAGTTGTAAAAGTAGGCCAAAGCGGTCTACTGACTAAACAAATGGAAGTTTGTTAGTTCTTTCCAAAAATTATACTTTTCTATGTGCACTTTGTAGGCAACAGAAGACAGAAAAGGAACTTATTAGTCTTTTAATTACAGAAGAAAATCAAATATGGTTTTAAAGCCACTGTCAGCTTATTTTTCCTTCAGAAATAAAAGATCTATTGTACACAGAGAGCTTGCCTGTAATTATGGCATTATTAAGGGTAATTGTGTTATTTGTAAACCTGTTAGATTTCTTAACTGCATTCTAAAATGAGCATGACATTTCAAGTTTTACAATCAAATATTTTTAGAAGAATGTTTTAAAACTTATTTTTATTTATGTTAATTACATTAAGTTCAGTAATTTAAAAATAGAGCAGTAAAAATAAGGGCATTTTCTAAAGTGTCCTCCCTGATCATTGTTTTGTAGTATCTGTCATCCTGTAGCATTGCACACTTTTCCTAAAGAGGGAGGGAGGGTCATGTAACTCCCTGGGGTTGTGTTGGTTTTTGAGGGTAGAGGAAGGATAGGGAGGAAAAAAAAGTTGATTCTGGAGTATTAGTGAGATGTAACTGCAAAAATTCTCTCATAAACTAATAGAAATTAAAAGTAAAATACCAAAATTTAGTGGCAAAATTTCCGTCTTTAAAAATTGTTTTTAAAAATTCTGTCATCTTTTACTTAGAACTGACTGTCCATAAATTTCTGAGGTTATATTTATTAATTTTATTAATATATTTATTATATATTTATTAATTTTAATAAAACACAGACTCGAGTAGAAAACTAAAAGTGAATGGGAGGAGGAGAATGAAAGATTGTTTTTGAAGCTTGCTGTCAAGAATTACTCATTTAGTCTTTATCCTCGCCAGAGCAAGATTTGAATATTGGAATGGCAGAAAAAGAAGAGAGAAAGGAGGGCAGGGGAAGGACACAGAAAAACACAGATTAGGATTATGGGGTAAGAAGGGAAGAAAGAGTGGTAAAGATCAGAGTGGATTTGCAGGACTGGAGCACGAGTAACAGGCTTGGCATGCTTGGCAAAATTTGTTTTCAGGACATAGGTACAATTTGAAAACAGATGGAAATCTGCTCCCTAATGATTTTCCTTTAGATTTTCCAGTGTACCTTGCCTTGCAAAAATGCATGGCAGACCCTGTAAACTGAGAATTATCCACTTCTCATACTGAGCTGCCAGAGATACAGTTAAGTCAAGGTGTAGCTTGTGGGAATAGGACTACCCGATATGAGGGGATCAAAAAGCAAAAAGGTGGTAACTGGTACTTTCATGTCAGCAATGTGGGCTGAGAATATAGACTAGCTCTTTAAACAGCCTACACTGGAAAATGCTTCATTGACCTGATGCAAACAAAATTATGCTGTGTTTTTACCTAGTAATATATAGTAAGTCACCCCAGATAATTTTTTTCACCGGTACCTAATACCAGTGGTTTGGGGGGGGGGCATGCTTTTTTGGTAATGGAAGAGGTATTACATGCATACATAAAATTCCAGGGCTAGAAAACCAGTTTATGGTCCTGTTTTAAGCTTACCAATATGGAATCTGTACCATGGGATTATATTCAGTTGACTGGGCATAATGGACAAAAATCACAGAATGGATAAGACTGGAAAGGAGCACAGTGGATCATCTGGTCCAACCTCCCTCAAGCAGAGTTATCCTAGAGCACATGCATAGGATTGTGTCCAGATGCTTCTTGAATATCTCCAGTAAGGGAGACTCCACAGCCTCTCTGAGCAACCTGTTCCAGTGTGTGGCCACCCACACAGTAAAGAAGTTCTTCCCCATGTTCAGGTGAAACTTACCATGCATCAGTTTCTGCCCATTGCCTCATGTCCTATTGCTTGGCAGCACCAAGAGCCTGGCTCCATCCTCTTTTCACCCTCCCTTCAAATTCTTACAGACATTGATGAGGTCCCCTTTCAGTCAAGGCTGAACAGGCACAGCACCTTCAGCCTTTCCTCATAAGAGAGGGACTTCAGTCCCTTTAATCACCTTTGTCACCCGCCACTGGACCTGCTCCAGGATCTCCATGTCTCTTGTCCTGAGGATCCCAGAACTGGACAAAACACTCCAGATGTGGCCTCAATAAAGCTGAATCCAGGGGCAGGATCATCTCCCTCAACTGCTGGCAATGCTCTTTCTATTGCACCCCAGCATACCACTGTGCTTCTTGTCCATAAGGACACACTGCTGGCTCATGGACAGCTTGCTGTCCACCAGGACTCACCACCCCTTCTCTGCAGAGCTACTTTCCAGCAGGCTGGCCCTCAGCCTGTACTGGTGCCTGGGGTTATTCCTCACCAGGTGCAGGATGCCAAATTTGCCTTTGCTGAATTTCAGACAGTTCTCTACCCATCTCTCCAACCTGGCAAGGTCCCTCTGAAGGTCTGCACAACACTCTGGGGTATCATCCATTCCTCCCATCTTTGTGTTGACAGTGAACTTGCTGAGGAGGCACCTTCCCCTTCATCCATGATGAATAAGTTAAACAATAGTGGGTGCAGTGTCAAGCCTTGGGGGCCACTCCTAGTGACAAGCCTCTAACTAGACCCTGTTCTACTGATTACAAATTCCAATATTCTGTGCAGAGAATCAGTATTAGGTAGATGGGAGAGGGAAGTTATATTGAAATTGATCAGACTGTGATGAAAGCAAGCCAAGACATGAGATATGCAGTAAATATTAATTCTACCAAAACCAGGACAGGGAATAGTTTTTAAATGTAGGTGTGTAAAGTTTTCTTAGGATTCAGAAATGTCTCAGTACCTTTTAAATAAAGTTTATTCCAACAGGTTATGTCTTTGTGAATGCCATTATGCACTTCAACGCACCATGTGCTGATTTCAGTAGCAATTTAGATTTTTGCAGCAGAGTGTAATGTCTTCTTGTGTGTGATGAACCTGAACCAATCCTTTATATTCTTTTTGTCTTGGTCTTTCTAAATGTGTGTGGGCTGCAGATGGTTCTGTGAAGGAAAGGAACTTCAGAATTCCCCTGACATTCAGATCCATTCTGAAAGTGGAGGACTCCATTCACTAATTATAGCAGAAGCCTTTGAAGACGACACTGGACGCTATACTTGTCTGGCTTCAAATTCCATTGGTTCAGACAGTACATCAGCTGAAATATTCATTGAAGGTACGAGGCAAAATAATAAGATACTTAATGCATACAGGAAAGGATAAGAACTTTCGGTTCTGTATGTTGACATTTGCTATGGTGGTATTTTTATGGTATTCTGCTGCTTTCCTTTAACAAAACATATTTTGAGCATCACCTCATATTAATTTAGGTATTTCAAGGAATGTCTCAGGAACTCAAAAGTAGATTGCTATTTATTTAGAGTAGAAATGAGATAAAGAATGGAAAAGAAGGAACCAACAGAGCCTTTGGTGTTTTGTTGTGTTTTAAGCAGTACCCTCTGTAAATCAGTAGTCAAAAATTTGACTAGTGATGCCAGTAATGATTTTCATGATAGCAGTAATCCCTTTCTCAGTTCTGAACTGCCTCTCAGTGCAAATAAATGTGACTGCCCCAGATGAGTCTTCTTCAATCACATGTAAATGTACTATCCTCCTTTATGTTTGGCACACTGATTTTAAGTCAGGTTGAATTCAGTCATACTGGTTTTGTCCAGAAACAACTGCTACTTGCTGTCAAAATATTTCTTGACTGCAAAATTAGTCATCATTCAAGTATTATTTTCACTGAAAAAAAAGAATGATGATCATAACTAAAATTATTAAATTATTTTTAGTGGAGAACTGTATTTTAGGCAAGATAATATTAACTAAATCCTGATTTTTTATTTGAATTCATACATCTTTCAAACATTTTGGCAATATGCTTTATTTTACCATTTTTGTGAATCATTAAAATTAATTTAAATGGTCATTGAAAGTGTAAAACAAGTTAACATAAGAAATAGTCATAACAATTCTGAATAATGCCATTCCAAACTTATCACATAGCTTTTGATTAACAAAACAACCAACTTTTCACTATAAATTAGCTAAACTGTGACATATATGTCTTTATAGGATTCCTTTCATTGTGCTATTTATTCTCAGAATTTTGCTATGCAACTGAGAATATAACAGGAAATCTCCAAAACATTTCTGAATCTTACAGATTCTAATAAGACTTTTTTAACAGAAATAAGCATGGTTTCAGAAATACTCAGGTGTAGTACAAATACATAATGCTGTGTGAAGTATCATGCCAGAAGCAACAGTAAAAAAAGAAACAGCTAGGTAGAGAGATACTGTGCATAGAACAATCTGGGCCTTGACATCTGGCAGGATTGCTATGTTGAAATGCTATGTTGAAGTTTTGTAACATGTTACTTTGAAAGAGAGAGAGAATTGTACAAGTCATTAGGCTCCTCCCCTACATTAAGGAAACCAGATTGTCACACAAGCATTGCGTTGTACATGAATGCTGCCAATGACACTGATACATCATACTTGCTTTTGTGTAGTGGGCCCAGCCACTCAGGAGCTGGTCATTCTCTCTTCTAAGAAATACCTGTATGTAGACCCACTTTGATGACTAGACATTTGCTTCTCTCTTCTTATCTATACTATGCATATTGATTATGAATTGCTTAATATTTGTATTACAAATAAAGCTACCCATAGATATGCACAAATTCTTTGAGGAATAATATGTACTGCATAAATGTCTAGAATAACTGTGAAGTTTCTGCTGTTAGGAAAAATGAAGACAAAGGGAATAAATGCCTTCATACTTTTTTCCTTAAGTGAGCTCAGAGCACTGCCAAACACATACATTATATCAAGACTTCCACTGACAAGAAATAGCAGTATGTAAATGCTATATGTAGGTTAATATAAATAGTCTGAAATGTGGAGATCATGGGCAGCAAGTTTAGTCTGAAAATGTCTTGGTATACTGAGTTGCTCTTACTTAAGGTTGAAGATTTGTTATCTATGTATAAACCATCTACTTAAGCTTCAAGTTTTAAAATTTAAGTAAATAAAATTATACATTTACAATAGAGCAGTAGTAGTCAGCATTTTTTTTCTGCTTCTTTGGCCATATTTGCTTCAAGATGAAGGAAGACAGCTAGGAACCTAGGGAAAGCAGTTTGCAATTAAATTGGCATGGTTATGATTTCTGTAACAGTCTAAAGTACATAGTTATAATCTTTATCAGATAAAAAACTTGCAGTAGTTTATTACTGAGAGTTCTCAATTCTTGAAGGAAATGCAAAAGTATCAAAGGTTTTTCCTTGGAATTTGAACATTAAATAAATCAGTAAAAGGACATGAGATTATTGAAAACACTTTCTTTTCCAGGCACCAGTTCTACAGATTCAGAGAGTGAAAGTTTAATTTTCAAGTCAAAATCTGGAGCTATGCCACAGTAAGTGTGCAAAGTAATGCCAGTGTTGTGCAAATGTTCTTAATAAGGGACACTGCAAAATCTTTGGTAGTTTAAGATCTGAATTAGCATAAGGGTACATTTGTGTGTGTCTTCTCTACTTCTCTCATGTGATATAAATGTGTAGCATTTTAGCTGTAGATCATATTCATGTGCATGTTCTGTCAGAGAAGTCTGGCTTTACCCTGACAATTTTGTTGATACCAACTTTTCACATTCAGTAGTATCTTCAAGTTAACCAAGTCTTCATTTGTAATCACCCAATCAAGTACCTCCAAAGAAATATTTACAGGACTACAATTAAAGAACCAAAATGCATTTTAGTTACTCTTAAATCAGTACTTTTTACTGTGCATGAAAGTGTAAATTAGCCAAAGATTGTGTTCTACTCAAGCTTCCTTCAATGTTGTTCTTTTCAGTTGATGATGACATATTTAAATATGTAGAAAATGCAAGGTGGCTTAGGGGTTACAAACTAACACATTCTCATTTCAGATCTTACAAAGTGCTTGCTGTTATCTAATTTTTCAGGGCCCAAAAGAAAACCACCTCTGTTTCCTTAACAATAGGATCCTCTACACCAAAATCTGGAGTTACCACAGCTGTAATTCAACCTATCTCTGTGCCCAGTCCGCAGGTAATTTTAAATTAGTGGGAAGTATTTCAATTTTTCCTTCAAAATTTTTAACTCTTGAAAAACTATCATTCTAAGGAATTATATTGTTAAACTATAAATGTACATTATTATATTAAGAATGATGATTTAAAAAATGTAAGTATATATCCAGTGACTGGGACATAAAAATAAATATACGTATGGATTCTTACACAGTGTGTTTCAACACAGAATGTGACAGATCCGATGATGATGAAAATTACAGGGTTTATCACTTAATAGTTCCAGTCCCAAAAGAATATAATGTAAACTAATGTCTACAATAGTTTTTAGCAAAAGTTTTAAATTTTGTTATTAAATTTAATATTACTGTAATTTCTCTGGGACTTCTGGAGAAAATTTAATTTTACTGTCTAGGTTAAGTATAGAAAGCCAATGTTCATTCATTTGTACAAAGTCTTTAAATGCCACTGTGGCTGACTTAGAGTTTTCATATAAGTCATAAAATACAATAAAATAAAAATCTCTATTGGTCTTTACATGGTAAATTCTTTTCCCTTCCTTAGGCTAACCTTGATAAGCTTTTAGGTACCTGGATTTGTCACTGCATCAGTCAAGGCATGTAGTAACAGGAGGGGCAAAAATGCTTCAGTGCAGAGTATATACTTGAGTGATATTAACAGGAGTCAAACTCTCAAAATACTTTTAGGCAAAGACAATTGGATACAAAATTCTCATTGGAAGTATAAAAATCTTCAAAGCTTGCATTTTTATTTCAGAAATATAAAATATGTCACTCAAGAAGTGTGGTAGAAAGGGAGCACTATAAGACTGCAAATGTGAGAGTTTGCATTATTGCAGAGACATATGAAGGCCATATCACTGACACCAGTATTCCTTCCTTTTTATCGCATTGCTGTATTGCTTTGCAGGTTCAAAGCCCTACTTCATACCTGCACCACCTGGATGGACCCAAGCCTATCTATTCTGCACCTATCTTTACAAAGGTATGTTTTATCCATCATGAATTTTATATCATACTCCTCCTGTAGGACAGAAGGAAATATCAACATTATATATCCTAATGTAGGAAAATTTTATAATAGTAAAATTCTAAGAACACAGAATCACTTGCATTGGAAAAGACTCTTAAGGTCACCAAGTCCAACCACTAAGTCAGCTCTTCCAAGCCCACCAATAAAACAACTTGCTAAGTGCCACATCTACATGTCTTTTAAATACCTCCAAGGAGAGTGACTCAACCACTTCCCTGGGCAGCCTGATCCAGTGCCTAATAATCTTTTCTGTGAAAAATATTTCCCCGTTATCCAATCTAAATGTCCCCTGGTGCAGCTTGAGGCCATTTCCTCTTGTCCTATTGCTTGTTATTTGGGAGAAGAGATTGACCTCCACCTCATTACAAATTCCTTTCAGGTAGTTGGAAAAATAAGCTCCCCTCAGGCCTCCTTTTCTCATGGCTAAACAATGGCAGCTTCCTCAGCTGCTCCTCATAGGATTTGTGCTCTAAAGCCTTCCTCAGCTTCATTGCTCTTATTTGGGCACACTCCATCACACCAGTGTTTTTCCTGCAGTGAGGGGCCGAAAACTGAACACAGGATTCAAGGTGTAGCCTCATGAGTGCACAGGGGCCAATCCTGCTGGTCACACTATTTCAGATATGTAAACTTTCTAGAAGGAAAATTTTTATTCCATATTTCTTAGGTAATTATTTAAGTCAATATTTATCTTTACACTCACCCCAAATCAAACTTAAGAACTGGGAATTAAGTAGCAGCAGAAAGAAGGATGACATAATTTTCCCTAATCTATAAATTGCATCTTTCATTGTGCCTCAAACCATCATTTCCATGGTAGCACTTACTGTTTAATCTCTATTTGTTGAGAAGTGTAAATGAAGAAGAGAAAGTATGACTTCAGAGAAACATTTGATTAAAAACTAATATGGAACAGCAAATAGTTTTGCCTAGTGATAAGAGTAAGAGCAAACAAGAGTAAGCCCAGCTCTCCATAACAGTCTGACTTGGCTCTGTCACATCCCTTTCTCATGACAAGAAAGATCTGATTCTGTACCTCATAAATCTGTACCCACACTGCAGGGATCGCAGGAAAGTAAATAGTGGAGGTGCAAGACATTAGAGAATGTGGGTACTGCAGGGTCAGCAGGTAGGCAACTTTCAAGTAAGGGAAACAGGAGAAATCCATGCCTCATTCACAAACTGCCAAAGCAATCATATCTCTGCTCTTTCTTCCTAATTCCTCATATCTCTTGTCCCTGAAATCCATTATTAACTGGCTTAAGCAACTAGGACATAACCAAACCAAAACAACTGTAATTACAGAAGAAACAAATCAGATATGAACAACAAAATATAGACTTAATCCAGCCTCCTGACATAAATTTTGTTCTATGCAAACTTTAGGGAATAGCCCAAAGATTTTTAGGTTTTCATGTAACAAAATTCTTATGTATTTGATTAACTAGAAATCTATAAATAGTAATTAGGGATAGCTCTGAGCTTAGACGTAACTTCAGGTGCTGAGCTGCATCAAGGTCTAAAACTTTGTTAATAAATTGGAAAGGAAATGAGACAGCCATTAGGGTAAAAAAGACCCTTTGCTGTGGATGTGGTCTATCTGGACTTCAGCAAGGCCTTTGACACTGTCTCCCATAGTATACTCCTGGAAAAGCTGGTAGCCCATGGCCTGGACAAGTGTACCCTCTCCTGGATTAAGAGCTGGCTGGAGGGTCGGGCCCAGAGAGTGCTGGTGAATGGAGCTGCATCCAGCTGGCGGCCGGTCACTAGTGGTGTTCCCCAGGGGTCTGTGCTGGGTCCAGTCCTGTTTAACATCTTTATTGATGATTTAGATGAGGGGATTGAGTCCATCATCAGCAAATTTGCTGATGACACCAAGCTGGGAGGGAGTGTCGACCTGCTGGAGGGCAAGAGGGCTCTGCAGAGGGATCTGGATAGACTTGAGAGATGGGCTGATTCCAATGGGATGAAGTTCAATAAGGCCAAGTGCCAGGTCCTGCACTTTGGCCACAACAACCCTCTGCAGAGCTACAGGCTGGGCACAGAGTGGCTGGAAAGCAGCCAGGCAGAAAGGGACCTTGAAGTACTAATTGACAGGAAGCTCAACATGAGCCAACCGTGTGCCCAGGTGGCCAAGAAGGCCAATGGGATCCTGTCCTGTATCAAAAATAGTGTGGCCAGCAGGACCAGGGAAGTGATCCTTCCCCTGTACTCTGCATTGGTGAGGCCACACCTTGAGTACTGTGTTCAGTTCTGGGCCCCTCAGTTCAGAAAGGATATTGAGGTGCTGGAGCGAGTCCAGAGAAGAGCAACAAGGTTGGTGAAGGGACTGGAGCACAAGCCCTATGGGGAGAGGTTGAGGGAGCTGGGGTTGTTTAGCCTGGAGAAGAGGTGGCTCAGAGGTGACCTCATCACTGTCTATAACTACCTGAAGGGAAGTTATAGCCAGGTGGGGGCTGGTCTCTTCTCCCAGGCACTCAGCAATAGGACAAGGGGGCACGGGCTCAAGCTCTGCCAGGGGAAATTTAAGTTGGATATCAGAAAAAAATTCTTTCCAGAGAGAGTAATCAGGCATTGGAATGGGCTGCCCAGAGAGGTGGTGGATTCACCATCCCTGGAGATTTTTAAACGCAGATTGGACGTGGCGCTGAGTGCCATGATCTAGTAAATGGACTAGAGTTGGACCAAGGGTTGGACTCAATGATCTCGGAGGTCTTTTCCAACCCAATCGATTCTATGATTCTATGAAAACCTTAAGATAGAGAACAAAGGTAAAAAGAGCTGCTATCATTTGTCAGTTCTGTTACTTAAAATATTGTCTTTCTCTTCCCTCACTGCAGTTTTCTTTAAAGAAGACTTAGACTTTTCCTGAAAATTTTCAGATGTGTATAAGAGTTTATTACACCAGAACACTCTCTCAGAAGCTACCCATACCATAGTTAATATATTCTAATAATATTTGTGTCATTTAATTTTGCTTGGTTTGTTATTTATGGCTTAGAGAAAAAGCAACTCCATCATCTAGGGAGGGACCTGAAAGAAGCACAGCCACACTCTCAGGATCAAGTTAGTAAATGTACACATAGTTCTAGAATTCTTGTTTTACTTTGTGGAAGAATAAAAATTAAAAGTTCAAACTGCAATGATCTGCTTGTGTTAGTTTGAGTAATTACCTTTTCCCTTTTTGGTCTTATTAAGAATGTATTTCAAAATAACTTGTTCAATCATTTTTAACTATATAGAACATATATTAAATTTAATCAGAATGAATGAAAATGTTTATTGCAAAACTGTAATCATACAATAAAATAAAGTTGAATTACAAAGGGAATTAAAGACATGTCAATAATATAAAATGCTCCTAGTTCATTTGAATTGTGTTTGTTATATTTCAGGAGTTACAAAACTCCACAGCATCTGAGGGACAAGTCGTGGTGTTGGAATGCAGGGTCAGAGGACTCCCTCCCATTCATGTTAAGTGGTTCCGACAAGGTGTTGAAATTCAAGATTCTCCAGACTTCAGAATTCTCCAAAAAAGTAAGGCAATGTCATGTTTTAACTTCAGTGAGCAGCTGAGCACCTCACAGATGCACATTCATTCTCCCCTGGCATCTGGGGAAGTGAACTGGAAAACTAAAAGTGAGGAAACTCATGAGTTGAGATAAAGACAGTTTAATAGGGAAAGCAAAAGACACACAAGCAAAGCAAAGCAAAATAAGGAATCTTTTTACCCTTTCCCATGGGCAGGCAGGTGTTCAACCATCCTCAGGAAAGAAAGGTTCCATCATATGTAACAGTTACTTGGGAAGACAAGTGCCCTAACTTCAAATGTTCCCCCTTCCTCCATCTTCACCCAGCTCTATATGCTAAGCATGATGCCATATGGTATGGAATACACCTTTCATCAGTGCAGGTTTTTGTCCTGGCTCTATCCCCTCCAAACTTCTTGTTCATCCTCAGCCTCCTCAATATCTGGGAGGTACAAGGGCAGACAAGAGCTTTATAACAAAAACATCTCTCTAATATCAATGATTTTTTAAGCACAGATCCAACATATGGTGCCATACCAGCTACTGTGAAGAAAATTAACTCCATCCCAGTCAAAACCAGAACATTCTTCACTCCTTATTTCATACCATTTACATCACGATCAGGTCCCACACTACACAATAGATCCTCACTAACCACCACCCCACTTCCCATCCTTTAATTTCACAAAACATATATTGAGTTTAGTCCACGACTTTGGGCTCCCTCTATGGTGATCCCTGAGGACAGGACAGGTTGCGTGTTGCATGGAGTTACTATGCACCAAAGCCAGTACAGGTCAGATCACTGCTGCCCTTACACTGCTTCTTGTGAGGGGCTCTCCTCCATTGGTTCATGGGGCTCCTGGTACATAGTCATTCCTATAATATGCATCTCAAATCATGGGTTACAACAATTTAAAGGTATTTCCATTACAATTTTCACCCTTGGTCCCATTGGACCAGACCACTGGGCTTAACATTGAAATTTAACTGCTCCCCTTGTTCCTAGCCCAGCTAACAACAAGGAGTTCTGGCTGTTTTTACCACGGGGGCAATCAATTCCAGATGTACTGGACACCCCTCCGACTGAAAGCCAACTTGGCCTGAGCTCTGCTGCCAAAGGGATTGAGAACAATGCATTAGTGATACCAATTCTGGCATACTGCTTGGCTGCACTCAGCCAAAACCATCACAGACAATAATCTGAAGTGCCTTCGTTTGATACAGGGTGGGGAAAAATCATGACGTTAGTCTGTCAGGGTTCAGTTTTATATAGAGTGCTTCCTTCTTCCCATTTCAGGACTAATGGCTAGAAGTAGCAACTGAACCACTGCTACTGACAGGCAATTTAAATATTCTTGATTTCATAACATGTCTGCACAGTTCTGTACTTATTCACACTATTTTGCTGTAATATGTTCAGTATACTGATGTTTATTTATTCAATCTCTAATACCATTTGTCTTGTTTGTCTCCCCTCCTTATGATGTGATATGCAGAACCACGATCTGCAACTGAACCTGGTAAGAATCATATGAAAAACTAATTTCTTCTTTCACTAGTTCTTTGAGTTTGTACTGAAGCCATAAATAGAAAAGTGTTTCTGCTGAACATTGGTAAAATGAAACCCCCTTAAAGACAAAGCTACTTTATCACACCTTCCTTACTGTACTCTGTCCTTTACATCAATTCCTTTATTAGTTAAACAGTAAATTCCGTTTAAACCAGTAAGGAGAGTCTCACAGTTTCAATTCTGAAGCAAACTTTATTCTCAGAAAACAAGCAGTTTGCGTGCTACTGAGGAAAAACAAGTCCCACAAAATACCATTACCCAAATTATAAGAATTTTGACACCCAACCACTAAATGCTAGTTTTGCCAATTTTGCTTGGCAGATGTGAAGTGTCTCAAATACTAGTATAATCTGATCTTAAAACAAACAAACAAACAAACAAAAAACAAAAAAAAACAAACAAAAAAAAACAAAAAACAAACAAACAAAAAAATCAAAACCAAACATTGAGTTTTTCTAGTCTATTTACAAGATATAAGTCCTAGATTTCATCAAGTAAAAAGTATTCTTTCAGATGCAAGTGTTCTCTGTCTGCTTTATTTTCCTATGATACATCATTATATTCTGGGGTAATTTCTTGAAAAGTAAGTGGATGCTAAAAGACTGAGAATGTTTTTTCTTTACTGTTTCTAAGTCAAACAACATGTAGAAGAGAAGACAGTGATACAGTCTGAACCTTTCTTCAAGAGAGTGGCCAGTTGTGCTTGAATACTCTTCAATTTGGAGATTTTTAATTCTGAAATTAATAAAAACAGAAAAGTTTCTGTCTAGAATCTAGGTATTTCCAAAGAGTGTCTCTGAACTGAAGGATCTTAGCAATGTTTTAAATTATGAGAGGTCACACTGGTAGGCAGGACAGACTTAGCAGCTGAATGATGTTTGTAAAGTAGCACAGTGATTGTAAGTATATAGACTAGGTAAAAGCAGTGAAGGGTTAAATCTAGGAAAAGTACAGCTTTCCTTAATTTTCATGGCAATGAGAGGAGGGAAAGAGGGGAAAATGGTTCTTCTTTTCTTTGTCAGTTATTCACTCATTTTCCTAATTCTTCACAAAATTTCTATACCTATTTTACTTCATGTCCATTATACATATACATTATACACATGCATGCTCTGTCCTAACTGTAAATACCATTAGTCATAGTGTGCAACATCATCACCTGTAGTAATAGCTGATGCTCTGAATACATGTGACTGAATGATTTGATTTATGGAGGCTTGAAATTTGAGCCATGTGAAGGAAAGAAGAGTATTCAAAAACACTGATATATCTAGCTCACTCCTACTAGGAGCTTCTTTTCTACAAAATCACTTTGTGATTTAACATGACAGGACTGAAAATCTACACCAAAATTTCTGAATATAAATATACTAGCATATCTTATGGGGTTTCTTTTCAACATACAATTTAAAATTGTTCTGTCAAAACTCACAATCATGAATAATGTTTGCTTAGTTTGGGTTTGTTTTTTTTTTTACCTCTTCACCCTCTTTAGTCAACATGGTGTGTATAATGCTAGAAGAAGTATTTCAGAGTAGGAATGCAGTGCTATCTAGTAGAAAGGAGAAGCACTTTTTGGTAGAAACAAAAGGTTCAAATTCCATTGTGTGAATAGTTGAGTACAAAGAAAGCTATACATTATGGTTCTTGCTAGTTGATTTTTCTTCTTGGGCAGCTAAGTAATTTCCGTATTGTTTAGCTGCAAGGTTTGCATAGCCTCATGACAGATACTGCTGCGGAAGAAGTAAGAATATTCATGCTAGTTCACAAAGCTATCAGCTTCCTTTCATAACCCGCAACAGGAAAAAGAAGGTGAGATTTTGAGTCCAAAAAAGTTCATCGCTTTGGCAGCCCTCTCACATACCTGCACTAGCCTGTTGATAGTGCTGAATATTCTCCTTCCCGTTTCTGGTTAGCTTGCAGACCCTGGGAGAAGATACCTGAAGCCTTTTAGAGAGGACTTACATGAAAAGTACATTTCTTGGGTTTTCTCATGTACAGAAAGTATTACAGTATCTCAGACCATTCTCAAAGTAGGTGGCAAGGCGAGAGCAGGAAGGCATCTCAAAACACGATTTTGGTATCTGTATTGTTGCAGTGTACTAAACATAACAGTAGTGAATGCCTGACAGCAATCTGTCTGGTTTGTTGGATTTTTTTTCATGCTTGTAACTATGTTGTAATATATATTTTTGAGCACCTTCCTGTTACCCAAAATGTATGCAAGAGTTTCAGTTTGGTATTCATTGAGCTCAGTACCATCCCTTAAGATTTATGTACTTATCAGTTCCTACTAAGCCTTATTGAATAAGGTGCATTGACTTACTTGTTACCAAAATTAATGACAGTACACTTATTGGCTTACTTGTGTTAGGAATTGACATTGCACATGCAAAGGGAATGTAAATAAAGTTTCAGCAAAATGTAAATATTTCCTTTTGATATAAATAATGAGCAATGTTTTCTATATTAGTAGTAATTCTGGTAATAAGTAACACTGTTTATTCCGATGTCATGTATAATTTTAAAATTGCTACAACAGGAAGCTGGGTGAGAGTATCAGAAACGTAATAGGCTCAACACAGGTTTGTGATGTAATTTATACTCTTAGAAGCCAGACTAAACAACGCATGCAGAGGGAATTGTTCATAAGCAAACACACAACTGCTGTTCAGTGCAGATGGTGAATACATGTGCAAGATTCTTAGGAAAACTTGTATGTCCTAGATAAGTAGTCAAAATTTTGAAAGACAGACAATTTTCTGAAAATTTTTCCAACATATCCATGTACAGCATCTATGGAATTTTACATCAATTGTAACAAGTTGTAGTGTAACTTTAATTGATGGTTGTCAACAAAAGTCCAACTGTCACTAAGCACTTTATAGCACCCAATAACATTGGTTATCCTTTGATAGGTCAATACTAATGATTTAAAAGAAAACTGTTGCATGAACTCACACAGGTAAGATATTAAGAAGCAAGCGGGGGTTTTTTGGCTACCTTTTTTTTGGTACATTCTATCTACTATAATGTGTTTTGCACTCCTTTTTCTGTCTAGACAGAAATCAGTTTGCATCACAAATCTCTCCAGACTGCTTTGTGAATTAATAGCTAGTCAGATTACTTAAAGCCAACATCACAGTTTGTCAAATTACCTGCTCTATACTTCTTTCTGAGACATTTTGACTTTATACTGATTGAATCCTTCAAAGAACAGGCTGCCTGAGAACGAAAAATCCCGTGGAATCCCTTGCCAGCTGTTGATATTTTGACCATTACTCAGCTGTCTGGAGACAGCCACAAAGCGTATTGAATTACTTTAGAACAATTGTCTAATGGCATGTAAGAAGAAAGCTATATGAAGTAATTTTGCTTAAATTGCCAGGGAATTGCCACATATATATACTTTTTTTACTTAAGCACAATACTGTGAATTTTCACCAAACAGATCTCAAAAGACAGTTACCATTTCTCTTGGGTTGTTTCCTTGATCTCTGTTTGCCTTCTGTGTTTCAGAGTTTCAACTCCAGTTATAAAGTAACTCCTCTAGAAATATCCCCACTATTTCTGCATCATGTTTGAAACTGACTATATATGGCAAATGCTACAGAAATCCTTGCTCCCTGCCCATACAAAGAAAATAATCTTTCTGGTAGCTGCTGAAATTCGAAACATGGCAACTTTGTGAGGTTAGCATGCATGTTGGATTCTTGCACTTTTTAGTGAAAACAAAAGAATATGACTAAGAGGCTGTATCCTTCTTTCACTGTGGAGCAGGAAAGAAGGGCTTGGAGAGAATGATCTCCAATGAGCTGTATCTCAAGATGACAAATGAAGAGAAAAACTGAAAGCAGGCTGAAATTCTTCTTCCCTAAGGCAGTTTGATCAATTTAAAAGTCATTGCTTGTCAATTACATTTTCAGTTGTACTCTGCGCTCCCAGGATAACTCCAGAATTCTAGTCCTGTCAGTAACCTCATCTTAAGTCTGACTGCTATGACTGTCCTTGCTCGTTGATGCTTCCAAATTCAAAGTAAACATCTGCACTATGTGATTTAAAAAAATAAATTGCTGTTATTCTTCTTCAATTGGAAACATTTAAAGCTTGTTGGAGTACATTAATCATCACAGTTATTTTGTTGAATGCATTGATTTCAGCTTTGAGGTATACACCTGACTAGTGGCCTAGGCACCTACAACATTGTAACTGCCTTAGTGTAAGCTTTAGCATAAACTTTTCCTTGATACTAATAGCTGGTTTGATTTCTCCTCAAACCTGAACACTGCTTTAGGAGCTAAAGTCTGTGTTGCCATAGCAGTGTTCCTATTTAATGTAGCGGAACTGGCAAGATAGCTGACATCTTGGTCACTGATTAGATATATTGTAACCTAGGCTCTATATGCTAAAACTGCATTTTTGCTCACAATGACATTTGCAGTTGTTCAGTTTTCTTCTCAGTATTTTGCAAGTGCTGTTTAAGAGATCTTCAAACATAGTCAGTTTTGTGCATCTTCTAAAAACTTTATTCTTCATTCCTTGAGTGAGGTAAAACCTATTAAATAAGCCAGAACTGCTGCCTGACTGAGTAAAGTGTATGCAATAGTGATCATCAGAAACAGATACATTGAATACATTTTTCAATATGTTATTGCAAGTTAAGGCATTTACAGGATTGCTATACTACCATTTATTATGCTGCTCTGCATATTCAGTTCTTCTCTATTTTCATTTCCCCATTCTCTTTATATAGAAGATACTCAGATACCTAGGTGAGAAGTTACTTCATGGCTATTATTGCTTTGCCATTAAACTGCAGTTAAGGGCTTGAGAAATACAAGGGAGAATAGGAGACACGTTGTCTACAATTCGGCAGAGCTGTGTTTGTTGGCTTTTTACCAGGAAATCACCACTGTGATTGTCTCTGTGTATCAGGAAACTTATGGCTTTTAACCTACATCTATGAAAATAGCTCTATTCATGGCATAGTAATGAACAACTACTAACAAAAGACTTCACTTATTTCCCCAAACTGTCTGTACATTACAGCAAGAAAGCTAATAGTCACATCTGGAGATGAACTGGCAAATATAGGAACTGCTCTAATGTAATGCAAAGAAACATTCTGAAGTAAACATATTACTGGTGATGAACTTTGTTAAAATGCAACAGTTTTCTCTCTTATCAAAGTTTCTTTTTCCTAATGGACTCATGAGCCATAAAGGGAAAGAATTGCTCTTTAAAATGCAATCTTTCTTTCTAAATAACTGACAAAACAGTCAAGTACTTGCATGCTTAAGCATTTTACATGTTTCAGTGAACAAAATGCTTTTGTATTCATTTAGTCAAGTGTTAAATATGTTTTAAGGCCCTGAGAACAGCATTTCAGAGCTGCTTTCTGGAACACATTTCTGTGATGAAATTATTTGTCAGCTGGTGATTGCTGGGAAGTAGAACAGACATTATTTACTTCAAATCTTCAGATTCTACTTAACACAGTCACAGAAAGAAAACTAATTACATAGGTCAGGATGTGAAGCTATAAAAATACTCAGAGCACTATGCACCCACAGTGTGTTATGGAAATCTTAAAGACCTTTTCTTTTGCTGAATTAGTATTTTATTTCTACTGCTTCTAAAATTAGCAAGGACCTGGAGGTCAGTGATTTTTGGTTTGGATGAGGCAAATTGATAAAGATGGCAATGTGTTGTTCACACATACTTTTTGCCCAAGCTGCGTTTTAATCTGTTCTTGGGATTTATGTTTTCAGTTTAGACAGTTTTCTTATGATTGATTACAAATGTGTTGCAGTTTGCTCATATGGCTGAAAAGACTGTGTTTTAAAGTCTGATTATTTCTGTTATTAATTTACTTTCATAAATTCTTACAAAGATAGCTGCAATTTACCGTATATAATTTTAAAATATACATCCTCAGTAAACAAAGCACATCATTGTAGAATCCATTAGAATTTTTTTACCACTGGAGAGTGAAGATCAGTTCTTCTCATGTGATCATTTTACATAATTTAAAAAATGGAAGAATGTTGCACATTAATGAGCTCTGCTGTTTGAGAAATAGAAATTCTGCTGGTTTCTGTGCTTCATAGTGCCTTTGCCCTTATTCAAAGAGCAGTTCTTAGACTAGTGGAGTGATCATCCTCTGCAGCCTTGAAGTACCCAGCTCTCAGAATTCTGCTGTTAAATGTACAGGAAACTAGTGTGCTGTGTGTATCAGATTGCATCCCCAGGGTCAGTTCAGTCCAGGAGCACGCATGTGTGCTTAACAATATGGCTTCAGCTGCGTGTAACACAAGACTCAAAAAAGCTGATCTCAGTAGTTCAAAACCTAGCTTGTGTTACCCATTACTTTCCTGATAAGACCTTTCATGAGTCATTAATCTTCATCTGAGTCAGATAAGATCCAACGTGCTACAGTATTACCAGACATGCCTCTTGCAGCAACACAGAAAAGACTGGTCTGCATTGCCAAAATAAAGGCATGTTTTCTGCAAAACAACTCTGTGCCAAATATTTAGTCAGTCATTCATTTTTAGCCCATTTCCAGTACAGGAAGGTTTTGGATACATTGACATTTATAAATGGAAAAATTTCACAACTTTTTTGTTAACTATCTAAACAACACAGTTCTTCATTCCACAAAAAAACCTCCAAAACCAAACAAAACCCAGGAAAAAAGTCCCACCATTTCAAAATATTTTCTGCATTTGAACTATAAGAAAGAAGTTGACCTTACTGAACCTCCTCTACAGAATAATTTTCAGGTGAAAGTAGATTCTAAAATATTTTTTCTCACTTTACAGTTTGCTTTTATTACCTGATTTTGTGATAATATGTGAGATTGTGTGTGTACATATCCAAGTTGCAAAATGTCTTTTTCTTTTTTGTTTTAATTAAACTGAATGTGATAAAACTTCCCTGCTTTGGTGTTGAGACTAGAAAATCAGCATAAGCTAAAGAAACTATAATTAATTGAGGAAACACACAATGTAACATTGTCCAAGTATAAAATTCTCTTGGTATGCTGTGTAAATAGTAGGATTATTTAGATTAGCTATACTGTGAAATTTTTTTAAAAATAGAGTACCATTGCAAGTAGAGATAAAAATAAGGTGATTTGTTTGAGGAAACTGGAAAAAAATATGCATGAATAATTAAGTGTGTGTGGGAGAGGACTTAGGTTTTGTAAAATGGCAGGAGTGTTATACAAGTGTTGGGTCGACAAGGATGCGGACTCTGCAAACCCCAATGCCCCTAAGACTGATATTGTACACTGGGATTACAAGGATGTGATGTAATAAAAAGCGCATCACAAACAAGTCTTCCCTATTTTATTTTCCCTTAGTCATTCCCCATCCAAGTTTCTTCTTCCCATGATCCCCTAGGGAGCCTTTCCACCCTTTCTCCCCATTGTTTATAGTTCTGTATCCTCATTGGTTCTTATCCCTGTTGTCTGATTGGCTGTTTTAACATTCCACCCCTTTACCCTATTGGTCCATTTTCAATCCTTCATTTGCATGTTCCTTGACCAACAGGAAGCTTTGTATCGCCCACCTTTCCAGAACCTTCCCTGACTGAGGTTATATAAACGAGGCGTCCAAATAAACTTTGCTTCTTCTGCCACCAAACCTCCTGGTCTCCAGTCATCCTTCCTTTGCAGCTGCCGAGCATTGGGGGCTCAGGTGGGCTTGGTGCAGGGAGAGCCTTTCCTAGCTCTGGGGAGATATCCTCAGAGCAATTTCCACCACTGGCAAGTGTGCCCATTATAAGTGGATGGAATTGATTCAGAAAAAATTACTGTGAGCTCCAGCATAGTATCTTTCCTGCAACTTTTCTGATAGAGGCCCTGGTATAATCAAAGCATATACTATAGCTTATCACAGTAGAAGGAACAGATTTCATCAGCTGCAGAATATGTCTGTGTCACAGCATTCTGAAGGGTTTCTAGGGATAGTGTTTTGTACTATGTTTTCAGTTTATACATTCTCACTTCTGTGCAGACAGAGACACAAATTGTTTTCCCAAACTCTGAGTAATAGGAATGTTTATGCATCTGGAGTTTTTAATTCTGCTTAGTCTATACAGAAGGGTTAATTGGAAGTGGTGATAAAATACTTCCTGGTTTTACTGTGACTGGAATTTGATCTGAGACACTGCATTACATACAAAAAAACCTCAGAGAAAGAAAGAATTGTGTGACATTTGTACTGGTGGTGTTATTTAGAGACACAAAAAGAGCTTGCAAGGATTCACTCTTTATCAAAACCATTACATTGATTTATATTCATTAGTACTAAACTGCATAAAAATTACGATATTAAGAGTGTAAAATTACTGCACACACTTGTGACTGCAAAAGTACCATTCAAGGCAGTTTTGAAAACTTAGCTTGATGAATTTACTTGCTTCAGACACAAAGTAATTTCCCTTAAAGCCATTTATGTTGGAAGCTGTTTTGCAGTTTCACCAGTGTTTCTTTGTAAAAAGGAGTACTTTCTGGTGTCCTTTTAACACACAATGCAAAAACATTACATGGTACTGTAAATAGTTTATGATACACTTTATTTTTCTCTTTATTTCCAGAAGAGATATGTACCCTTGTAATAGCGGAAACTTTTCCCGAAGATTCAGGAATTTTCACATGCACAGCAACAAATGAACATGGTTCAGTAACAAGCAGTGCACAACTAGTTGTCTGCTCAGGTATGTGATGAAGGGAAAGAGGAGCTTTTAATCATAAATCTTACATAATTTTACCTGTGAAGTTATCCCTCTGCTTTCCTTGTGGCAAATACCTGCATTAAAGTAAGGTTTGTCAACCTCAGAGCATTCGTATAAAGCAAACTGAATATTTCTTTAGGCTCATTTACAGGTTTAATATTTTTATAAATGTGAAATACATTTTTAAAGTGTCTGCCACAAGCCTGGCATATTTTTAAGCATTAGGGTTCTGAGACTAGATGGCAGCAGAGGCAAAATGAAAGATGAAATTATGCTACCAAAGGTGGCATATGCCTTTTGTAAAATAAAACACTGTGACATGGTATGTTTAGTTTTGTAATATGTTTCCATACATATTGTTGTGGAATGCACTAGCCCAGCTGCCATTGAAAACTTGGCATGTATACATACCTTCATCAGCATTTTTGAGTTATTTGTTCTTAAATTATCCTGAAACTTCATGAAGAGGAAGTGCTGTTTCAGCTGTTGTTGTCCATATTTGCCAATCTCATTCAGTGACTGGATTCCTGAAATAGATTTAGACAAGATCCATAAGGTTCCTAGTTGTGCCTTTTGTGTGGAGCAAACTCAGAAAATAAATGTATCTAATTCAGCATAAATTATCAATAGGAGAACTTAAAAAATATCTGCACAAAACCTTTACAAAACTGAAAATACAGAATGTATATACTATGTACTTTGTCTGTGATTTGTTGAAAATACTTTTTTTTTAATTTCTTTTAGCCAATTTAGAAAGCTCTACTCATGAATCACTAATAAGAGAATCCAATAGTGATGATTTCCATCATTTCCCACCTCTTCCTCTGGTTGAAATTAGCTCTCTTGAGCTTCCCCCAAAGAACCTTACTGAGACCCACCCAGCAAACAACAGTGAGTTAAAATCTAGTGTGACAGACCTTCAACAACATCTCAGTTCGTCTGAGGAAAAACCAAATGGGATCCATCCTGTTCATGGAATAAACGGAATGATTAGCAGCAAACCAAATGGTGATAAATCCATCCCACCTCCAGCTGTCTTGCTTTCACCCACAAAGGAGCCACCACCTGTGCTTGCCAAACCAAAGCTGTGAGTAGTTTTGTTTGGTTTTGTTGTTTCCTGTAAACTTGATATTTGTTGACAGCAAATTTTTGCCTGAAGCAATTCAGTGTTAGACAAATGGACAGTGACTGTGCCCATCCTTTGAACAATCTTCTTGCTGCTGTGATTCATGTTCCAAAGAGCTGAATACAAGAGAGAATTGTGTTCTTTACATAGTGCTACATCAAAGGGAAGTACATTATTTATACTAAGTCTTTAGAGATGTTTAAGATAAAGTCACAAAAAGAGAAATAGTGGTAGTGGCTGTTGTTTTGTGCCCTTTTTTCCTAGTCACTGTACCTAAAGATCATAATGCCCTGAGATTTTTGACTGCTATTTCTGTTTTGGTACTGGCTAGTGACTTTTATTCTGAATGTTCTTGGATTTGTGTAGTCAGTGGTTATTTGGGTGTGTACTGTTTTTATTATTTCTTATATTCTGTTTATATATAACCTGTATCTCATTTTGCTGTCAGCCAGAGCACAATAGCTCTTTTATAACTAAAAATTTGAAAAGGCAAAGCTCTAGGAAATGAGAGAGAAATAAGTGGAAAAAAGTTATAGCAACACTTTTACCTTATGTTGTGATTATATCTCACTTATGCATGAGCGATCTTATGCTGACTATTCATTTGCACCTTGATTTTAGTATTGTGCAGACTCCTCTTTTCTATCTCTTTCAAGAATTTTCGGAATGTGATAAAGGAACTAAAATGCTGCTTTATTTCATTTGCATCAATAGTAAGAAGAGATGATTAATTATAAAAATTTGTTTAAGAGGAAACTTTAAACATGGTCTTCAAGCTTAGTGAGGTTAGTTGCTTTATTACATGTTTTCACAGCATAACTTGCAAAATATAAAAGTGCTGTTCTTTTAGCATTCATACTGAATTTAACACACAAAAATACGTGCTTGCGGCAGCAAGCCAATAGTATTCCCTTTCTTCTCTCATCATTTTTTCTTTCTTTTGCTCTTTGTGATTCTAAGCAGTCTCTGATAACTATAGAAGAGAAGGAGGAGTGAAAGACATGGAAAGACAGAGTGGTGAAATAGCCATGTATATGGTAGTGGTTTTTTGTATGTAAGGGAGGTTGCTGAGAATGGCAACTTGCAGATGATCTGATATGCAGTAAGCTGGGTGGTCCTGTACCCAGCATATCTGTTGCAAGACCCACTTCTGAAGAAAGGAGATAGCGGCTCCAGCAGAGCAGTTAAAAAGCAAATTTCATCCCAGAGCTTTCTTTCACAAAAATGAGGTTGCCTGAGATAAAGGAAAGAAGGTAGTGTAAAAGACTTCCCATTGTATAATGTTCACTGTTATGTGTGCAACATTTGTTTTGTTTTTAAACATAGAACCAAAATATAAACAGAAGTGATGTGAGAGGGATGCTATAACTAAAATTCTCTCAGTTGCTGATGCCCAAATTGATGACCTTGGAATCCCTAGAGTAATTGTACTGGAGTCCTGTATTTTGCCATTAACAACACTTGATACACAAGAGGCTGATCTTGATTGCAGTCAAGATACATGTTTTGCTTGGCCAGAGCTAGTGTAAGTCTAAGCTGCTGTCAGAAATTGAAATCTTTCCTTCCCCTCAGCACAGTGAGAGCATAAGAAGGGGAAAGGTTGCCAACAAGAGGAAAACTGCATCCCTAGTCAAAGAGAACGAAATAATCACATTAAAATTAGCTGAGTAGTAAAGCAGCTATCTCAACCATGAGAATGATCCCTCTTGTAAAGAACTCATGTATGGAATTATATCTGTCCAGAGTATTAGATGATAGAATCTGCTTATACTAATAATGACATAGCAGTGAACATATTTATTATAGCCTTTTTAAAAATTATTTAGACATTGAAATGAGCTATGTAGAAAGTTTGAAGCTTCTGAATACCATTAGTAATTCTTATTTTTCATGAAGACTGATTCTGATTTTAAAATTCCTAAAGATTCTTTTGTTTTCAAGCTTATCTTACATCATAAATTACTTAACAGGTTTACCTGTGAACTCTGAAAATAGTTTATTCAGCCAACACTGAAAGTAATTGTGAAGACTGGGAAAAATGGGCTGGTTTTGGTTTGATGTTATTATTATTATTATTTTTAGGTTAACAAGAAGGAGAGACTGAGTACCTTCTTGAAATACATTTGCATCTTGGCAATGCAGCTGTAACCAACACCTATAAGTAATGATTTACCACAATTCAGTCTAGTGCAAGAGCTGACATGCTAGAGAGAGCTACTATAGTTTTTTTCAGGCTTGAAAAACGTTTATAGAGTCCTAGAAAATGTTAAGTTTGTGATTATAGACACTTTAATAATCCTTAAGCCATTATTAGTTGTTCCCTGAATTTGGCACTGAGAATATTTGAGAGTTTAATGCCATAATATAAAGAATTTTCTGGGGAAAGTATATGTAGAATTAACTGGAAAAGCAGACAATGCCAGATATTTTGCTAAAGCGAAATTTAGAACACAATAATGCTAAACATAGTTAAAAGGCACAACATTTCATGATTCCTTGTTTGCAACGTGGGTTTCTGTGCAGCAGAGAGGAAGAAGTGTTGAACTGAGACCAAAAAAACCCCAAATTTCTGAAATTCTGATCTCTGCTGCTGTGGCCTATTTCAGAACGTTATTGTGCCTTGGACTATGCCTTGGATTTTTCCAGTCAATGGTAGTGTAATGCACAGATGATCTTTCAGAAGATCCCCATGTTACCTTCACATACCTTGGATCTCTCAAAATTAGGCAAATGGTGTTAGTACTAATTTCAGTGTGTAACCTGTGTCTGAAAGTGCTGCCTTAAACCCCTCATAACCCTGAGTGTGAATGTCTGCAAAAAAGATAAAACGCTGTCCTGTAGAACTGTATATAACCTGTCCATGGTTTCAAGTGAAAGACTTGCATTCAAGTGGCTTAGAATTACTATTGTTTTTTCCATGTGTCTGTTAAAGCAGTAACAGAAAAGAAGATGGTGTTGGTATGATGACTGGATATACCTGTATGATGTTTGTTGGCTTTGTAACAAGCCATCATTTTAAGGTTCACAGACTCAATGTAACTATACAATGTAGTGACAGAGTTTCCTGAACAGAGAGCTTCTCTTCAGATGTCTCCTGTTTTACTCTGTGTTGGAGTCTTATTCCAGAAGAGTGTAAGCTGAATGGGAGTTACTCTCTTCCATGCTTCTCCCTTGCAGATGCAGAGATCAAGTGCAGGTGGTCATAGCCTTTTTTTTATAGTTAATTCACGAAAATAAACTCAAAAGAAGCCAATAGGAAGTGCCTTGTTTGACAGCACTAAAATTAGCACAGCAATGCCTACCCCTGTATAATGATCAACATTTTATTCATTGCATTACTGTGAAAAGCAGTATTCTGCATGGACATGCCTCACACATGCTGTGAAGGTGATTTGTCAGAATTCCCGAGTTCCACCTCACCCAGTTCTCTTTGACAATGTTGTTTTTGCAGTGGAAATAAAAGAGAGGTATTTATTTTGTAAAAAGAATATCAGTTAAAAGTGAAAACTAGTAAGGTATAAATTCTCACCTTTTATGAGTCTGTTGATAATCAGTGTTTTCTTTTACCCACATGGCTATACTGCTTCCTGTTTTTTCTGAAATTTTTGGGGGGGTTTATAATGTATTCAAAAGTCTTTGCTTTTTAACAATATACAGAAGAAATTAACCATGAACATAATTAAAGGAATACCAAGCAGTTCAAATGTAACATCAGTAAGGAAAAGGTGAGATTATAATTAAAAATATTTTCAAAAGATTAGGAGTTAATCTGCTTGATATGCATCAAGGTCACTGCTGTGTGAGATGATCATTTCCTCAGCTGAAAGCCCTTGTGTTCATTCTGGTTGATTGTATTTCTTAGGCTGATTTACTTGTCATTTCAGTTTCCATTCCTCAGAAGATGAGTTTTCTTTCATGGTTTCTTGTGTTTTGTAATTGATGCCTCAGGTGTTTTTGGAAAGATGATAGTTCAGTCATTTCTGGAACATCTCTTCTGCCCTTTATAAAGTGTTTATTTTACTATTTTTCAGTCACCATTTAAATTATTCTTAACTTAATCTTTCTACTAGCATTTTGCCTAATATTGAGCTTATTTGTAAGATCTTGTGTCCTGACAGGCCTTGTGTTTTACAGATACTGCAAAAAATTATTATTTCCTATCTGCAAGAAGTAAGACACTGTTTAGACCATACTGAGAAAGTAGAATAGATTTGAACAGAAAAAAATATGTGAGAATAGGTAACAGTGCAGTGATTAATGCCTTGGGATGTAAAACAGTCAGGTGTAAGTCATTAATCTGCCCAGCTTCCTGTAGCCCAGGGAACAGACGCTTGTGTTGACAGCTTGGAACACTTCACATTTACTCTCATGCAGAGCAGCAACATTCCGAAAATGGTAAGAAGCTGTGTGATATAAGAAAATGCTTTTCCATGCAGTTCTAGCAATGTATGTATGGATGTGATTTGTTGGAGCTGTCTAAATTAAGAAACACTGACCAAAGCAATGCTCAGCTCAAATGTTAAACAAATGAATTATTAAAGCTTTTGTTCAAAGTTATTATATCTGCTGATAAAAAGCTGAATAGATAACCGTTCTTTCATAGTTTGAATGATGCATGGAGCAGAGGTCTGCTGCCATTATTTGTATGAAACAAGAAGTAACAGAGACTTTCCCAACTATGGGAAACATAGTCCCCAACACTTATATGTAATTCAACAATGAACTATGTCCTACTGAGTTTTCCATACTTCTCCAAAAGTTAACTTAAGATTTAATTTTGAATTAGAACTGTCAATCAGACATATGCACAGTATATATTCAAGATGTATTTGCCACAGCAAAAATGTGGGTAATGAAAGCTTTGTTATTACAGAAATGTAAGGATAAAAATAAAACATAGCTCTTACAAAAAATGTAAACTTATTCAAATAAAAATTTTAATCAAAAAGCATTGGAATGTGAAAAATCACATTACAAATACATACTTCTACAGAGAATAAGACATTGCTTAGTATGCCTTGGAAGACTGATAGAAAAAAGGCATTATTTATCATTGAGGTTCTCATATTCCATAACACTGAGCAAAATTCGAAGTTACAATTTTTTTTTTGAAATTGTAATTTTATTTGGAAATGAACAAGACAATCTTCACCTGTATAAGGAAATTGTGGCACACCTACTTTGCCTAGGAGCTAGTGATCACAGTGATCATGTAACTTTGCAATCATCAACAAAGGTCTATCCAGATCCTTTTGTTTTGTCTGCTGTGCTCTTTGAAGATTGATAAGGACCTTTGGATCCCTATGTTGCTGATAAGGTCTACCCATAATAAAACTTTAATCTACACATATTTTCTACTGTGGTAGAAATAACTAATGCTAACTAAATTTGTTACAATTTAAAGCAGAATAACTGCACACATGATTAAATACAAGTTCTGAGCATTTTCTACAACTGTTTTCGAAATTAATATATGAATGGTTCATTTGTGATCCTTCTGTTTCTCTCATTTTATACAAATACTTTTTTAACAGGATTGGAGTTAAACCAAGGAGAATTTTTGTGAAGCATTTCCATTTCAGCAACCAACTGGCACTTGTACTAGGAATAGAGTTTATAATTTACTAATAACAAATAATATATGAAAATTGAGCAGACTAAGAGAGAATATACTAAGAAATAGAAGGTTTCCTCCATTTTCTCATATAATTTTCTTATGCAGAGGTTGCAAATCCTAAGTAACAAAAAGTGTTGTAGTGCCTCATGACACACCTGTGGACTGAATGCAGTGGGTTAGGTTAGTTTAAAACAAGATAAGAGTTGACTTCCTTAGTGATCTTGGATCACTGTGAAAAACCTTGAAATCACTGAAAGATGGAAGAGAGGGAATAGGATGTGTTACAAAATACAGGTTGAAAGTCACATTTGTTTATCATGCTCTGTATCTCTGTTTTAAAAAATCAAGAGAGGTTTGGTTTTGCTAAAAAAAGCATTGATCAGTGGAACAAAGTTTGAGAGTTTTGTGGTGGACTAGAGTGATGTTTACAGGCGGAAGAGATGAAAAATGCATCTGTAGAGACAGGTACTTGTTTTAAAAAGTACTAAAGGAGACCCAATGAGAGGACTAGAATCAAAAATATTGTTCTCCTTTCTTCAAGTTATAATGGTGCTAAATACTAGATCTTCCTGCAAATCTTTAAGCTGTTCTGTCTTTATACCCTTATGACAAATGACACATGGTTCTTCCCTAGAGAACTGCAAACAATTATCACCATTTTTCTGATAAGAAAGAAGACACAATTTTGCTGAGAAAACTAGATTGTCTGTACTGGATATGTTAATAAACATAAGTGTAAACACATAATGCTCGTGTGAAAATTCCATAATTGTGTCAATTTTTAACTCAAATGGGACTGCACGAAGTTGAAGAGATACAGCATTATTCCAGTTTCCCCTCAAAATTCTGCTGGATCTGATACTGCACAATAATGACCTGTTTGTCTGTATTATCCTAAATTGTTTTATGAGACACTTGTAGTCCTAGTGACTTCCATCATTCCTCATTTAGACACTTAGAGTGACACGAAAATGTGTCAGCAATTTTTTTTATTCCTCAATATAGTCACAAATAACTTGAACATTGAACTTATGTGCTGGTCAGTCTGCAGTAAAGGCAGCTTGCTTAGGCAGTAGAATGTAATTTTTTTATTCCAGTTCTTAAGGTGACTTTTTAATGAAACCTAAGAATAGATAGTAACTTGAAACTTTGAATAAAAATAAGTAATTATTTTCTATGCATATTCTGCTTTCAGTGACCTGAAATTGCTTATTTCGGACCAAGGAATAGCACGATCCAAAACTGGGAGCACTTATTGCTGAGAAATTTCCTTTTTACTAATGCCTTTGTTAACAGAGTGTCAAGGGGTAACCACAAATGAACTTTAAGCCTTTTAAAATATGCAGCAATAGAAGTCTGAATCTCTTTGTAACGATAGATATCAACAACAAGAGAGGTTAAAGGTGATATATTTCTCTTGTAGGCTTTTTTTCCATTTGGCACTGATGTTTTCTGACCTTTAGTAGGTGGAGACACCTAATGGTACATCCTGTCTGTACAAAAACTAATCAGTATTTTAACAGGAAAAGTCAAACATCCTTGAAGTAGTTATATGTGTACTATGTGTGCCACTACCATGATATGCACACAGGACTTCTGTGTTTATTCGGATTTTTATTGGAAACCAACTGAGAGTAGTCCAGGTTATAGGAGAGGCAGTGACATGTGGGAAAATTAATAGAATCATAGAATGGTTTGGTTGGAAGGGTTCTTAAATATCCCTTTAAGTTCCCACCTCCCTGATGTGGGCAGAGACACTTTCCACAAGGTCAGGTTTCTCCAAGCCCCATCCAGCCTGGCCTTGAATGCTTCCAGGAATGCAGAATCCACTTCTCTGGGCAACTGGTTCCAGTGTGTCCCCACCTTCACAGTAAAAAAATTCTTCCTAACATCTAATCTAAACATAACCCTTTTTTTTTTGTTTTAAAGCCATTACTCCTTATTCTATCACTATGTGTCGTCCTATCCTCTCCAGCTCTCTTGAAGTGCCCTTCAGGTGCTGGAAGGCTGCTCTAAGGTCTCCCTGGAGCCTTCTCATCTTCAGGCTGAAAAACCCCAACTGCCTCAGCCTGTTCTCATAGGAGAAGTGCTCCAGCCTTTTGAGCATCTCAGTGGCTCTCCTTTAGACTTGTTCCAACAGGGCCCTCCACAGCTGGACACTGTATTCCGGGGTGGGTGTCACAGGAGTGAAGTAGCATCACCTTCCTCGAGCTGCTGGTCATGCTTCTTCTTGTGCTGCCTAGAGTATGGTTGGCCTTCTGGGCTACAAGTGCACATTTGTTTGAGTCTGTGAATTTAAGTTTGTAGTTAAAGACACACTTTAAGCTTTTAGGTGCTTTTCCTCTCTTTTCTGCCTGGCTCTTGCTTCATAGCTCTGTTGTCTCTCTCATATCTTTGTTTGGAACTGCCACCTCCAGTTCCAAAAAGTACCAGAAGTGGCGTTTATTCTAAGGCAAAGGTGGCAAAGGTCAGGGGCGGATCAGGCATTTAAGGCAGTTTGGTTTTTTCTGTAAAAAGGTGGAGTAGAACATTATGCCAACAGTTTATGATGCACCTTTGAACCCGAAAATACAAGAGGAAATGCACCATCCATCTGTAAACAGTTTATGGTAGTTTTCTGGTAATCATGAACTAAAAGCACTTAAATGAAATATTTTGATATTTCAAACATTTTGTTTTGTTTCTTTTCTTTCTCACTTAAATTACAGTATGGATTTAATATTTGGAAATGATCAAGCAAAGCAAATCCAAGTGTTCAATTCTTCTAATGTGCACCCTTTTTTGGGAGGTTCTCAGTGTGATTTTGGGTAGGAAGTTCCTGTTGAAATATTCAAGGATTCTCTTGATATCACAGGACAGAGTCCTCAAATAAACTGATTAATGCTTCCCTGCTTGCTAATCCTTCCAGTTTAATTGTCATATGTGCTTACTCCATATCTACATGGCTTTGAATATGGCATGCAACTACATTTGCCTTGGTATTGTTTCATCCCTGACCACATAAATATCCAATCTACACATAATTTTGAAATTATAAAAGTATCATCTTTTGCTGGTTAGAAGGAGAAAGGCAGATGAGATGGGATATAGTTTTTGATCTAAACTACTTTTTTTATTCTGTCTTAATGCAAACAAGTTCATTTGCCAGGACTGCTCACTGTAGCTATAGCAGGTAGAAGATGAAGCTGCATAACTGAGACAGATGGTGTTTGTAGTTTTGTGTTTGGTTTGCAGGAAAGAAGAAAAGAGGAACACTAAAATTGAAGTTCCAATAATAGTACGTCGGTCATCTTTGACTCCTCAGGGACTTCCTAGGGAAACGTCCTGTCTGATACAGGCCAAGAGCTTTTAACTATTAGGACAGAAGATTGCATTGCTGCTTCCTTTGGCACCCAAGTTTGTTGAGAAATTTAAAAAATGCTCTGCATGCAGCACTTAGTATTCTAATCCAAAATGAGAGACTGGAAATAATTGAAACATGACATAGAATTGATTAATATTTAAAAATACAATGTTTCTTTTAAAAAAATCTCTTTTTTCCTTTTGTACAGGTTTTGATGGTACTATTTGTCATTTTATCTGCTGAATAAAAAAATTAATTAAGAAATTGAAATATAAGATCAACCAGTATCAGTTTACAAGACTGAAAGAAGTACTGACCAAAGCTAGTTCCGTCAAAACTCATTTTCTTTGGAAAATGTGTTTGGTAGACTCTGGATAAGAACATGAACTTTGAAGTACTATGGACACTACAGTTCTCCATGATAGGCATAAGCATGTGAATGGCAGTTGGGATAAACAGTTATTATATTTGAATCTGACTTCAAAGCTACATGGCTTTGGCTTGAAATCTGCAATATAAGGACTGATTAGTAATTATTTATCCTTCTTTGCTTCAGGAAATTAAAAAAAAAAGTAATTTGGGAATTTACTTAACAAGGATAACTTCTGAATAGCTTATCTACTGCATGGTGGGTTTTGGTGTAATATATACCCAAAAAGTACCTATACTGATTACAAGTTCAAGTGCTGGCTGCCCTCAGGCTCCCGGTGCCTACTCATTAACAAACTTGTTACTGGAACTTACCTTATCACAGAAACCACCTGCATTTAATCCAACCCATCTACCTGCAGCTGGTCATGCCTATGCTTTAAAGAATGCTCTGCGGAGATATGAACTCATACTTTGGTGGGGAGACTTGCTGGACAGGGTGCTAGGCACATGAAGTTTAATATTTCTTTTTTATTTGAAGTGATGCAGTTGTCTAATGCTTCCCATGCTTCTTCAACTGTGATTATACTACCAAGTTTTTCTTGTATGTAATTTCAAGTTCTCTTGCTTATTCTCAGGTATACCTGCCATTATCTTTTGCATTTACTTATATTAACTGTGTTTCCATTTTCTGCACCAAGAAATGTTTTCTGGTGACAAAATCAAGTGGTTGTAACTCATTGGCATGTGTTTGTCTCGCTCAATGTGTGTGCTGTGAAACCTTAGTTAGATTTCCATCTGTTAATTATGTTTCATAAATAGAATCAATAGAGGTGACTAAATATATCAGACAAGACCTAAGAACTGAACAAGTGCTGCAGGTCCTCCTCTGTCAGCCTTATATTAATGCTGGTGAACATCTCTTGTCCTGAGAAGCCTTATTACTCTCTCAGAGAGTGGTAAGAACAGACAAGGCTCATCCAGAGGAGGGAGCTGTGTTCCTTGAGTAGATGTCTGTCACAGAAACAACTTGATAGTTTTTGGAATACTGACAAGACCATATGTTATGAGGCAGGGGCTTGGACCACGTTCATAGGCCTTGTTTATGTCCTAGAAGAAGTAACATGTTGGAGGCGCAAGTCTAAATTCTGGCTACAGAGGAGAAGTTGGGTAGGGTATTTGGTTGGAAAGTAGTAGTAGTGAAGGCAGAAAAGACCCCAAAGCTTAGGGTAGGATGCTGGCTGCATTGACACTCAATAGTTCAAGGATTACTATAGAAAATATCTCCCGGGAATAATGAAGAGTTGGTCTTTGTATCAAGTAGAAGAGTTGTTTACTAGAAATACAATCACTGTCTTATCTTTTGGTAGACTTGATAACATACAGTACATATGTGGAGTTTGTCTAAACTTTACATGATTGATATCTGGAATGTTCTAAAATTCCTACCTGTTATGTGTCTTTGGGTATCCTTGCCAAACTCTGCAGTGTATTTAATCAGAAAAATAATTAGCATATATAAAGCTAATAGAATTGGACAGCTGGTAAGCATTGAAAATTTTGCTTCCAGGATGAGATTTTGGCAACACTCTTATATAACCTCTCAAAGGCATTGTAATTTTGCTTCTTTTGACTAATTGTTATTGCTCATCACAGACTTATTAAAGCAGGTCTGCATGATTGGTAATTTACACTGTATAAAATATCTTTAGTTTTCAAGAATGTGAAATATCAACTCAGTACAACTGGAAATCCATGTATTTATCTGTACTCCACAGCATGTGGCATACTACAAATACCTTTATACAGGCAGATTATTAGTTTCTTGCGTGTTCTTTGAAATTTGTTTCTCTTGTCTCCATTATCTTGGTTCTGGAATCTGTCTGTGCTGTATGGAATTATACTTGAAAATGCTTTTCATGTCCTTCTGTATGAAAGACAGGATTGCAAATTTTTCAAGTGTTTTCCCTCTTTCTCCCTTTCCTTCTGCCTCTCCCTAACCATTTTGACCACAGTAGTGTTCCTGCTTATAGTTTCTTTAGGTTTCTGTAAACTTTTTAAGAAACATACACAGACTGTGTTTTCTCATGTTTTACTCAAGTGCAAGAGTGTGTCAATCAAGTTTTGCCTCACCATCCCCCTGTATAATCTTCTCACCTCTCTGTAGTAAATCATGTAACTAATAGAAGTAGGGCTGTTTAATTCAAGTATATTACAATATCTAAGGGGTTTTTTTAATTGCAGTTAGATAACTGGTGTGATATGAGACTTTCATTAAATGGTGAGTTTTGGACAAAGTAAGTTTTCTGTAAAACATCTGGCAGATGCAATTACCTGCCAGAAAATAGTTTTAAATAAATTTTGGGGAGATTTCACTAGCTGTTAGGAGTCATCAGAAATTTGAAGATTGTCTATAAGATTACAACCTAGGAAATAATATAAAATGCAATAAGGAAAATAAAAGAGGACAGATGAGGAAAAACATGCTTTCAAATGGAAGTGCAATCAAAATGGCTTTTGATTTGTTGGCTCTTTATTCCCCTGTTCTCTATGGGACAGTGTCTGTATTTTTTGCCTATTTTATACAATTCATAAATAGCAATCCACTGCAGGCATGCTGTTATGACATGCAGAGAATTATGGTGACAGCTGAAAAACGTATTTAGGAAAATGGGTAGAATGCCCTTAAAATCTGTTTAACATTTTCTATTACTTCTGTCTTATGCCTATATTACATACTTTTCAAAATGCCTAAGATAATTGAAGGATATAAACCATATTTAAAAAAAAAAAGTATTTTAGACTGAGTGAAGATGCTTACTCAGTTAAAACTGTTTGATTATGTTCACAATTGTCATTCACTTCATTTAAGTTAATTTAGTACAAGTGGTAGTTTACTCAAATCCTGTTGCAGTTGTTGATACATTTTTGCAGTGAAAAAATAGAGAAGGGAGAGAGTAATAAGAATTCAGAGGGTAAATTTCTCTGGTTTGGATTGCTGCACCAAAAATCTTTAACTTAAGAATTTGAAAAGTGTGATTCAAGGAAAGAGTTTCTTATAATTTCTCTTTTTCAAAGACTTTTGTTAAAATAATAATAATAGAAAAAAAAAAGTTAAAGTAACTAGTGCTTGAAGTAGGTTTTCCTTCATTCCACTTCCTTCACTTGCTGTCACTTCTGCATTCTCTTGCTCAAACATGCTCTTGCCTTTTCTCCCTCCCTCTCTCCCTCTCCATTTCAATAATGTAAGAGTCACTGTAGATGTTTCTTTTCTTGCCTGTGAGTTTTGGTTTATTATGTAGCTGTTGCATTCATTTTCCTTCTTGGAGGAGTTAAATATTTGAATAATCCTGACAGATGTGTAAAATGCAGATCAAATTACTTAAGTTCTCAGTAAGTGAAAGAGGTGGGGTAGAAATCTAAATTTTTAATGTGAAAGCTCTTATTAAAGAGGTTTCATTAAAGACACTATAGAAAATGTTTCTAGAGAATGGATACGTTCTTCCTTGTAATATTAATTTATACTGGTCTGCTTTAATGGTACCGGCATTACAAGGACCTGCATTCGGAGTTTCCTGCATCTGACTGTGTTAACCGCATGTTTACAGTAGTAATTTTCTTGCCTATTTGAGTGAAAAATCTAATATGTTTCACCTATGGTGTCTTCTATAATCATGTTCTGATTTGTTGTTCTGATGTTCTCAGTCTGTGTAATTGCTTATAATTTCTTTGTACCTTAATATTACATTTTTATTATATACCTGTGAAACAGTTAATATGTTGACCATCTTAAAAAAATCTGTACTTGCAGCTTTGGAATTGCTTATAGCATGCTACAGTTTCCTAATATAAAAAACATCATACTTGGAACTAACATATAGTGATTAAGACTTTGGTAAATGTGGAACTTCCTCTATACTGCATGCAGAAATGGATGTGATCGCAATGTACATACACCAAAGTTCCTATTTCATTGATTACTAAGCAAGTACTACTTGTTGATAAACTGTTCTACCCAAGGGTGAAATGCAAATGATAAGCTGATAATAATTTGCAAATGTGACAGGTGTGAGTTTAATGTGTCAGACCTTGGTTATAGTTTTAAACATACCTGAATAAAGTATAAAAATATTAGAAATATATCTGAACCTGCAAATGGCACGTGGAATAATATTTTTTTTTTCACTGATTATATAATGAGAGAGTATCTTTCTGCAATTTCCTGCTGGTTCTGTTGGTGTTAAAGACTGGCATAGAACCCAGAAGTAAACACACTTCTATAGTGTTTCATGCATACAATCTGCATGCCAGACATTAACAGGTAGTGATGTTATGGCAATTTATCAGAGTTTATCTCATGGACTTTTGTAAAGCACCTTGCCTGTAAATGCATGGGGAAATATTTTGGTGTCTTTTCACCTTGCATATCGGTACCTGTTTCCTTTTTAATTTCCAAGTGTAGCTGATTTCTTCTACTAAGGATTTATTTGGTTTTTATTTGTGCTGGCAAATACAGTGCAATGTTATTATTTTATTTAATTTGGAAGAGAATGGGAGAAGTAACAAACTTTACTAAGCTTAGAGCCTATAGAATCCTAATGAGAATCTGTATTCAGAGTACTTGAATACCCCCACTTTCTAGTTCAGCTTCTGTAATACAAATTGGGTAAGTAAATCTTGTATCTCTGCAGAATCTTTTAGGGTTTCAAGAATAGCAATATGTATGCAAGTGGTGGTCTGGTTAAAAACCAAGTTTTGTGGTTCAGTAGCAGTGTATTTCTCCCTGATAGGTGAATGAATTACAGCATCAACAACACATGCAGTTCCAAAAGGCAAGGCAGAGTGGCATGGGTTGCTGCTGTTATAGTTTAGGGAATGTTTAAATGTCTGTTAGGTAACACACTTCCTTGGGGAAAATGACCTATTAATACAGAAAGAAAGCTCAGTCTCAAGTGACAACAGCTTTATTGCAGCAGTTGTTTCTGGTTTTACCTAAAGGATGGACGCATCTTTGTTTTCCAGCTCTCTGAGTTACTAGTAACATTTTCTGATGTGATATTTTTAAAAGAAATTATTTTCATTTTATTTTTAAATATTTAAAACCTAAAAAATGGGAAACTTTGCTGGAAAAGTCTGATTTTTGTTTTCTGACAACTGATTGCTCCAAACATGCACATTATTTGCATCTTTATTCATAACTGCTTAGAGGGTAAAATTGCCATTGGGGATTATACAGAAGTTAGAAGTCTTCTGAAGTGCTTCTCTTTTTTTCCTTTTTTTTTTTTTCATTTCCATGGTATTATAAACACTTGGGGAAATAGTTGTCATGTTGTCTTAGATGTTATTCACTTGCTGAAATTGCTTAGAATTTTTTAAGTTTTGGATGCACTTCAACTTTTGTTTACTTTTATAATGCTCACTGGGAATTAAACTCTTCCTCCCTGAAGTAATACAGGATAAACAGTGGTTTTGCTCAGAAACAGAAATTCACAACTACCCTTTTGGCCCCCTTACTAATCATGTTTACTTAACTCTCAACACAGTCTAAAATGGACTTTAGTGATATTTCCAGACTTTGTTATCCAGTAAATTCTTATCTAACTGAAGCTTCCAAGTCAGCCCCCAAAGGCAGAGCTGTGTGCCTTTGGCTTCCATTAAAGCACATAAACATGATGCTGGTTATCAGCAAACACCATAGAAATGTGCAAAAATGCTCAATATACATGAGCATCCTTTCAGCATCCATAGCTGAATCATGGAATAAGCCTCCTCCTTGCTTTATTGAAGTTATAGAAGAATTTGACAATGTGCCACAGCAGCAGTTCTGTACGTTCTACGCATAGAACATCTTATAAATGTGCAGAATTACAAATGTCCAGCCTGAGTGTTGCAGTAATATAGGCAAATATTACTTTTTTTTTCTTTCATGTGCTTTTGTACATGAGAAATTAAGAATTGCTAACAATTAAAGACATCAGGGAACAGATGTGTAAGTCACTGAGATAGGACTCTGGAGTTCTGATGCTGTTGTGTATACTTCTTGCTCTGTCCAGTTTACTTTTCCTATGTCAATTCTTGTCCATTGCAGTAGAAAGACAAGAGACACAAGAGTTTTTCTCTCACTAATTCACTGGGCTTCATAGTTGCCTGTAGTTGCAGTAATGTGTTTTTTATTGAAGAAAGCTACAGATATGACTCTTTTATGTTCTCCAAGTGTACTTTATAATTTCGTTACATCATATAGTGCTAAATAATATTCTCACAATATTCCCAGACTGAGGAAAATCAGAGAGAAAATACCCTCCGCTCTTGGTAAGTGCTGAAGCAAAAAAGAGCTGATGAGAGATGCTGCTGAATTATCATCAGCTTATTAAGTTATTCCACATTGTTTTCATGGCTAAGATAAATATTTAAATCCTAATGATTCTGTTTCATTAAGGAAAACTGTAAAACAATGAATAGTCCAGATTTTACTTCCATTCAGAATATCGCACGTCTATCTCCCATGACTTTTACAGACAAGCATTTCTCTTGTTCAAATTTCTATGTTGTTTATTGTCACAGTTGTTGTAGGCAGGGGATTTCATTTTTTGTCAGAATCCTCTTACAGTGGGACATTAACCCTCATTTAAGACTCTCTGATGTAAGGTGTAGAGAGAAGACAGTTGTGAAGACCATTGTTGTGTGGGACCATTTTAGGGCAGTCATTCTCAATACACTCTGATTTCTAACAAGTTATCAGCATAAAAATGGCAGGATGATTTCAGGAGAAAAAAAATTAATCTGCGACTTTCAGAAAAGCATTTCAGTTTAACCTGAGTCAGGGATAGAAGTTACTCAACACAGAGTAATACTCTGTACTGATGGGTGAAGAGGTACTTTAAATTTACCAACCAATTCTGTTAGTATTAAAAAGAAAAGATTGAAAGAGTCTCTAAAGAGCCTTGTGTGTTGTTCTAGTGCCAGAATGGAAAGTGAGTTAATAATAGCAAATCACTGACACAAAATTGTGAAAGACAGAATTCAATCATCTCTGTTTAAGGTATCTAATTGCTTTCCATAAATTTGTCAAACTGACACTCAGGATGTTTGAAATTTTGGATTTAAGACATGCTTTTGAATATGAGCATGGAAACCTAAAGAAAATACAGACACATAGGTGTTTTGCTTGGTAACTGACTGTGCAATCTGCAAGAAATGCTTTGGGATATAAAGTGTAGTTCATCAAAAGTAGCCAAAGAACAAAGAAAAGGGTTTTGTTTTGGTTTTAAAGTAAGCTGAATGTACAAATGGATGAGCTGCTCAGGCTTTGATGTAGCTGGCTTTTTGTTGAGGTTTGTTCTGCCAGTTCTGAGAGGGACAGAGCAGGCATGTCAAATCCTTTTCTAAATAAGCTGCTTTGATTTTTTCTAGAGAGCCAACCTTACTAAAGCAAGGCAAGGTTAACCCTTATTTAAGAAAAAATACAAAGTTATGTAAGAGAAAGAAAGAGATTCTAGTTTGCTGGAATGATGCTTCTAACAACAGATATGGATTTAGGCCATTGACTAAAGCAATTATTTCCAAAATAAGATAAAGAGAATTCAGAACAAAGTAACAAGCTTTCGAGTCACTTGAACAAATGGCAATTTTGCTTTTCTGAATAAATGTTGAAAATAATTATTCAGCAATTCATAAAATTTTATAGCTGAAGAAATACCAAATTTACTGGTAAAATATGAGATAGATAAATATGTTTCTTTATATTCTTTTACTGCAACCATACTATTAATATGGTATCCATAATGTTCTAAAAATAAGCAGAAAATATTTACGTCTTTGTAATAAATACTATCCTTTATGATAAACAAAAATCAGGACAAAATAACAGCTTTGAAAGATAAAATCTATTTCTTCTAAAGAGGCATTCACATGTTAAGAACCCCCACTGAAGTCACAGCTAAATCCCATTTTATATCCAAACAAAGACAGAGCAAGGTCTGAATTGCCAAACCTGATCAGGCAATATTTGAACTGAACCATTTAGAATCAGTGCTATGTATAATGATATTCTGTAAAACTTTCAGCTAGAGGTTAATACCTAATAACAAATGAGTACTAATATAACTCTAGTGTCTTGTGAAATCAGTGACTGGGGATTTGGACAACATAAATGTAACTATTAAAGAAAATTTTAAGGATAGGAAATAGCTGTTTATACTGAAATTGTTGCATACCACTTGTATATTTTATGTTTACTCACCCATGAAATGTTTTGGAAAAAAACATTGGGAAACTATATTGACTCTTTGCCAACAGAAAATGCAGTACAGTGTTATTTAAGGACAGAATAACATTTTCAAGAGTCTGGATTTCAGAGAGTAACTTTGTCAGCTTTGGATGTTGGTTGGTTGTTGTTGACCTGCTTGAAAATACAACTCATGCAAATTCTGTGAGTTGTCCATACCCATTTGTTCTTATTTGTATAGGAATCCACATACATTCAAACATTGTAACCAGTTCTAGTTACTAATTTTTATACCATCTAGTATCCTCCATAAATTAGAACCTGTTTCTAGATAGGGTCAAAGGACTACTCATAAGCTATCGGAAAGCAGTTTTTCAGCCCAAGTATTTTATGGCTTTAATTTGTGGAGAGAAGGAAAGTTATTCACTTAAACTTCAGAAAAAGTGAATGAGAGAGAAATAGTCTCTCTAAAATGAGAATGAAGTAATATAAAATAATGGGGATTCTACCTCTGATATAAATGCCAAAAAAATTCTGTGTAGACAAAGGTATATTTGTAGTTTGTTTTAGTAATCAATGTCAAACTTCACAAGTATAAAACCCATAAACTTTGAGATCCCCTTTTCATTTGCAATGACCCGACTCTGATTTTCTTCGACTTTACTGGAAAATCTACTTAATACCCTATATGTAGATTCTTGGAAACAGATTTTAAAACTCGGTAATAATGTAGCTTATTTTAGCCAGAAATTCAATTGGATTTTATTCTTGTTTCACGCCAGTAAATAATTTTTTTTATTTTCCTTTTCTTTTTTTCTTGTTAGAAAGGGATAGACTTTTGTAATACCTATTGAAATGAGCTGTATTAACATGAAAGGAAGGAGAAGGGGTTTTTCAGATACTAATAATTTCATCTCTTTTTAATGTTTGCATATCTATCTGTAAGTTCTCAGAAGATACTTTAGTGTTGTATGGTTGGAGTAGGATCCAGTTATACTCCTTAGCAGTAATCAGAGCAACAATACCATACATTTCTTGTATAATGTTGAAATAATAGGGTTATCAGATCCTTTCTTTATGAACAAAAATTATCTAAAATGTAATTTAATTAAGTCAATGGTTATAATAAACAAAAATGGGTAGGATTGTATGTGGGTAGGATTGTATGTGTATGCGTACTTGGATTCCTATGATAATCCTTTTTAAAGATTCCTTTACTTAAAAATATTTTGCAGTACTCCAGAGGAAATCTCAGTCTTGCCCATTTAGAAACTGTGTCAGATAGTCATTTCACTAAGTATAAGATACGCTAAATGTGAGTTCACTTTTGATTTTGCGGTATTTAGCTGGAAAATACTTTTGCTCTCATTTTGTATTTTTAAGTGTTTTCTTGTTGTTGCTCCATTTTTTTCCTTATTTGACAGTTGGTGCTGGATATTCATCCCTCAAGCTGGTGTCATGTTAATTGATTGAATCAATATAGCATATTGCTACTTCAAGGGTATGAGGATGTTGTGTGCTTCTAATTCTTCACAGACTCAAATTTACTAACACATGACCTTTCTCTCTTGGCTTTGAGTGCCAAGGACTGTGTCTACAACTACTTTCTCAACATCGTTGTGTTTGAGGAGCAAATCTGAAGAACCCACTATCTCTCCACTGGAGTACACACAGTGTCAATTTGTCTATATAGCCGATGGATCAAGAGACCTATCAAGCTGAGGCCCAGCAATCCTTGCTGCATTAAACTATCAAAAATGGCTATATTTTTGCTATATTTTGTCTCCTTGCTTCAGTCAGTTTCTAGATTAACTGCATGGGTGCATGGGTTAGTTTCATCCTGTATGAAGGAAGAAACTTTACCATCACTCAGAAGCCTGACACTTCTTTTGACATTTTGCATGAGGTTTCCACAGCTCACTTCTCTTGATCAATTAAGCCTTGTCATTTGTTTATCTTCAGTACGCCTTGAGTGTGAGTCTCGCTGGTGAAGCTGGTTTCACGTGGTCATTTAGAGGTCAGTCTTCACACAGTTCACACAGTCTGTTAGAAGTCAGGTTTTAAACCTCTGATCTAAGCTTTCTGGAACAAATGTCAACTTTATGTGTGTGTGTATAAATATAAATTTTTATGACAAAATAAGGCTGCCAAAGCAGCATAGAAAATGTAAAACTGTGACAGTGCATTTGCAATTTCTGCAGTGAACTGACATTAAGTTGAATTTCTTGGCAGTGCATAGTTGCAAGATCATGTTTATATGTGACTATTCTTATACAAAACAAAAAGTCTATAGCTCTAAATGCAAACTACATTTGATACAACCATGTTTTACCAATCTGCCTGAAGATGTTTCAAGCAGAGTAAGGATGACCCTTTAAAACTGGTTTGTTTGGCTCAGTCAGAGACAGCCTACCAAAGCAAGGCAGGTTACTCCAAATCACTGTAAACATGCTCTGGGAAGGAGGAAAGATAGTAGTTGTTTCTTGACCAATTAATTATACACTTTCAGTTTCTATTTTTAGTGGGTGGTTTTAATAACCCAATGACCCACAAATACTCCATGGAAACCTTAGAAAAGTATTCCATTTGAAGACTGTTTTTACTGTACACTGTACAGCTATGTTCTTTCATAGGAATTTTAATGCTAAAAATCATTTCAGAGCAAGTGAAGGAGGTGCTTTTAAACTAGCTGTAGCAAATCTGCTTTTCTTAGATGGATGGGAGTCTGAAATATTTCCAGCCTTCTGTAGCTTATCTTGCTTTATTTCATAGGGTTTTTTACGGTTTCTCAGTGATAGATAATATTAGCGATACGCGCTCCAGGAGGCCCCTTCTGCTTTGGCCTCCTTTCAACATGCCAGTACTGAAAGACGTGAAGATTAGTGTAGGCTGTAGGCTCGTGTGTGCACTTTCAACAAGCATAAGCCAAAGCTGCCATAGCCCTGTTCTGGCTTCCCCTCAGCCAGGCTGGCTCCATGGAGCTTCTTCCTTGGAGCAGACAAAGAATCTGTCCAGGATGCCATCCCAGGGGAAAAGCAGTAAATGCAGCAGATGCCTGAATAAATGCTTGTGCTGGGACTGGAGTGGGGGCAGAGAGTGAGTTCTGAATGACAATAATGACAGCTTTCTCTGTGTGAAGCTGTGGCTTCAAAATTTCTGCTATTCCAGTAATGATGATCTCCTGCTCAATAATTCTACTGGAAGAAATGTTTTTTTTTGCTCTTGGGTTTTTCTGTTTTGTTATTTTTAATTTTTGTTTCATGCCAGTGCTGTATAAATGGGTTTTAACTTAATAGTAAGGAGTTTTGGCCCAGGATCTTTATTTGAGAGTTCATTTGCTCCTTGTGTTCCTGGTTTTTATTTCTTATTGTGGATTTACAGTCCCTTGAGGTTTAATAACTGAAAAGACAAAGCTGCCGTAAGGAGTATCCTAGCAAATCAGACTCCAAAGAAACACCTGCAATTGATTTATACTCTGTTAGTGAGTTTCACCCCAGGCTTCATAAGAGTATGGGGGAATGCTTACTCATTTGAAAAGATGGAAAGTTGTAGAAACTTCCAGAAGGACAGAGTAGTGTAATAGCACTGTTCCTTTCCACTTATTTTTTTTCCTGTGTTCCTTTTCCCACCTATCCCTTGTCCTGTCCCACTCCCCTCAATTCTTGTCTCTTCAAACATAATAACCTCTCCCCAAATCCCTTCCATTTATCCACTGTTTTCTCAAAGGCAGACAAGGACCCTAACTAGGAAAATCAGCAAATGCAGGTCCTTTTCAGGGTAAGCTTACCTTTCCTTCTGCTGTGACAGTGCTACTGAGAATCTTGCATAATGAGCTTTTAATACCAGTTATTGAGTTCAAAATTTCTGTAGTGCAACTGCAAACTTTGAATTTTTGACTATCTAGGAAAGAAGAATAAAACTAAATTTTGTGTGTTTGAGGTGACAGAAATAAATCATTATCATTTAATAGAAATATTAATCATGTTACATGGCAATCAAATTGCACAAACAATGGTATGAGCAGAGAGGCAGGAAACTGTAGCAATGGTGCCTAGAGGGACAATGAAGTGACTGAATAAGAGGAGGAAACTCAAATTCCTCAAATTACTGATGGAAAATGTTTCTCTTCCACTTAAAGTTACCATTCTTTGTCCCCAGTCACGTTTGCCTCCATGAGGTAGTGCCAAGACCAACTGTGTGTGTGTGTGAGATACAGAAACCTCTTTACAATGTAATGAACACATTATCTTCTATGAACATCATAATAATTCATATAGAAAAATTATATAAGGCATCAGACTGCAAGGGAAAAATTACATCTAACAGTACAAAATGAGGTCAAATAGTTGAAGTAATCAAAAAGTATGGTAAATAGTACTTTCCCCACAAGCTGATAATTTGTATTTTGTATTTATGATTTACTCCTGATGATACAGTTCTTTTTCTGCAACTTATATCAGCAGTAGAGGTTTTTTGTCAGAATTAGAGAATAGTAAATAAGGACAGAGTCATTCTACCTCTTATCTAAAGCCTGGTGCATGTGTAAAAATGTTTGGATCTTTTTTTTGTTAGCTCTCAGATTTCCATCACCCAGGGATTTTTTAGTTTTAATGTTAGCCACCAGTATGCAATATTCTGAGCTTTTGAGGCCAGTGTTGCAAATGGGTCTGTATCTGTGTTTTTCTGATCATAGCTCTGTTTTTGAAAATAAAGTATCAAATTTAAACAAAATTAAATTCACAATTATTAGCACTTAGTCTAAATATCCATGGAAATGGTTGAAAGGTGATATCTATGTTCAGATATTTATAGGTGGCTGCAGTATGGGCCCATGTGCACTGATGCAAACTGTAAACTACAGCTGGTTTTTGTCCTCTTAAAGATATGATTCTAAAACTGTTTGCACAAAGCAAAAAAAAGTAAAACTCTAAATATGCTTCTATAATGGCATTCTTTTGCTGAAGTGGCAATGTGAGAAAGGGTTTTCCTGGGCAGATTAAAAACACTGGGTGCTCCAGACAGAACAATCAAGCATTTCAGAATGAATTGTATTAACTTGCTGAACCAGACTCTTCCCCCTGTGGGCATGTATTTGTTTGCATATATTTATCAGTCTGCTTGGAAATAGAATGAGAAACAATCATGCATTGCCTTTTAGAGAAGGATCTGAATGGAACTTTTTTTAGTTGTATTAAGAAAAAAGCATCCTAGGGAAGATGGTAGACACTTACTGTAGAATAGAAAGAGTCTCTAAAGCTGCTTCTTCCCACTGATTTTCACAGTTTGAGTTGTTAGTTTGTCTTTTCTTTAGATAATTCCAAGCCCTGGTTTAACAGTGGAGCATACTGTAATTTCCTGTCTTCTAATTTAAGATCCCTAAGGAAGGTAATTGAGGCAGCCCCTACTTGTTTGTAGTTTCTTGACTATCAGGCTATTTTACTTTACTTTTACTGGTGACCACCCCTGAAGCACTTTACACTTAATCTAATTGCTAGGACTTCAGCAACAAGTTGAAATGCTCCCAGAATTAAAAGTTCTCAAAATAATGGATAACTTACTACATTTCATATCTAGTAGCCAGCTTCTCAGGAAAGAACTTACTGGTTTGTCAAAGTTACGACCTCATGACCTCAAAATCAGGTTAGGTCTGATAGTGGCTGTGGTACTTCACAGAGTACAGGTCTAGCTAGCAAGCACATAGAGTAATTACAGCTATTGACAAACTGCTGGAAATCTTTCCTTATGTGACAAGCCCTTTGTCCAGCAAAAACTGTTCCAGCAGTTGACATAAAGCAAATGCTTGCTAGTCACTGAGTAAGATGTTGCTTGTGAAGAAGTACGAGTAGTTCACACTACTCAGTGCACACAAAGAAAGCTATACTGGAAGTCTGGTCACACATCATGTCCTATGTGGTTAGTAAGGGGGGAAGCTCTCACAGCATTGCTTCAGATTATTGGTCTACAGAGCCAGGGGCACTTCAGTGTCCAGGTGCCCCATCAAACCATGTTATGATTTCATCTCAGTAAAAGACTCAGGTTGCACGATTCCACCTACTCAGATTTTGTTTCCACTTCAAAGATTGATTTTTCTTGGTTTTCTTTTTTTGTCCTTGCAAATCAAAGCTATTGGGCATTTGTTTATTTCTAGGCTAGGTTGCTTGTTGCTCCCACTATTAGAACTCTGAATTGAAAACCAAAATATCAATATAGATAACTTTAGCACATCTTATACATCTCCTTTATACCAAAGACCAAAATGATTGCTGAAAATAATTAATATGTTACTTGTATTTTCCATAATGAGGACAATGTCATGCTGTATGCCCTTTCAAGAGTAGACACGAGACTTGGGAATATAGTCTCTTCATTTAAAGCTCTTTTTCTATTATGTGAAAAATGTATTATGCAACTAGAATGACGGTTCCACTGTTTTTGCTTATTTATTCTTACTTTCTAGTTAATCTGACATAATTTACACATTTTTAGTTAAACTGGTGCCTATCTTGATTTATTGTGTCTGGTTATATTCAAGACATAAAGACGGCTGTTTGCTTTCTATGGCTATCCAAATATGTTGACAGGAGTTTGAAAGTCTTGGGGAGAATCTGACCAATCCCTTTTCAGTGAAAGCAGTAATACAATCACTCACTTTCACCCACTATCTAGTAGATTGTAAAACCTGGTAGAAGTTTTTAATAAGGAATGATGCCGAACTACTGATTGGTGAAATTGGGTAAACAGGGAACTAGGGAATAACACAATTTTTAATGACACCACATTTTGATTTATTAACACTTTAAGAACTAATCTGCAAACTCACATTACACAGAACCTGTAGATTTTTATTACAAATGGCAGTTGTAACCATAACATGCCATGATGATTTCCCACTCTGTGCTTTGGCTGTTGGTTTTTGGAGCCACAGCAGTCTCACCAGCATAACCTGTGTAACATTTATTTTCATGTGCTTTGTTTTTACTTTTTCCTCAAACTTGTTCTCTATCCTAGCAATCAAGAAATGGTTCAGGCTGAAAATTACTAATCCAGGCCCATTTTCAGCCATATATAATAATTACTAAATCTCCTTCAGTTTTTTTTCTCATTGATTAAAAAATAAAAAGCAACAAACATTTTGGAAAGATGTACCTCGACCACAAGGTGGGAGAAGAGGAGAGCTTCAACTTACATCAAATAGACAGATGTAATTTAGGGCTGAAACTCCCAAAGGAAGTTCCAAAGGAAGACTAAAGAAGACAAGTGTTTGAGTGTCCTGCACAATATCAAGACCAACATCACATCAATCTGTGTTCTGGACCAAGTATGAAGCAATATCCCTGAAATTTATTTGTGGTCAGAGTTGCTCTCATGAACTGGCTCAGCATCTTAGTTTAGTCTTAGTATATCCTGAAGGGTTTGTTGCCAAGTAGTTGGAAAGGCTTAGGGAAGTTCTTGAAAGCCTTTCAAGATAGCTTCCCTTCCCCCCTTCCCTGCAGTGAGACATAACCTGTCTCATGGAAATTTAGCCAGACAGACTGCCTCACTTGGTCCAGTGACTTCAAGCTGAGGTAACTGTGGTTTAGATTTAAGGCAAATGCATACAAATGAGTTTAGTTACATGACTAATATTTTTTGAATTGAGGTGAATACTTTCAAACACAATTGTATGCTTTAATTTATTAGTGGTTTTAGTAAAAATGAATTACAGACACCAGATGCTTGATAGAGACTCTTTCTACATGGAACCTGCTGTTGCCTCGTGCAGCTGACATTGCCTGACATTTTGACAAGATTGCAAAAGGATAGAGCTGGTGATGCTGGGTGGGTAGAATGGTAAGCAGATATGTTGGGAGGTTTCTCTCTGACAGTATAGTCAGCAGTGCACTCCCAAGGCAAATGTCATTGTCAGTGAGGAAAGTTTGCACAAGTGGGGTAGTATCTGTCTCCCAAGTGTTACATGTATGCTGTTGTAATCTTGATGTGCTCCATTGCTTCCACAAGTTCTTCTGAATTCTCACCAACATCCATATTCATGTTAGGATCAAAAAAATGTTATCTACCTCTCCAGTTTTGATTTGTGAATTCAGTGTATGATCTTTAACCCCTAGTGCTCACTAAGTAAACCATTCTACACCATATTAGCTGGGACTGCAAGATCTAATGGAGCTTTTGCGCCATTGCTGCCAGCTTGCAGTGTAGGATCAGAAGGAATTTGTATCAATACAAAGGAAAAAAGGGTAATAGAAGCATACTCTTATTCAGAAATGAGCTGCTGTTCTCAATTAGTGGACGACTTCTCAGTAAAATACTTGTTACCTGCTACTCAGTCAACTTGCTATCCTTTGAGTTTCATAGTTTTTTCTAAAAAATACATTGTATATTATATTATGCATTCTTTGTGCATTTTTAAGCATGAAGGTTTATAGGTTTTTTTTATAGTCTTCATCTGCTGTGTCAGATATCACACATGTCTTAAGGAGATACATGGCAGAATTCAGGCTCTTCTTGTTGTTTTCAGTGTGTAGTTTGTTGTCTGGTTTATGCTGCACCAAGGGCCATACTTTACCAAAAAAAAACCCCTTAACATCTTAGAAAATGGGTTGTTGAAACATAAACCTGTACAAGATACGACTGACTGACCTGTGCAGTGGTACACACGGAAACTTTCTTGAAGAATGGCTCACTAGAAATACTTCATTGTGGTAGCATTTATTGTGTTAATTCTGACATGACTCCCTGCAGAATAAAAATCTTGACACTGATGAATGTCTTGAACATTTTCCAGGAATTCTTTAAAACTGCACAATACCTGAAAATTTAACCAGAATATCAATAGAAGAAAAATAAGGCGAAAGAAACAACTTAGAATTTCCCATTTTATTTTGTGCAGGTTTTTTCTGTCCAATTCTTGGGTTTTGTCATGCATATGTTACATTATCCTGTGATTTACTGATCTTCATTAGCAAGTCTGTTTGGACTGATTTGAAAGTTAACATTATTAAAGTGATCAGAAATATGCCAGATTTCCAGAGCAGAACAGTCTGTTTTCTGTAGTATGACTATATCTAATGCCACTTCTTAAAGTTGTTTGTTTTGTAAAGCACTTTCATACTCAGAGAATATTTTTCAAAGTTACACCATCAGTATAGATCCGCAGAAATCTTTCTTTGCATTTCCAGCTGCTCTGTAATAAATTCCATCTGTGTTTTAGCTATATTTGTATTGATTTTTCAACTATGCTAGCTTATATTTGTCCTCTGCCTTACTGACCCCAAAGTCAACCAAAGTGGTGGGCGTACAGCCAATTTCAGATGGCATTTGGTTAGTTTACTCCCTTTTAAAGTAGTTTAGGAAATGTAGCTCAAATGTTTCTCTTATTTGACAAGCCTGTTTAACTTTCACAGTTTCACCCCCTTAACTCTGAATTTCCTCCTCCTCAACATTTTCCACTTCTAGAGAAAAGGATTAGAAATGTACCTCACCTTTAGCTATTTTTCTTGTAGTTTTCTTTCTAAATTTCTAGGGGTTTTGTATAGCTATGTATGCTTATGCATAATTTTGCTTTGTACTATTTTGCATTTGTCTTTTAAGACATGGTTATATAATCCCAGCACATAGCCTGAAGTTATAACTTCAAAGGGAATTAGGGTGTGCAAGGAATGCAAGATCAGGCATTTGGAAAATGGTCTGGAAGAATTTTTTTTTTCTCCCCTTTGTACGAGTATTTGTCTTAAACAACATCCATGACTCTTGGAAATTTATTTTTCACTTCTTATCTGATAACATATCTTCCATTAGCATGTTGTGGTCTGAAGCCAATTGATTCCCAGAGGCTTTGTTGAAGTGAGGGTTGCTTTTTTATCTTCTGTTTGGGTTTGGGTTTTGTTTGGGTTTGTTTTTTTTAACTTTTTCTCTGAAATTATTATCTTTCATTTAGTGGCTATTGTGATGTTGGGTTTTAGTGGCTTTTATTTTCCTAGACCAGTGACTAAAATTGCAGCTCCTTGTTTCAAAAGCCTAGACCTTTACTTAATATATTGTTTTATTGCAGAATGTATGGGATGCTGTCCAGGCAATATCTGATTAAGTATGAAAAGGAGGTATACTTATTGATCAGACTTATCAGACTTATTTCATTTTTTGAGAATCACATCACAGACCATGTATCAAACCACACTATTGATAACATCATTCTCCTGGCAATATTATTTAGGGCATTTTTTTCTCATAGCTTATTGGGAAATTAAAAAAAAAGAGAAAAAATTTCTGTATTCCCTTTTACATACATGAGGGACTGTTTCCTCACTTCACTGTGTCTTGAATTCTTTGGAATGTGTACTTAAGTAAAGGAAGCTATGCAGTGTTTCTTAGCAGAACAAGCCAGGAAATAGTGATGCAAATAAATCAGTCAAACAGGCACAGCTTTTGAAGGTCCTAATAAAGCATGAGCTAGTGTGTATACCTAGCTGGCTGTATCCAAAAGAAGAATTGCATGTTCTTGTAGGGTGGGCTGACAGGGAACAAAAGATCCTGAAAGCATAAAACAGAAGATTCAAAGAAGAGAAAGTAATTTATGATATTAATGAGTTTCTTACTTCCTTGTGTACCAGTGGAAAAGGCCTGTCAGCAATAAGGGGCAGTTGTGAGCAGAAAATACTTCAGAGGACCATAACCATGCTCAGCTTTCCTCCTTTAGTTATTGCAAAGACAAGACTGATTTTGGTGTGGTTTCTGTCTCTGGAGTTGTTTAAACATGTTTTTGTTGTTGTTGTTGCTTTCAAGTACAATAGTCTTTAAGTACTGTGACTTAAATCGTACTTGATTTTGAAGAAACAAATGTATATTGCAACAAAGTTCTGAATTAGTCACAGACAACGCCTATTATAATCTGAGTAGCAGAATGAGAATAATCAAACTGGGGAATTTCCCTCTTCGATTCTACAAGCTCTCCAAGATCTAAAGGCCTTAGGAGTTCCTCCCTTTGGAGTACGCCTTATGGGATCCTGAGAAAAGGTAGTACAATTAGTCAAGTGGCCATGATTGGGAAGTTTGCTCATATTTATCCATGGCTTGTCCTAAATTGATTCCAATTGTCCCACTTTTAGTTGTGTTACATCTGGACTGCTGCTCAGTTACTTTACAGCAACACTCCCTGCTAATTCCCCACAAATAAAGATTACGTATACTCAGTGAAGATCTAAAATATGCTTCTTAGAATAAAATGCAAAAAAAAACCCCAAACTTATCATATCACTTTTTATACCACAGTTTAATCCTACAACATTATTCCAATCAGAATAAATTTGCTACATAGTTTGCATGATTGATACCATTTTTATCTTCAGCACTCTCTCAGGTAAGCTTTCCCTTCTGATTTTGTAACGTTTATGCACTCACCTTCTCCTTATGCATAGATAAGGTTCATAATTGGGTGCAGTTGCTGCATGAAACCTCGAAGCCTCTTGAGGCAAACCTGAATACTGAGTCTTTCTCCCTAGGGGGTCTGTGAAATTCCTGGGATTGAAACATGAGCTTTTTCCTATTTTTCTTCACAGCAGCAGTTCATGTGATTCAGCAAGGACTGCTGAAGTAAAACCTGCTGTCACCATAAGTTTTCTTTTGAATCTTCTGACATGATCATCTATTTTACGGTATAAGAAAGTAGGCGTAGCAACCACACCTCAGCTGGGAGTTCTTCCCCTGTGAGGCTAGAAGAGTGCTGCGGGCCTGTTACAAAGAGATAAAGGTGTTCTTCAAAGTATTTGCTCAGCTACCTATAAATTAATATGGCTAAGTCTTTTCCATGATCTCTTTCTTGCCCCATCCCCCTCCCCCCCTCGCAGTGTGACTTATGTAGATGAATTCTGCACAGTGTGGCTATTTCACAGCCACTGCATGATTGACCAAGGGATTTTGACTATTTTATTTGTTAAAATACAAAACATTTAAAAAATATTTTTGCAATAAAAATAAGATTTATATTTATTATTGTTTATACGAATTATAGTAAGTCTAATGAGTCTCATTACAGCTATAGACAATTGTTAGTTGGAATGCCTTTTATAAGTCTATAAAATATTCAGTGAAAGATACTGATAGTTAAGCCTGTTACTTTGAACAGGTAATCACAAAGGGAGTTTAGTTTAGAAACTTCTGTACAAGAAAAATTGATCCACTTTAGAGACAGTGGTGTTTTCCTTGGTCCAGATACTCTGACAATGATCTTGACAGTATAACAATTTTGTTAGAACATATTTTCTGTAAATGCTGATTTCAGTATTTAAGACAAATTATTTTTCCAAAGTCTTCTAGCATAAACATCCTAGAATTTTAAATACTGAACAGTTTCAACTAACACCTTGGAGATAGTTAGATACCACCCTCTTTTTCTTCTAAAAAGGTGAAGATGGGATAGACTTTACAGAATGGCTGAGTGTAAAGTTGTAAAAGGAACTCAGTCGTTCTTTCAGAGCAGTCACTTCATAAACTGAACAGACCTGAGTGTTCCATTATACAGGACACTTAGAATTTCCCAATGTGCCAGACCCAGAAACAGATTTACTTTGGATAAAGCAAAGAAAGAATCCAAAAATATATTTGGCAATGAGAGTGCTGGGGAACTGCCTCATTTCCCCCCGCTCTACTAATCATTGGATCCTAATGTTTGGGTGGGTTTTGGGTGTCCCCCCCCCACACACACACGCACAAAAGAATCTGCTGGTTCTACAAGTTCAAGATTAAATGCTGTAAGGCAGCATATGTTAGTGTAGTGTATAGTAATCATAAGACTGTGTTTTAATTGGTGGTGTTATATATCTCCAAATATGAACTGTACTAATTATATAGTATTATGACAAAAGCCTTGCTCCAAATATATAATGCTTTTAATTTAATCAATATAATTTTGAGGGAAAATATACAATTGTCAGTCACTCTCTATTGGCACCTACCCATTGCTGGGGAGAGAGGAAGACAAACTTGCCCTGAAAAGTCTAGTTTTGGTCAGTGAGTAGCTATCAGTTTATTGATAGAAACTGTCTGCAATGCAGAATATACAGGTTTTGTGATATAGAAAAAAAATCATTTTTGTGGGTTTTGGGGCTATTTTTTGTTTGTTTGGTGGTGGTTTGTTTTTTGGCTTTTTTTTATATTTTGATCATGCTGTATGCAATAAACAACATTGAACTACTTTTAAAATAAATCCTCTGGATAAGTGCAGTTGCCAAGCTAGAAAATAAATTTTCTTTGCGAAATTTAAAAGATTCTCCAGTTGGCTTTCCTAGCCAGATGACTTCCACAGTGTTTATATCAGTAGAATGTGAATATGTAAATGATTAATCACCAGCATAGCTGTGATATTGTGAATTTAATTTCCTGCCCAAGAACAACTTTGCTGTAGATGCACTTGCTCTCCCAATGGGTACTTGTAGAAGTCCATGGAGCTTTTGACATCGTTAGACTTCTAGACTCTGGTCTGCAGTTCTGCTCCCTGGACATATCTTCTCAAAAGAACTTTTACCTTTAGAAGCTTTGGTTGAGATACAGAAGTCCTGACCCTTAAGCACTCCTCAGTCAAAGCTCACATTAGAGTCTTTGTCATGCTTCTGAAATACAGCTGTTGTGTGTTGTTTAGCTTTGTCTAAGGCCTTTCTCATGGTCTAACTAAAATGGTAAAAAGGAAAATATCAAAGGTTGTTACCATCTACACATCACCACCTAATAGATGATATCTGTCTACTCCATCCACATTATTTTAGTCTGCTGTAACTTTAAAGCCTTTACAAATTCAAGTAGGAACTTAAAAACTAATAAAACCATGTGAAAGCAAAATGCCATTCAAAAAACTCATATAAGATCAAAAAAATCCCCACCAAAATTGTGATTTGACAGACAATGGTCTTTTCAAACCATGGGAGCTGCATACTGTTTGTAACTAATGAAAATCCATACAGTTAAATAGAATTTCAATGCTTTTAAGAAAGTCTATACATCTACTTCTTTATTGACTTTTCAGAATATTTGGTCACAGGCCACCCCATGTAACCTGTTCAATTTTGTTTTTAAAGATACTTCCGGTTTGGTTTTTATTTAATTTTCACATCTAGCAGTCAAAAATACTCTTTTAGAGAAGAAAAAATATAGAAAGCTTGAGAATCTTCTGGATGACTGCAGATCGATATTTCTATCAGAAGAGTGGACATTTTATTGCATGTTTTAACTGAGTTGAAAGTGAAGACCACTTTTTTAAAAATAGAATTACATAGGGAGAGAGGGATAAAGTTCTAATCAAAATTCAAGATGAAACAGCAGAAATCTTCTTTAAATGTATGGCACAATCCTTTTACCAGTTCTGGTTGTGGTATGAAAAAAAAAAAGTAAAATATTGCCCAGCATTCAGTGGAAATTAAATACCAAAAAAAGTAGTGGTAACTGTAAAGTAATTTAGAGTAACAGGTCATATACATCTTAGGGAGGCATCAAAACCTACAGGCTTATATCATAATTCACAGGTATTACAAAACTGTTCCAATTATTATGGCTTTAACAGGTTTAATTTCTCTGCTTGCCATATAGAGAAAAATCACTGATGCAAGAATTTAATATTTAGGCTTACTGCAATATAAACAAATTTGTCTTAACCATACTTTCTTTCTCTGAACTAAGTTTTATGGTACTACATCACTTTGCACTTTGCTTTCATCTCAGCTGAATAGCTGATGTATGCAAAACTTGATGCTTCCCAAAAATGCTGGTAATAAGCCCAGAAGAAGATGTATGGTGCAAACACTCTCAAAAAACTTCAGTGTAATTTGAGCATATAAGACTGGGACAAAACCAAAGTTAAAATTAATTTAAACAAGTTTATCCATTTCTACCCATACATATCTTAAAAAATTGCATGAAAATGAGTTTATAGTCAGGTACAAGAAGTTACTTTTATAGTCTCCTATGATTTCCTTTAATCTCTGCTCTCTCACTGTACAGAATGTCATCAGTTTACCCTATCATCATCTTGAAGAAACATTGGAAATGAAGGCCAGATAAACCCCTTGCTTTCAGTTTTCATGCCTTGTATCTGTGATTCAGAACAGGATTTCTAGGAAGGTCCTGCTAAGCCAGGAACAGTCCAGGGATTTTGCAAAGACCATTCTACGTGTATGATCCATGGATTTCTGACACAGTGGAAAAAAATCTGGCTGAAATTATGATGTCATACTGAGCATGAGCAAAGCTGAAGTTTTGGTAGGAAGGGGTTTTGCTTGTTTGTTTTTAAATAAAAGAACCATGATCTAGCCAAATATAGGCATAGTTCAGTGTAGAGAAAAAGTCTTATTTCTGGCATTAGTAAGATCATCTGCCAAACAAATTAATTCCCTACAGAAGTGCTCTCATGCTAAAATGTCCTTAAGATGTAATAAGCACATTGCTCTTGGATTAGTTTCAACTTCAATACTTTAATTTCAAAGGCACCTGATTCCCACAAAAGGAAATTTTTCAAATTGATGAGAAGCTGATTGCAGGTTCTTCTTGCAATGTACTATGGACAATTTTCATGAAAGATGATGCTCTGCTTTGAAGAACATATTGCTGTATACCAACATGTGAATGTTTTCTCCACGGAAACCATGGAAAATGCCCTAGTGGGTTTCAAACCAACATATTTGGCATAGCTGAGGGTTGTGCTGGTTTCATGTCTCTGGTTGCCATACAGAGAATAATCACTAATGCAAGACGTTTTGGTCTGTAAATAACTGCATTTGATGCAGTTTACAGTGTTGGAGTAGTTCATGATCCACTAAGTAAGGAGAAACACTAGTCAACAGAATTCCTGTGTATTTTAGAACAATTGCATTCCTTTTTCTAAGCCAAAACATAGCCATCACTGTTATATGAATGTAAATCTTTCTCAAGAAGTCTGGTTCTCTTCTTTCATTTCCTGTAGCATGTTAGCTGCAGCTTATTTCAGACTGTTTTCTCTTAAGCTCCCAGAAAATGTAAACACAGTATAAAATCTTGTCCACAAATCTTCATACAAAGTCATTCTGACTCCCGCTAGGAGTACATTACCCATAAAAGCAGTTATTGTCTTTTTTCTTTTTTTAATAATATGTTTTACTGTCTAGGCAAAAGAACCTGGTTTTTAAGGAATGAAATTAAGTCTTTAACATGTTGCGCTTTGACAATCTCAGTCTTCATAATGCATGTCTTTTTCCTGAACATTATAGTGGATTTTGGTTGCTCAAAAGTTCTGTTCAGCTCCTGAGTATCCAACAAACATGAATCTACAGATGAAGATGACCTCACTGGTACAGTACACCAAGAGAGCTAATATAAAAATTATTTTACAGTGCTGAGTTAATTTTGTTGCAGTGCTGCTTTATTCTCTCTTTAGGACTGTCTGATCTGTGGATCTTCTGTTTTGCCCAGCAGACTGAGATGAGTCAAACTATGGAACAATACTGTGAACTTTTCTGCCTATAGTCAGCTTCAATTTGTCATTTCTTAGTTTCATTCTGCAACTCCTCACAGCAGTCTGTGCTTATTTATTTTTTACCATTTGCAGGTACCACTAGTTATCATTTAACAAAGTCATGAAACATGTATTTCTCTCTCAAACCAGACTGGAAAATGGTCATCTACTTACAGCTGATGGTGATTTCTGGTGTCCTTCTCTATATTTCCTGCATTTTGATAATATGTTGGCAAATATTTTCCAGATCCAAGTACAATGTGGCATGCCAGCTATACATAGGGAGAACAGTACTTCCTATTCCCATCAATTTGTGCCCAGCTCTCTCAGATATGTGGACTGTCCTTGACTATTGCTGTAAACATAAGTCAATGAATGACTTCTTACCAATCATAACTGCATTACATTTCAGGTTAGCTTTCATCCAGGTTTCTCCCAGAATAACTTTTAGTTACTTCTGCACTGAAAGTTCTTGCAATACTATTTTAATATGAATGCATATGGGTTTCATTTATATAGATATATAATTCAAACAATAAATTTATGTGTGGCTATTAATTATTAGTACTAATTAACTATAGAGCAGAGTCTTGATAGTAAGAAAACTGGGTTTGCTTCAGTAAAAGATGGCATTTCTTTCAGACCCCTATGTTTATTTAGTTGAAAAATCTCTGGTACTTGAAAAAAGTATCTTTTTAGATATCGTAGTTACAGCATCATCCAAAGCTTCTCTATTTCTGTTTAAATGTTAAATGCTATACTGCAAGTTTAGGTATGTAGCCTACAATGTAATTCTTTTTCATATCAGCTGTCTTTTTTATTATCCTGATGAAAATGCTAATATAGAAATTTTTCATCTCTCTTTCCTGTGATTGGATTTCAGTAAAGCTTTTAAGACTGTCTTTCACATGATCCTTCTGAACAAAATGTCCAGCACACAGCTGGATAAACACATCATGTGGTGGGTGATCACAGAAGGTAATAGTGAATGGGATAACATCAGACTGGTGACCTGTCACTACTGGGGTTCCACAGGGCTCCATCTCAGGCCCAGTGCTCTTCAGCATCTTCATAAATTACTTGGATATAGGACTGGAAGGGATACTAAGCAAGTTTGCAGATAATACTGAATTTGAAGAAGCTGTTGACTCCCTGGAAGGCAGGGAGGCCCTGCAGAGAGACCATGATAACTTAAGAGGGCTGGGCAATCACCAACCATATGAAGTTGAAAAAGGCAAAGTGTCAGATTCTGCACCTGCGTTGGGGCAACCCTGGAAGTACCTACAGACTGGGGAATGAGATGCTGGAAAGGAGGGCCAACCATGTCCTGGGGGGCATCAGGCACAGCATCGCCAGCCGATCAAGGGAGGGGATTGTCCTGCTCTGCTCTGCACTGGGGCAGCCTCACCTTGAATATTGTGTGCAGTTTTGGACACTTCAATATAAGAAGGATATCAAGCTATTAGAGAGCATCCAAAGAGGGAAATGAAGATGGTGAAGGGCCTTGAGGGGAAGCCATATGAGGAGTGGCTGAGGGCACTTGGTCTGTTCAGCCTGGAGAGAAGGAGGCTGAGGGGAGACCTCATTGCAGTTACAACTTCCTTGTGAGGGGAAGAGGAGGGGCAGGCACTGATCTCTTCTCTGTAGTGACCAGTGGCAGGACCTGAGGGAATGGCATGAAGATGTGTCAGGGAGGTTTAGACTGGATATTAGGAAATGGTTCATCACCCAGAGGGTGGTTGGGCACTGGAACAGGCTCCCTTAAGGAAGTGGTCACAACACCAAGCCTGACAGAGTTCAAGAAACATTTGGATGATACTCTCAGCACATGGTGTGTCTCTTGGGGATGGTCTTGTGCAGGCCTAAGAGTTGGACTAAATGATCCTTGTGGGTCCCTTCCAGTTCAGCATATTCTGTGATTCTGTGAAATATATTTTAATGGCCAGCTTAACCACTTAGACTAATTTTAACCTGGAAAATAACATCCTTTGCCTGTATCTGCATCTCTGCCTGAGGATACCTATACATTTGGATGTGTACTTTCCATACATTCACAAGAAAGTTCTGGGAGAAATTTGCAGCAAGCAGTACTGTCTTGGTTTCAATATGGATGTGTTTCTTTCAAGAGTTCCCTGCCCATGTCAGAATGTTTGGAACTATATGATCTTTAAGATCGCTTCCAACCCAAACTATTCAGATTCTATGGCTTTATGATTATATATTGGCCAAATCAATTTGTCAGGATACTTTGAGATAGTATGTTTAGCTATTAAACTGAAGGCAGCAAATACAGCACTACTTAGTTTTCAAAGAGTTTCAGGGGACTTTTGACTAGTGAGTCAAGTATCTGAAAAATTAGTAGATAATATAGAAATAATCTAGATTGATTATTTCTCTGATTTAGAATAAAGAAATTAGACTGTTAAATAATTAACATAAATATGACAATTTGGGTGAGAAAATGTAAAGGAAAGCACCTCACAAATTTACTCAAACTATTTAAAGGAATTGACAAGAACCATGTGGATGAATGAAATCTAGCTGATACAGTCCAATGGATTTCCAAATGTTAGCAACATTTTGAAAGGCTTCTGAAAAATTAAGTAATCAAGGGTCAAAACTGCAAAAAATAAGTCTTCTTGCCCAAATAAAAGTAAGTGCTTAAAAGAAATTAATTAAAAATAGAAAAAATTTATCAGTTCTCAAAAAAACAGGAGATAACCAGTTGAATTCCACACAGAACTGTGCTGAGTCTGGCACTGTTCATCTTATATACCTCTAGTTCCCAGTCACTTATGTGTTAAAACCCAAACCAAACCAAATACCCCTTCCTCCAAACAAGGGGGAGGGGGGGGAGGGAACCTTCAGGTTTTGGGTCTTTACATACAACAGCTTTGTTTTATCAGTTAAGTCAATGCATATTCCAAGACTTTGGCAGGAGATATTTTAAAGATCTATATTAAAACATATTATTATCAGCGTGTGCATCTATATTTCTATATGTTCAGAATGTGTTGTTTAGTTAAGAAATATAATTATATGTTATTGAATATGCCTTGCAATATCACTAAATGTTTTAATGCTCATGTTACAATGCCAGTAATTTTTATTTAAAGGCTGAACACTAGTACAGGAAATCAAATTTATTTTACTGATAAAACACTGAGGTTTTTTTCATTGTTTTCACAACTTTTATTTTAATAATAGTAAAGAATTTTCTAATTTACGGATTTGGTGTTTCCCAGCAGCAGGCTGAAACACTTGTTGCCTGTACTCTTACCTTGATACATGGTTGAGCACTGGTACCTAATACCTTCCTATTCAGATGATAAAACTACTCAGGCCCCATTGGGTTAATGATATGATCTGTCCCAGCACACTTGCGTTCCACTGCTTCTACACAGCATTCTATTTTTTTTTTTTGACTACATTAAATTGCCACAACGTTGATGTGGGGACAGCATGAGTACACTCTAGCAGAAGTGAAGGAGGGACAGCACATGGTGTGGTTCTCCAAGGGCATTGCTTCCAGCTTGTGAGAAAGAGGCTGCCATGGCTAAATCTAGTTACAGGGGTCAATTTACTGTGTGCAGTGGAAAAGTTGGAATGAGGGGGTTCACTGGAGGAGGTGAAGGAAGCATAAATTGGCAGGTACTGAAATGAGATGGTGGCATGGGGAACAGATATGCTCTGCTTGCTGAAACCTTGCCACTGGGGTCAATGGCAACAATTTTGCTATCTGGAGTATTTAGAGACAGAAAACCTGTACTTTGAAACCTGTTTGACCAGGCAGAGATGACTAGAACTGTCATTAAAAGTCAGTGGCGTAGTAACTTCCAGATCTCTGAGAGATGACCCATTCTGCAGGGGTAGAAACCTAAGCTTCTGTGTGCATTTATCTGAGTTTTTAGATGTCTTTCTTGAGAGCATTGCCAGTTCCTTGTGCAGCAGAAGGGCTATATGGCACAGCATAAGAAAAGCAAATGTAGAACAGCACCTCAAAGTTCAAAGGATATGTGCTCCTACTCTGAACATACCTCCTGTGGTGTCATTTGTTCCATTCAGATGAACTAATGTCAGGTGACAGGGCCTGGACAGTAAATGGCTGGCAGATTCAGCAGTGAGTTATTTGTCAGTAACCTGAACACCTGCTGGAGATGATGGAGTAGGTCTGAAATAAACCAATACTGCTGCAGCCTTTAGCAGTAGAGAGGATGAGCTCCATAAGATATCACATTTTGTTTTAATTTATGATGTGACAATCGTGTGTCCTTGTAACTTTTTTTTATTTTATTCTCAAAGTATTTCTGTATTTTTTAATTTTAATTTTAGTATTTTCTTTGTCAATTGTGATTACATTAATCTTGAAAAAGATAAATCAAAATGAGTAGAACTTTCTAGACAAATTCTACTAAATTGTTCTTACATGCTTCTTATTTTGCTTAAGTTGTTTGGTTGATTTGGTTTTTTCTGAGGTAAATTTTAGCATGCTGGTTTATAGATGTGTAATGTAAATATGATATGATCAATATATTTATTATTCTGCTATTTTATTAAGCTGTTTCCTTAAGCTTTTCTAGCTTGACAGTTTCTCAAGAGTAAACAAACTTGTTCAGGCCTCTGTTCAGGGCAAGAATGCAATATAAGAATACCAGAATCAGTTTTCTATTGAGCTGAAAATACAACTGGCTTGGATGCAGCTGAAGGAGTCTTATAGGAAGGTGGTTATAAATGCACCTTTGTACTCTCCCTAATTATTTTTTTCATGCACTTGGGCCCAGGAGCAGCCACTATTGCCCTGTACATCAGTGACTTAAAGCATTGCTCTCTTTGTTCCACTCTGACTTATTTTCTGCTTTTCCCAAACATCTATGGAAGCTTTCAGTAATGGAAGGTCTTTAAGCATTACTTAAGGACTTGTTTTCATAATTTAATACTAAAGAACCATATTGAGAAATACAGGAATGCTTCCAGACTCCCAAAGAGAATTAGAAAATTTGAAGTCTTAACTACACTTTCTTCTTTAGTTTTTCAAAATGCAGTTTCTTGCCATGCTGCATAAAAGAGGACTATCTCATAACACCTTTACTAATTTTAAATCATTAATTCATGAATGGTACTTCTTTTAAGGAGTCACAACTCAATAAACTATGTCAGATAGAGAGATCTCTATGCATTAACTGTTTCAACTGTCACTGTGGACATATTCAGTATATATTCTCCTGAATTGTTGGTATTTTCTCATTTAAACTGAAACAAAAAATCACTTTCTATAGTATTCCTTGGTATTTGTGTAAAAAAAGAAAAAGCCTATTACATAAATCTACTTTAAAAAGACTATATCTATAAGATGTGAACAAAGAAAATACAGTGACCAGCAGGGCTGGTTTGGCTTGTTGTTTTTATTTATGTATTTATTTGTTTTTCCTTCCTTGCTGTGATTCTTACATATACATATACAGTTAGAGTATAAATTCCTTCTCTTTAAGTCCCTAATGTGCTACTGAAACTAAGTATCAAGCAACAGTATTAACAGTAGCAAATTTCACTGACTTCCTGCAGATAAACTGCTCTTTGTAAATGCTACTTTAAAACGTTTGGGGATATTTTGAGGGTAAAACTTGCTTTCATCAGGGACCATAACAGAACAGTCACTTTTTAAAAAGTAAGTAGCACTGTTGGGGGATTCCTTTTTCGCTGCAGAAAGCAGCAGTGAAATCCCCAAAGGACACGCTGTAACCTGTTCTAAAGAATAATGGAAAATATGACAGGAATCTGTGAGGTTTTGCACTGGAACTTTACAGCTTCGTTTTCCCTTGCCTTGTTGCCCGTGTTTTGCCCAGGCAGCTGTGGCCGCTGGCGAGGCGGTGCGGGCGGAGGGCGCGGGGCGGCGATGCTGCGGAGGCAGCAGCAGCAGCATCGCGGTGCCGGCCGGGCCCCGCACGCAGCGAGGCTGCCCGAGGGCGGAGGGCCCTGCCGGGCCCCGCCCGGCTCGGCAGAGCCCGGGGAAGCTGCTCCTTACATGGGCATGTCCGCGGCTCGCCCGGGGCCCGGGCGGGGTGGTCGCTGGAGCCGGGCCGGGCCGGGCCGGGGGTGGCGCGGCCCGGGGGGCTCAGCCAGACAAAGAACAGTCCCGGCAACCAAATAAGGAAATTGGAGCTGGAGGATTTCAGAATAGGAGCAGGGGGAGATGCCGGGGAGCAGCCTGAGTGCCGGGAGCCGCTCTCTGTTCTACCAGCGGAGTGGCGAGCGCAGCGCAGAGAGGCTCGCGTACTTCTCCATATTCCTCTGTGATCCTCTGCCAGCAAAGCTGAAGAACTCAAGCTGTGTTTGTCATATTTTCTCATGTTTCTGAAAGCACTCTATAGATTTTTGTTTATAAAGGAGGGTCTTTGGCAGGCCCGTTGGTTAGCAGACTGAAAATAAATGAGTCATCCGCTGCCAGGGGGAAAGAATCCCATTGCAGATAATTTCAGGCATTACAAAAAGGCATTATGAGTTTTTGTCTACTGTAGTGTTCTGATGAAAACTTAGACATTCATCTAGAAAGGGTACACATGCACCCCAAGAGACAGAGGTGTCTGTGCAGTTGAGAGCAGTAGTAAGAGAAAGAAAAGAAAGAAAAATGAGTACTAAAATAAAACCCCAAACTGTCCTGACAATTCAGATAGAAAAGCATTTCATAACAATATGAAATATGAAAAATTATTATGGGCTATCAGAAACTTAAGTAAGGTACTGTTTTAAACATAGGTATAGAGTTCATATCCTGTGATCCGAATCCACAGTGTGTTGGGACATTGTTTTTTCTAATTATATGGTCTGACACTGAAAGGTCTTATTCCTGGTGGGAAAAGACAGGGAACACCATTCACTTTTTCAGTCCAGACCCACCCGGAGCAGGAAGAATCAACACAACAGAAGCATTCAGGAGATAAAGGAGCAGCCATGATCTCTGCTGACTGTGTGAAAGCTGGAAGAGAGGAAACTAAATAGCTGTGGGCACAAATTTCAGCAGTAAGGTTCAACATACTGGCCTGGTTTGCTCTGATTTAAAAACATTAGCAACAGAATGTCTGCTAAATTCACAGACTTTATAGCAAACAATTACATGCACTATGAGCTTGACATCCTGATGAAAGGAAGGAAGTTATGCCTTGATCTTGAAATCATGACAAGATCAGTTCATAAAAAGCTACTGAAAAACATTTAAAATATCGTAGGGAAGCCTGACTCAGAAGAAACAGCTTCTTTATCTTTCCTGACAGGCCTCACAATTACAGCAGCTGTAAGTTACTGAAGTGTAACTAATTGAAAGATACAACACACTCACTAATACCATATCAGGAGTATTAAAGAAGAGAATATAGTGTTGAGATTTGAGTTCAGACCTGGGAAGTACTTACAGGTGGCATCAAATTGCGGTAACCATATATGACTTTATATAAGCCTCCTAATAATTTTAATATATGAAGTTGTAGGTACACCTGTGATAAATACGTGGTAATGCTTATAAATGTGATTTTCAGTATCACAGCTGAAGAGAGTTATGCCAGTTTTACTATGAAGTAAAGTCTGAGGAGTGAATCGTTTTCCAGGTTATATTTTGTTATATTGAATTTCCAGAGCTCTTACACATTGCTATACCAGTAGTTGTGCAGGCCAGGAAATCTCATGGATTACTCATGATCAGAACAGACCAAGCAGTTGGGTACTGAAATATCTGGGTACTTGTAGGAGATCATTGGGATTCTTGAATTTTCTATATGCTTGAGGAACAATCACTGTTCCAGTTCCTTGTTAGAAAGTGCCTACATTGTAGACCCATGGTTTTTCTCCATGCTGTCATAGGGGTTACACAGTACATGTAATCAATATCATTTAAACAATTTTTTTACCTTTATTATTTTAGTCCAAAAGGTGAAATAGTGGTATAACAAAGAAGACTTAAGTATGAGTCAAATAATCACCATGTGTATAGACACACAGGTGCACATACACATGTATTACATTAAAATGGTGATTGCTGTCATGAAAATTGTCTCAGTAATAGAAACTTCTAATTTTTGCTTTCCTCTAGGTATTATTAGAAGTTTGGGAAAGATCCTTTGTTGTTGTTGAATCCCATTTTCATAGATCAGTGACTTTGCAGTATGATTTGCTATGAAGTGTTAGCTCTAGCTGTGTTTTCCTTTCTGTAAAACACATAACTTTAATGGTGTTTATTGACAGAATTGAAAGTGATGGGAAATGTTTGCTTAAGTGATCTTTCTTGCAACAAACATGTGATGCTTTGTTTTCCAGAAGTGCTAAGAAAAACAAAAGCCACAAACAGCTTAGTACTTCTAGTTCAGACATTGTGAATTTCACCAACAGGAAATAATACCAAACAAAGCATATTACAGTTACAACCTCAGTGTCTGCCAACACCAGCCAAGTTAGATAGAGCAGGATACTTATAATACCAGATTCAAGAGACTTTTAAAATGCTTTGTACTGGTACATGTTTGGCGATTGCCATTTCAGAGGTACAGTTACTCACTTTTGCTTTTAGGAAATCCTAACTTTGTATTCTGGCCTTCTAAAGAAATCTCAAACTCTCATGCATTCCAAGAAAATCAGTGTCCTGATCCTGGTTTAGTAATCCCTATTCAAAGTGTTAAATGTTGTCAAGTACAGTATGGGAGGGGATATAATTTTATGGAGGTACTTCTTTTGATTTTAAATAAAACTTCAAAAATCCATAATGGTTGGCATATCAAAGCTTGTTTTGCACAGCTAGTGTAAATGAGATGTATTTCCCTTATGTAAGAAAAACAGGGAGAGTGCTGAATAGGTCTCCCTAGATCATTGAATTCAGTCAGCTGCATATGAATCAGTTTAGAATGTTGTAAGCTCTTTCCATTCCCGCTTCTAATCAGTCCTTCAGGGTCTGTGTTACTGACATTTCCATCGAAGCTTAATGATTTTTGAACTGTAATATGATGCAACACTCCTTTGTGGCTAGTTGAATACTATATGGGTTGATTTACAGGCATGCATATATCCTTGAATTATTTTCCAGTTTTTAAGACCAAAAGAATCTCATGTCAAGTGTCTCCCCCATGTAGAGAACGCCATTTGAATGTAAATCACAACTTCTTTCTAGACATCAGAATTTTTTAGATTTGGTTTGTTGTTGGGGTTTTTTTTCCTTTTAAAAACATCCTGGTTTGATTTTAAAATATTTGAAAGACCTGTTCTGAACTAGTATGATCAGAATCGCACACTCCAGTGTAGCTTTAAATGTCTTTGTTAAGTCACCAGCTAGGATGCTAAAATTTTGCATATCATAATGAAGAAAAAAATGAGGCCAATAGAAGAAAGGAAATAGAAATGTGTAGTTATTTGTACTATAGTAGCACCCGGAAAACAGTAGTTGTCAATGACGATATATGTATGCACTATTAAAAGACACTTTCTTCACTGAAAGTACAATGCAGGCAAAAAAAGTTGCATTTAAATTATACAAATTATTCTGTAGTAGTTTTAAAAACTGGACAGGCTCTCCTGAGTTGTTTTATCTTCATTTGTTCTCACTCAGATTGCTGAGGAGGTATTTACTTTGTGTAAGGTTTTCTCTCTGCATTTTCAGCTTTTCTTTCCTGAAGTCATCCTTTTTAGTCTTTGTACTTTAAACAATACTAATTTCATTTTATTTACAGGGTGGTATGAAAAGTGAATCTTAATTCTCAAAGAATGAATGCTAGCAAAAAACTTCTGGCAGTTTGTTGGTTGTTGGCTTTACCAACCTCTACCATTATCTCCATTGGTTCACAGAAATGAATTTTTGTGGTCTTTTACTGCATTTTTCCAAAAGCTGTTTGTTATAATTATAATTACATTTAACATATTTAAATTAAATATTAGGACTTAATTGGAGTTGTATGCAGTTGTCTTTTTATGTGTCAATTAGTTCTCTCATTTCAGTTTGCCAGTCATACTGTACATGTAGTTGGAAACTCTTTAAACTAGAAACAAATGTTCCTGGGGCTGGAATGATAAGCAAAGTTGTTTACAAGAAAGAATCACAGATCATATTAAGTTTTAAGTTAAACATATGGTTTTGTTTCTTTTCTCTTTGGATCTTTATCTCACATTGTGTCTCATGTTTAGTTCCCAGTAAGCTGTGCTTTATTTTCCCTTTCCATGCCGTTATGCTTGTGCAGTCACAGGGAAGCAAGTGTCTTGAACTAAGCTGATGTGCACAAGCTGTCTGTGCTTTCATCTTCCATCCCCATGAAGTGAACATGCATGCATAGAAATAAAATGCTTATGTGCAAAATATGTAAAAGCTGTAACAGAAGAAAATGTGAGAGAACAATGCATGTCTTTAATGTAGTATTATCTCAAACTAGTATAATCACATACAAAGGAGAAGGTGCAGCTAAGAGATGTAAGATATTGGTTTTCTATCATTGACTTTTCCTATTGTACACGAGTTTGTGCTTTGTTGTGTGTGCTACCTTATCTGCTGCTACTACTGGCTGAACTGTATTCTGCTTGTTAGATAAAATACTATTCTTGACAAGCATACCTACCCAAAATCATAGAGACCTGATCAGCCAGGAGTGATACTCTTTATCCTTGTACTATCTTAATACTGTGTCTATGAGCTACCATGCTTCTTCCCCATAGTCACACACCAGAATTGGAAACAGAGTGCTAGTGTAGTGTCAGTCTTCTTGGTGCCGGGATCTGGCATGTCACTCTCTGTTCTAGTAGTGAGGAGATGCTTCATTTTCCCCTCCCTTTTTCCTATTTGTCAGCATTTCTCTGTTCTACCTGTTACATTCTGAAGTCATCCAGAGCTGAACTATAAAACACACTGGTTGAACACTGGAGGTCAAAGAAGAAAGAGGAGCACTCTTGCTTTTGGCTGCCCTAAAATCTTTTAGTCCTTGTCTCAGATGCCGGACGTGAGATAAAAGGCAGTATGTGTGTACACTTATTTGCTGATCATGAGGTAGAAAATGCAAGTGATACCATTGATTGCTTCTGTGGGCTAAGCATGGAATTGTGAATGGATTTTTTATACATGTGTCTTTTGTGATTATTCATCTTGTTTTAAGCAGATGTTTAAGTAGTTGTTACTAGTGATCAGTTGTGTTCTATGATTGCTTATACAACTGATGTTGGTATGTAATCTGTAAGAAAGCATTGAATCTAGACCAAGTGGGTAATAGTAAGAAGGGTATGAACCAGCAACAGAAATCGAGACTCTTTTATCTCCTTGTGGGAAATTAATAATTATAAATAAATAAATAAATTTTAAAAAGGAAAAAATATAAGAAGGGGAAAAAATTAGCTACCTTCAAATGATGTCCTTAGTAAGAGGTAGTAATTAAACTATTGAGAGTAAGTGTTCGACACTCTGGAAGGTTTTGCATAATTAGACCACAAAACAGCAGGATTTTTATATCATATAGTAAATGTTTTCTGATCTCTGCTGCTATTCTTTGGCAGGTGGAGATGATACAGGTGACTATTTGTAAAACAGATTATTACAGTGCAATAGAACAATATGTTTTTTTCTCAGAAGAGTTTTAAATTCAGTTTAACCTGACAATCTGGGGACTTGGTAGTAATCAGTTGTGGCATAAGTGCTATTGAAAAAGAACTAGAAAGCATTTAAAGGTTTAGAAGAATAACTTAAGAATTGCTTCTGGAGTTCTACATTAAACATGTAGCAATCCCACCCACTCTCACATGCAGACAAAAAATGATGTGGAAATCATAAAAAAATTTCCTACGCACAAATGGTGATGTAAATTCTTGTGACAACACTTTTGTGCAGCTGTATGACAATATGGAAGAGCCCAGGATGTTTCCCCTACACTCTAGGCAGCTGCAGCAGCTGCTTCTCCTCTAGTAAAAATTTCTGAAGCTTTTCTTCGGGCTATGGATGCCAGGTTCCTGGAGGGAAAAAAGTGAACTTCCAGGCCGGGACCCGAGCCTTTATGTGGCAAAGAGTTGATCACAAAGTCCCAACTCTTGCTGCTCCGAGGGGAGAGAAAGTAAGTCTTAGGCTGCGGCAACGGGGAGAAACGATCCCGATGGCGAATGGCTTTGGGGAACACGCGTCTCGCTGCCGTTCCCGGCATCCTGGTAACGCCTCCCGTATGCATCGGGAGCCCGGGGCGGCCGCGGGACTCTTAACGTGAAGCTGCCGGAGTGGGCCGCGCCGGCGGCTCTCGGTGAGTCACGGCGCGGTGGCCGCGCCGCCGGGCCCGCCCTATATAGCGCGGGTACCTGCGGGCTCCGCTCCGCCCCGCTCCGCCGTCCGCGCCTGAGAACCGCGCTCGGGTATGTGAGAACTGCCCGCTCAGCCTTTGCGAGGTAAGATGGCAGGAAACTTTCATGAGTTCCTACGTGACGTGTCTTCTTCAAACGAAGTGAACGCAGGGCTGAAGCGGTGATGGGAGGAGAATGGTCAGGGCAAAGGAAATTATATCTGTAATCGGACCGGGCAGACTTTCTTTCGAATACTTTTTGTTTTGCACGACTCTTGTCCTTTTAGTTTGCCACATCGTGTGTAGTTGCATTCGAGTCTGACCGATGCACTTTATTTGCCGACCCTGGCCGTTCCCTTGGTGTTTCCAAATGCAGAAAGGATGCTGTTGTGGCGGCAGCTGCTCTGTGCATCTCTGTAGCTTAAGACCTGGTAAATCGGTCCTTAGTACATACGATAGAGCAGTAAAGTATGAGTGCTTTCGCAGCCTTCTTTGCAGGAGACTTCTATAGGAACCTGGTGATAGTCTTGGATTAAGAGAGTTGGTATTGGGCAGGAGACTTGATATTTTAGAAAACTTACTAAGGCTTCTTAGCAAAATTAAACCAAAATCAAGCAAAATTGTTTGTGTTTTTGAGGGGTTTGAGAGGCTTTATTGCGGTTTTGTTGTTTGGGGGTTTGTTTTAGTTGTTTTGGGGTTTTTTGGTTTTGTTTTTTTTTCTGTATATCAGGAAGACATATTTGGTAATCTAGCACTGATGTACTCGTGTAGACACATTTTTTTGTCTCATGTTTATCACTGAGTGTTGAGAGGAATTTGGTGTTACTTAGTAACTTTGTAACTTATAACAGTACCAGTTTTGGAGATTCTTTATTTCTTTTCCAAGTCTTCAGCCATTCGTTTAAACTTTAGTACTGAAGACAAAAAAAAAGTTTCCTGGCAGCAGGCACATAATTAGAAAGAAGGCTGGGAAAAGTAAGACTGGCCTTCCTTATAATGATGTGTTTACAGAAACTTGGAAGGCAAAAATATGCATTGGCTATCAGAGAGAAACCAACGTCTGCTGTTGGAACATTTGGGTCAGCTTTATATTAAGGAATATGGCACTGCAGAGCATACATCTAAAAATAGGAGTGGACACAGTCAATGTTTCATTAGGCTTTGAGGTCAAGAAACTGTTTCTCCACAGTATTCTGTGGCTGTATTCAACTGAAACCATGATTCCTGGGAACTAATTTTATATTTGTGAAATTAACTTAATAAGATGTATTACATATTGTGCAGAAAGTTTTATGTTCACTGATAATTCTGCATGCACAGAAATCCACCAGAGTTCTGGGGTGGGAAAAGTTATGATGATGTTCTTTAAGAAAGTCCAACAGTTTCCAGACATCCAGAGCTAGTCTGTGTTTCACAATGCATACCAGACGTAGAAGGATTAAGGTACAGAATCGATAACAAGAGGATGGGGTGGGGAACCCAACCATAGAAATAAACAGCAGAAAAAGTTAAATGGCTCTCAACGTGTCACTTGATTGTACCTAAAACACGTCACCATGAAAAGAGGGCAAATACTTGTGAGAACAGGAGTCTGAGAGAGACTGTGTTGCATCTTGCTTTTGCTTGGAGAACAAAACCTAAAAGAACTATCTGTTAAATAGTGTTCTGGTACTAATTTTCCTGGCCAGAAGGAGAAACCCTGGGGGAAAAGGTGGGAGAAAAGGGTTAACAGTGTGAATAAAAGAAATTAGAAAGATGGAGTAGGAGGTATACAGATATTTTTGCAACTTTTGAAACACTTAGGAATATACAGATAGGATTTTGTTGGAATTAGGAGTGTCTCATTTGGATAAACACATTTCTCTCCTCTTTAAGATAGTAGAAATCCGATAATCACAAAGTAAGAATTTATGAAGTTATCATACACTGCAATCTGACATAGAAGTTTTTCTAAAATTGAAATGGTGGATATGTAGTAAAGGTTTGGTAGCAGTTGGCAGATCTATGGCACATAACTTTTCTTGTAGCTTTATGAGAGTCAAGAACTTTTTTTTCACTGAAAAACTGTTCTGAAAATTTGAAGTGCATTTAACAATTAAAGAGCACTGATGTAAAATGTATGTTTTATGTTTTGTTATTTAATGAAATCCTAGAAGATTCTCGGTTCTTAAATTTATCTCCTTTTTTTTTTTTTAAGGGCAGAACAGTTCTTTACATATTGTCCTGGCCAGGCTCCTCTTGCTGGACACTCATGTGTCTATTATTGGGGACCTATTATTTTTGACTGGCCTGAGCCTACTGTTTCGTCTTTGGAGAGACTGTGTAATGATTGTAACATACAAAACTTTGCTAAGTATTATTCTAAAGTAATTACTTACTTGTGCAACTACAATTATTTTAAAGTAGCTATTGAGAGCTATGGTTCCAGGCAACAGAAAGCAACTCACTATTCTCTGCTTTGTGCCGAAGCTTTTTTGGAGCTTATATGATGGTGTGTGTGGAGGTCCCAATAGTCTCACTGCTCCACAAACAGGAGCATGGTGGCAGTTTTGTCATCCACTTTGTGGTCTGTGTGACTGCAGCAGCCATTTCTAATAGCTATGTTAGAACAGCATGCCTGCCTTTTTTGTAAGGACACAGCGGTAAATCTGATGAGTAATGTTCAGCTGTTGGGCTTTAGGCATTGTAAGACCAAGGGAGCGTCTGGATGGAATAGATCTGTGGGAATATCAGCCCACTTGCATGGAGAATTTCTTCTTTCTCTGCTCTGCAGGATTTCTTTCTATTACTCTGTTTCAGAATGATCTGTGAGAGACTTAACTTGTTGAGTTTGCCTAGTTCTCAACTGGGCAGAGTAAACGGATCTTACTTGTAAAATCATGTATTTGATGGGAAATTATTGTAGTCCTCAAACAGCAACTTAATGTCTCATCCAGTTCTGTTTAAATTAGCTGCTTTGCAATTTTACTCGTGGCAACATTAATGTGTATCCTGGGAGCAGAGTAGGCTGTCAGTGCAATGTCATGTATGCAGGTTTCCTCTGTGTGTATAGCATCATTTCCTGTAGATTATGAATATTTGTAGACACTAAACCTGAGAGACATGAAGATGGCAACTTTGGGGTTTAAAAACCCGAGTTTCTAGTATGAAAATATATAGCTAAGGGAAGTGCATAAGGGTGCAGTGTGAAGAAACTGTCCAAAAGAAGAAAATAAGCCTATGCACCATTAAGTTGCATAATTCCCATATGAAATGTGTTCACTTATTGTCATGTGTCTTTTCATTTGCTGCTTAGTCTCCAGGAAAGGAGCGTTCAAGTATTCGTTGGCGTACTGGACCTTTACTGACCTGTGAAGGGTTGGTGGTCCTAAGATTTTGTTTTCACAATAAAATTTTCTGGGTTACATAGAACATAATAATTGATTATAGTCCCATATATCCTTGAGAATATAATAATTGGCTGGAAATATTTAATTCTGGGAATATTATTTAATCAAAATATGACTATGGAATTTTTTATTCATGAATCACCTTCCATCTTGGAAATATTCGAGCTTTCTTAATAGATAGCATTTCAATGTTAGATTAAGTAATAAAGTTCCCTTTGGAGTGAAGCTCCCTCTCAGTAATAGCAATACTGAGCAATGATTTCATTTGGAAGAATTCAGAAGAATACATATAGAGTTATTACTAACAGAGTTATAGTATGCCCAGAAAACTCATTTTAACCTCTTACTCTGCAGAAAGTGAAGAGGAGAGTCTTCTGACCACTAGTATCAGAACTTCCTGAAGCATTACAGATCATTTTGGTATTCATGTAATTAAAAATATAATTACCATAGAAAGAGAATCATTAATTAAGGCAGTTCTTTTTACACATGAAGTCTCCTTTCTGGATTAGCACTCAAATAGAAAAATTAAAGAAATATTTTTCCTCCACACTGCTGTCTAGACACTAAATGTGATCCTTTTCCCACCTGCTTGAGACATTCTGGCCTTTGCCAAGGCAGGAAGTTTATATTTCCTTCATTGAAGCAGAAAGTGATTGTAATTAGTGTATTTTGTATGACACTCCCCAGTGCTTCCCCTTCCACAAAGGAAAGGAGTTTAAGATAAACAGATTTTATTTTTACATAAATAAAGAAATACTTTGCACTCAGTTTCTTGATAGGCTTTTTCTGGCTTATGCACCTGTGTGAGGTGAGCCAAGAAACAACTGAATCTGCTTTCTGTAATTTTCTTAGTGTGCATATCTGTCCAGTGATAATTTGAGTAAGAAATCTTTGATTACCTTAGATTATCTTAAACCATCATTTAGTAACCATTATTCCTTAGTAACCAGAATTCCTTACAGTCCTTGCCAGGATATTCTTCTGAGCCTGGGAAATTGTGTTAATTCACATCACCAATGTATGTTCCTCTTGAAATTCCTTCTTGAGATGCCCTCAGGATTTTCTTTGTTACCAGTTTCAGAAGTTGGTGTACATTATAAGTGCTGGTAGGATTAAAAAAACCCAATTCTTCTAATTAGTTTCTTTGAGAAACAAATCTTATATCAAAGTTTACTATAGTATATTTCAAACAGAAAGTGGCAATGTGGGATTGAGTTCATATCTTGGCCTTAAAAATATGGAAGAATTACTTAGTTGAAGAGTAGAATTTGTGCATCAGGAGCTGCAATGCTGCGTTGCCAAAGTATCCAAGTTTTGGTAAATGTTTGTAAGATGGCATGTCTTATTTGTCGTTTTGGTATCGGTAAAGTGAAGGCTTTTCAGAAAAAAGACTATTATTTGCAGACATGATGTGTCAGTCAGCAGAAATGTACAGGAAAAGATTCTTTGGTTTTCATTGGCAGTATGGTTGCATTTTTTTTCCAGGCTAAAATGTAAAAGTAGCTTAACACAACAAAAAAACTGTTTTAGTCATGTTAACTTTTATACCAACCAAAAATCCCCATCAGATTTACAGTAAAGACTAATACTAATCTTTTGTGCTACTGTATCCATTAAAACCACACAGTACCTGAGTTGCATGTGTAAATAATGGGGAAACAGAGGGCATTATGTTTACAACATTAGTATTTAACTGTTTGCTTTTATGATCTCAAGTGGCTTTGTTTCAACCTTTGCATTTAAAAGAACATGACCAAACTTTGTACTAAAACATGTGGCCAAGAAGGCCAATGGCATCATGATGTGTATCAAGAATGGTGTAGCCAGCAGGACCAGGGCAGTGATCCTCCCCCTCTCCCTGGCACTGGTGAGGCTGCACCTTGGAGTGCTGCATTCAGTTGTGGGCCTCACTTTAAAAAGGACATTGAGGCTCTGGAACACGTGCAGCAAAGGGCAGTGAGGCTCCTGAAAAGACTAGAGAACATGTCTTAGGAGGAACAGCCGAAGGAGCTGGGGTTGTTTAGTCTCAAGAACGGGAGGCTCTGGGGGATCTTGTCGCTCTGTACAACTACCTGAGAGAAGGTTGTGGGGAAGCAGGAACTGGTCTCTTCTACTGGCCTGCACTAAGAGGACAAGAGGAAGTGGCCTTAAGCTGGGGCAGGAGAGATTCAGATTAGATATTAGAAAAAAATTGTCACCATTAGGGTGGTCGGGCATTGGAACCGTTTGCCCAGGGAGGTGATGCAGTCACCATCTGAATCTGGCTCTGGGGGATATGGTTTAGGCTAATAGGGTTTACAGTGGTAGTGCTGGGATGGCGGTTTGACTTGATGTTTTTATAGGTCTCTTCCATCCGTGATAATTCTATGGTTCTGTAAAAACACTGATTTTAGATGAAGATTCAGTCAGCTGGATTTAATTTTCAAATTGCAGTTCAAAATTAATTCCTCTCCTATGACAAATGCATTTCAGAGAGCAAGAAATACATACATGCAGTATCTGCTAGGCTGGAGAAACTTCATTAGGAGGTCCTGCCTGGGTTCTAGTGAATAGAAGAGTATGGAATATTTATACTTTTTGTACTTCTGCTACAGATTAATTTAAAAAGTATGACCCCACTTCTCCAGCCACAGAGTACAGAAATCTGGTTTAAATCAAGACTCTCATGTGTTACAGCAGCTTTTCTCAGGAGAACCAACCTGTTGGTTTTAGGCCAACCTTTGAGCTGGACTTGCTCCTACTACCCATTTTTGCACCTTGCTCACAACTTGGAAGACTTCTTCTTAAAAAAGCATCATTATATTCTTTCTGTAGTTGGATTTTGAAGTACTTTCAATTTTTTTAACTCTATGGCTGAATTAATTCTTTTGAGTAGGCTGAATTACAGTATAAAAGTGCTCACTAGGAACATAATTGTTTCTTTAAGTTTTGTTTGAAGCACCGTGTGTGTGTACATGCAGATAGGTGTAAAATGTTTCTAACCTCAAAGAACAGATTATGCAGAATGTTTTTATTAGAGGAAATAATGCAAGTCTGTTTCTGTGTGCATATGAATCTGATGGTGTGTGAACATATATGTGTGTGTGTGTGTCCTTACACAGCATAAAGTAAAAATCTGTATCTGACACTTAAGGATCGTTTGTTTAAAGCAGCTATTAGAGTGCAAAACACTTTTAGTAGCCAGCTTTGGCTAGCAAGGGGATTCACCAAGGCAACACAGAAAGTTTTGCACAATTGAAAGGAGAGTTTCCTTGCACAGAAACCCAGTGATGCTGTATTTCTTCCAGCCCAACTTACTGTACTTATTTTGGCCTGAAATATAATGCCTTTCTTTTTAGTGTTTGAAGGCTTCAGGAGGGCAACTTGATTTATGATTGTATTTTGGTTTGACCAAAGATCTAGTGAAATTTTTAGTACAAGTGGGGATTTGAAAATCCCAGAGGTGGTCATAATATTTTGTGAATGGGGTACTTTCATGTAGTCTGTGATTGTGTGTGATCTGTGTTTCCTGTCAAAAGTTTTCAGAATTAAATGAAGGCATGAGTTACTTGGGATTGGATTACTGATGGTGAGTCTGTTGCAAGATGATGCCATTTATTTCTGTGCAAATCTGAGGTGCCTAAAACCAGAATTACATAAAGAATATTTAAAGGGATTATTAATATCCACACCTACAGAGATGTTGGTGCATATCAACAAATACCTTTCAGATATTTTCATTAAAAGACCGTATGGGCTTCAAAAGTGTTCATTAGTATTGCTCAGATGACAAGTCACCAGACTCTGCATTTTTTCTCTATTAACTGTAGATTATTTTCAGTGAACAGAGACTTCTCCACAGTAGACATTTCCTTGTCTGACATGGCCAAATTCTGATCTTTTTCTGTTTCTAAAGCTACCTCATAATTTTCATATATCCATGATAATTCTCACATGCATAGGTTCAATGTCCTTGCTGAATCACATTTATTCTTTCACACATAACATTTGTAGCCCATTTCAGGCAGTAAATAGATTGCCATACTGTTTGGCTTTGCTTTAGGAGAAAGTCTTGGTTTCCTATAACTCTTCACAGTTTTCCTATCTGTATAAAAATCTAGAGATCTGTATGTAACTAAAAAAGAGACACCTCTTCTATCAGTTTCTGCAAGCATATGAAATCCAATTTATAATGTGAGACTACAGAAGTCAAACTGTATTGAAAGAATATTATGTTGTCTTATGAGTCTCTAGGATGCTACATGTGGTTTTCATCCTTTTATCTTTAGTGACTTTTGGAGTTTCTGCTAGAGATTTTACAGTTATTAACTGTTTAACATTTTCTTAAGTGGCTCACCAGGAATTTCTGGAAAAAGATTGCTTCAATTTTTGGCTTTGCATTAAAATACCTAAACCTTTTTAGTTGGTTGGTTTTGAGGTTGGTTTGTTTGTTTGTTTTAAAATAAAAAAATACTGTCAGTTGTATTTCAGGAACATTTGTGCTCATAGAACACAGAACTTTCAGAGGGGAGAAAAAAGCTCAGGTTAGAGGCTGCTTTCATATATATGCAACTGAATTAGATGAGTGTTGCATGCACAATTGTCTACACAGATGGAGGAAAAAAAGAGTGCCTAATTAAGATAAAATGATATGTCAATATTTTCTCAAACAAAGAATGAACTTTCAGCTGTTGACTCAGAGGTTACATCTGTGATTGTCCCTGGCCCATGAACCACAGCAACTTTAAATGTTTCTGAGATTTTAGGAATAAAAATTAAAAACTGATTCTAAAAACTCTTTGTTCCCATGTTCCACATCCTTTCAAAATTTAGTTGTCTTGTTGATGGTTAGGTATAAAGGGACAATGAATATAAACAATGACATTCATCTGAATCACATTAAATACCAAGAAAAAGGAGTGGAAGGCTCAGAAATCAGGATCTCTGCAATGTTTCTCTTGCTCTCTACAACCCTACCTGGAACATATCGCACCCATCTAGTCTTGATGTCAAGATGCGTTATGTGGTGGGACCAGTGCATGGTGGAACCTTTCCAGGATGGGGAAGCTCAGCACTGACCACATGCAGCACTGTTAGCCCAAGATCAAGGACTTGGTTTCATCTCTGAGGAATCTTGTAAGGAGGGAAGCAGTGCTTTCTAGAACACAAGCTGACATTAAAAAGGAGCACGTGTTTTGTGTTTGCAAGAAGTATTGAGGAATTTAGAAACACACTTAGAAGTTGTGGGTGTTCTGTTCATTACAGGCTGCAGTAATAGGTTGGAGTATTAATCTGTGAGCCCAAATGTTAAAAATTAGTTTCAAGTTCTTTTGCCATAAGAGTCTTGAGCTCAAGTAAGCAATTCCTACACTTCTTACAAGCATCTGATTATAATCTCTGGCCATGACTCTTTGTGTGGTGAAATGTTTGGTTCAGAATAAGTATTGATATCTTTAATGCTAGATTTAGCATGTTGTTTTACTAAAAGGCAATAAAAGACTTCTGGTTTCATCCTCTTCTGGCTGCAGTTTGTTCCTCCTTCAAGCTGCCAGACAAGCCTGTTGCATCCTCACTTTGAACACTCTTTGTTTTGTAATCTTGTAAAATTAACATTCCTGTTGGGTACTAACTTTGGACTTTTTTGTGGTACACTGTAACTAGAAAAGAGTGACTTAGGGACAGACAATTATAATGAATTGAAAAGAAGTCTGCTGACCATCGAGGCTAATTGTGGGTTTGCAGCTAAAAAGCAGCACTCCCATTATGTCCTTTTTTGGATTAAGAACATAGATGTTAGTGCTTTAAGCATTACTCTCCACAAATGCAAGAGACAGGCCCTGTTTACCGAGTGAATTCTTGTAAGAGTACTGAATTAGAGGAACTGTTTGCAATGCTAATATTTAGAGGAACATGCTCATTGATAAAAAGCAGAGCAGAATAGAATTGGAATGCTTTTAAGCAGGAAGTTGATCTGCAGTAGATGAAAGCTGGGGGAGGTGAGTGAATTTTGTATGAATATATATAGAGCTCTGAAATGCCCACTATTTTTACTAAGTAACTTCTCTGTTTTCCCAAAAGGTTTATTATGTCTGCCAGAATTTCCAGTACCGACAGAGCAAAGTTTGTTTGGGGATGTTTGGGAGAGATTTTTAAATCATGTGAATAGTACCTTTTTAAAAATCTTCACAAATTCATAATTAAATAATACTTAATGTGCTTCTGGGTTAGGGAAATTTTTTCTGTCTTTATTATTGGCTCTTTGTGATAGAGGCAGAAACACGGAAATTTGCTGTCAAGCTTCCCGAGTTACTGATGGTAATCTTGGTGGTTGGTTGTTGAGATTATTCTCAAATGCTTCCTCTACTTAATTACCTCAGATTCCTCAAAAGTTTTGTTACAGGTTGTTCACCGGAATTGAAAATGTCTTTGTCAAGAGTCACTTAAAAAGAAGGCAGCTACTAATATGTTTAATTTCTCAATTAATTGCCTTTCATTTTGGAAATTTTAGGGTTTGCTAAAATCACTGACCACTGGTGAAGTTTGTAGAATAATTTAATTAATGGCAACATGATGCATTAAGGATGGAAAAGAGGTGGTGATATAGATTTTTAGAAGATGGGAGACATGAAAAATGTATTTCCCTAACTGAGAAGCAATTTAGTGTTTCCTTGGATACTCTGAGGTGTATCCATTCAGGTCTAAATTAATTGTTTGTCCTGTGAATTACTGACTGCCTAATATTCTTGTTCTCTCTTATCTGGTCTGTCGTATGAATAGAGCACATTGAAGTGCAGATTGGCATGTTGTGTGATCAATGACATGATAGTTTAAACTATCATGGTTTTGGCTTAATAGAACCATTTCAATGCCTTTTTTTCAGAAAATATTAATAGTTTTGTTATTGTAATAGTAGATTTTGTCCAGTACTTTTGGGTAATTGTCTTTCTAATCAAATTCTAATTGAGGTGCTAATTCTTGAGATTTATCTGTGGCATGTTTGGATTTCTTGTTGCCCAGTAAAATCAGGATTACCTTTGCTGCTGTCAATGAATTTACAGACTGGCCTAAAAACTGAAGAATATGTAAGCAGTCGGAAATAACAGTGTTGTACATCATATTCAGGCTATGTCAAGTCAGGCTATGGCTGGGAATAACATAAAATTATAAACCCTTTAGGAAGTGTCAAGGTTAATTCGTTGTACTTCATTAAACTTTTCTGTTCCATAATAAGTATGTACACCTAAGTAATTTGGAGTACCTGTTGTGGTAGTATCTTTTCTGGTACAATTCCACCTCTATAATTCCACCAGCCCTACTCTTCCTTTAGTTCTAGTTTCAGTTTGCTAGCCCAAAACAGAGGGTAAAGCAACACTTCTAAACTGTAGGTTAAACGTACTGCAGAAAACAACTGGTTGTTAAGGTGAAGTTAACTGAGTGATACTTAGCTGGTATTGAAGGAGATACCTTCTGGTTTCAATAATTCTAGATACTTTAAAATGCTACTCAGCAGATGATGGTATGGTTTCTTCTGAGACTTCATTGTGTGAGTTTTCTCAGGATTTCATAGAATCATTAGAAAATGCATTTAAGATCATTGAGTCCAACCCACTAACACAGCATCACCACAGTCACCATCAAACCATGTACCAGAGTGCCATATCCACACATGTTTCTTGAACACTTCCAGGGATGGTGACTTCACCATTTCCTGGGCAGCATCTTCCAATGCTTTACCACTTGTTAAAATCTTGCCTTTACCATGGTCATTCAGCAGAAAAAGTTCTCTTGAGCTTCTGAGAAATTCTGCCATACTGCTTAACAGGAAGGGGTTTTTATTACAATTTTTGAAGCAGATGATGTCATTCATCATTGTTAGTTGAATTACTGTTGCTCTTACTGGTTTCAATGGTATGTCTGTGTGCCTGAGCACACAGGCTGCTGGTTTGATTCCTGAATTTTTTTACACAAGTTTGGGAAGCTGTTGCTTGTTGTGTCATCAAAACTGGATGTGAAAGAACAGGGTAGGGCACACAGAAGTATTTGGGGATGTCTAAGTGAGTAAGGGGGACAGACAATCCATTGTATTGTAAGACCACATGGTTCCTAAATAAGAGCATTCACAGTGATATTCAGTGTACTGTAGGTTTATTTTCTGCATACCTTTACTTGATTAGTATTTTCTTTACTGAGATTCACTGATGTAAACATGGCAACATTTACTGTAGATTTTTAAAGACTGTGTGCTGCACAGCTGCAACTAAAAGCCGTAGGAGCCGCTCAGTGAACTTGTCTCAAACTTTTTTGGAAAAAGTAGAGGACAAAATGACCTACCCTGACTTTTTGTACTGTGGTAAATGCATTTTTGTGTTTGTGTCTGTCTGTGTGACAGTGCATAAATAAATTATGTTCACTATAAAATTCCATGCCAGCAAATACAGCATGCAGACTTGAAGCAGGAATTGTGTTATTGTTTAGCAATTGCACATTAGAAATACAATAACTTGAATTTATGTTTATATTAATTACAGCATGAACATAAATTTCTTTGGCCTCTTTTATTCTTCATGTACTATGTGATTGCTTTTTGTCTCAGTAATAGATGTGAAAAAATGAGTGCAAGGACTCTTTTTCTCAGAGGAACCTTACGGTCCACTGGGTTTTGCTGCACATATAATTTCTTGTTACTGTGTACAGTCAAGGAGTCCTATTGTCTTTGGTGAAGAGCTCAACCTGTATGGGTGGCAACATGCCTTTTACTAAATGAATATATTATATAATAGTGAATATAATCATATAATATTTTACAATAATTACAATAATGAACTAATTTCTTCAAAATAATGTCACACTAAAAATAAGGGACCATAATGATGGTACTAGAAAATAGAGGATTTGGGGGTTTTTTTAGGAACACAAAGAGTAAGCAGTAAATGAAACTATAGTAGATGCTTATGTCTCTGTCCTGGTGGATTAGACCTCTCCTTTTAATTTGTTGCTTTCTAGGGTTTCTAGAGAAACTCCTGAGTCTATACAAGTAACATCATAGGAATAAGAACTTCATCCTTTCCTTTTCCCAGGAATCATGTACATTTTACATTTATCTTTTCTAAGAGATTATGAAACTCCCTTGTTCTGTAGCTGGTGATATTTTAAAGGTGGTTTTTGCTAGAGGTTCTCTTTTCCATGTTGTACTGGGAGATCCTGTTCTCTGTTCTAGCCCTTTGCAGCTAACTGCTAGCCTTATATGATGATCCTCACTGAAGACTTTGTGGACACTTCTGAGTGTTTAAAGCAAGATGTTAAGTTGCAGAGAGGTTTCCTATTAAGGAAAAGTGATGTAATGTCAGTGGAACACAGCCAACTTCTCTGCTCATTTTATTTATATTAGCTGCATACCACAGAAAATGCCCCATAAAACACGAGTGCTCCTTGCTATATTTAGACAAGTTAATTTACTAATACCAGGAGATTATGTTTATATGCAATGGAAATAATTGTAAAAAGATTTAGGGGCATCTTATTGAAATAAAACAGGTTGAACTGGGGAAAAGTAAATATAGGTTTGCTCCTGTTGCATAGAAAGGCTCTAGGGTATCTTTTAGCATTTATACTTGCAAGATATGTATTTCTGTGCTGAAAAGCATTGTTTAACATTTTAAATGAACTATTTTACTGATTGTGTAAGGAACATAAAGTACAATTATGTTAATTACCTTAATCTGACTTAATCCTCCCATTAACCCATGTGACTAAAGCTGCTCTTGCCATACTCTGGTCTGAGCTTTTGTTCTGAAATATTTACATTCATCTTCGTACAGAATACAGTAGGATACTGTGGGGGCTTTTTTGTAATGTTTAAAATCACTTTGTCATATCTTTTGTTGATTACCTTCTCTAAATTTCTTTAGGACTGCTTTTTAAATGAGTAAATGAGTCTCCTTTTCAATGAGTATATTTCTTTTGCCTGGCTTATGTTCAGCTCTTTGTTCTACAGCTGATGGAGTTGATAAATAATCACAAGATTTCTTCCTGACTATAACAATGTTACTTCATAATGCTGTTAAACAATTTGACCTTTTCTATTAATTCTACTCCTACATGGTGACACTAGCTGGGTGTGGTAGTGTTGGAACTATGGATCCTCCCTGATACTACTTCCACCTAAAAGAATATTCCCCATCAAGAGTAGCTGAGTACATTTGTTAACTGCTGATAAATAAGAGCTGACATATTAGCTAACTGCATAATGCATATGAGAAAAAAAATTGGTATTTTAAAACTAATAAATTAAATGCTAAGCCTAGGGTGACTGTGAAACCATGTGATGTATTATGAGTTCTTCAGTTGTCTCATGAGCTACCAGGCTGTGGGTGGGGGAAAGAATTCTGGGTACTGTTATTTTTATCTGCATTACTGAGGATGCTTTGAAAATTTTATATATTTTCTGCTGAAGTCTGAGTCGCCTACCTTCATTTTGAAGCCTGTGGTTTATTTGGATGACTTCTAAAGACTTCTTTAAGAGACTCTTCATACTTTCTGACATTTAGCATCTAATTTACACACTCTGAACTGCACTCTGGAGGTTTCACTGACTCCCTAGGGGGCTGTATTGCAAGTCATGTAAGTAAGATGCCAAAGAGGAGATGATGAGAATATTTCCTTATGCATCTCCTTTTGACTGGAAGAATTAGAGCAACATAACATCAAACTAAAGTGCTGTAGGCCAGAAGAAAAAGGCAAATGATCTTTTAGTCCTATCACAAATCAAGTATTACTGTTTTAGACATCTGGAGCTTGTTTTGGAAATATAAAGCTATGTAATATAAGTTGATTTCAAAATGATTGCAAGATTCTGTTGCTATTTTCAAGTATGCAGATCTTTTCTCATTCGTTCTGAGTGATTCATTGGGGAAGTAGATCATGCTGACAAAAATCATGAGAAAAAGTTTTGAGTCAACTAAGGGTCGAAAAACATTTCCTGCAATTATGAAGTATGTGAAGCTGGGCCTTTTGCCTTACAGATTCCTCTTAATTTCAAATATCAGATTTTAAACATTAGACAAATTTAAACAAAACAAAAAATCTTGGATCATGAGATGCCATTCTAGTATTAGACTCTTGAGGGCAAATGTTCTCCCTAGTGTAGAAGGTCAGACATAACTAATCTGTGAAGTATAGCCTGGACAGTGTACAGCAAAAATTATGCACTATCAATTCTTGCTCAGCATTTGTTTCCCCATTTTTGAAACTAGGGCCTGGTGGATTACTGATTATTTAAATAACTTTAATATTGAAGTCCTGAAATTTATTTGGAAAACTGCAGTCTCTGAAGGTTTATTAAATGACAAAAAAATGGGCAGCTTCAGACAACACTGCCTTTAGGGCCTGAGAGTGTAATTAATTGGTAAGTCTAAGTGCATGGGCTCTTTAGAGTTTTGGCATGAGAAAGAGGATGGCTGAAGGGGAATGAATTTATTTTCCTCCAAACAAAAATACTAAGCAGCAAAGTCTTTTTGCAAATCTGGGTGCTCACCTTCCCTAATATATAGCACAACTAGTTGGAGAACTTAAATATCTCAGCTTTATTTTATACCTTTATGACAAAAATTTTTAAATGCTCTTTGGTGTCTCTAGCTTTTTTACTTTCATGTAATTACTCATTTTTCTGCAGTAAATTATTATCATATTTTGTATGAATTGTCTAATCAGTTAGCTGACCTCAAATCATCCAAATGTTTTTGTTATTGTGTACACTTGCTCAGTGTTTGAGGTTTCTTCCTAAAACAGGAGGATCTTTCAAATGATAAACAAGATCAATATACTGTGTAAATTTTATTTGTGACTATGGAGTAGTTTAAGGACACTGGCCCAGAGACATAACGGTCATGCAAGTTCTAAGACCTAGAATGACTATCCTTGTGTTCACTGTGGAAAACTGCGGTAGAGGAGGGTGTTTTAGGGGAGTGAATTTGGGTATCCATTCACCTTAGGTAGGTCTTGTGAAGCTCACAAGAGATGGTGAAGAGGTAGTGATAGCTTAGCCAAGAGATAGATGAGGAGAAAGCAGTTAGAGAGAGGGAGCTCAGTGAGAAGAAAATATGAGGACACACCAATATTGCACCATGATCTGAGTATTACTGAGAGAAACAGAGGATCATGTGGGAATTCATGGTTCATATGGGAAGAACCATGTTATCTCCACTGATGCTCTCTCTGCTACCAGTTTGGGTATTGTCAGTATCCCTCAGTTTTTGAAGTAATCCCCAAGTCCAAAATTACATTTTTGATATGGAACTCTTGGTTGTTTATTAAAGCACAGCCTGATTTTCTTTTTCCTATCTCAGCTGTTTGTGAGGTAAAGGATAGCTTGGAGTCCAAGCTGTTGTGATACTTGAAGAGGTTTTATACACAGTGTTGATTTCAGTTTGAAAGATGTGTATTGTTACTTTTACATCTTATTAGCAGTTCCAATAATGGAAACAAAGCATGGATTATTTTTTTAAGTTCAGTTTACTAACAGGAATTTACCAGTAGTTTCCAAATGTAATCTAAGTACTTAAGAAAACAATTTATATATAGAATCATACAACAGTTTGGGTTGGAGGGGTCCTTGAGAACATCTAATTCTAGCCACCCTGCCATGGGCAGGAATAAGGTGCAGACTACTAACAATTTAATGTCAAAACCTTTTTCAATGGGAACAATAAAAACAAACAAACAGCTGTCGGTCAAGATAAACAAAGTTGACTTTACTGTAAGAAGAGGTAAACCAGTATTCTTGCCATCCATTCTATAATGTTCGTTTTAACATAAATCTAATCTTAATAAATATGGAATATATAACTTGGGACCCTTAAATCAGAGAAGTGCTGTTTCTAATAGTCTTTCTCCAAGAGTGTTCAGGTCTGGGCTAAGAAGGTTCTTCAATCACCAAAATAGTGAGTCCTTAAAGAGAGAATCTTCCTTCATAATTGTTAGACAAAATGGGTTTAAATCCTGGAAAATAGACTTTTCTTTTTAACTAGCTTTTTATAAACTACACTGTGATCAAACTGAAGGCAAGAAAGACACATTTGTTTTGTCTAGGAGGTTTTTACTGCAGGGCAAATGGGAGGAGTGGAATTAACTTATTTCTGGTGGCCAGCTGCAGGCAGTCAAGTAGTAAAACGTGTAATACAACATAAAAATAGTAAAATTGCTGACTAGGATGGGTCAATACATTGTCTCTGAATATGTAAATTTTGAATAATATGCAACATACTCCATTTTTTATATATATTACATATCAGTACATTGTACTTTGAAAGTCTGAAGAAATCTATGAAGAAAATTCTATAAAACAAATAAATTAATTTTCAGCATAATTGTTTTGAAAGACATGTGTTTGACTTCCAGAAATTGACACACAGAATATAAAGCCAGAACCTCTGGTTGCATGCATCCTTATTTTTAAAAGCCAGCTGGATCATATTGTTCAGCTAGCACCTCATGGTTGTTTATACATCTACTCTGTGTGCATCACCTACATTAGCAAAGAGTACACGGAAAAAAGGGTGGCTCTGTAGAGCATAAAACATGCTGAGGGCATGATATGTACACTATATATTTCATGGTCACTGACTGGGGTTTTGTTTTTTCACTTTGGACTAGCTCTACTCTGTTACCATGAGCTGAAGCTCATTAGTGGCTCAAGTTTTTTAGTTCGTTTCACTTGATGGTTCATGTTCTTGAGAGGCTTCTCTTGGATGCAAACTGAAGAATAAGCATGTGGGAAACGGTTGGAAATTTGCTTCAAAAGTACCTTTCTGGTAGAAGCTAAATCCCAAATGCAGATGTGTTCTTACTGTCCTCTTAGCAAAACTGCCAGTCTGTGAGGTTCCTTTGTTTTTGGCCAGTCACAATGTTAGTCACTCTTTCATTTGAGAAAAATGAAACATGGTGCTTCCTCTTGTTTTCTCTGGGTAAGCAGGTTACTGCTTCCAGTGAGAGCTAAGCAAGATTCCAAACAGTTCTAGAGACGGGGTGAGCTGTTCAGACACACTGGGGCATCATTTGTCCATAGTGAGTGTTTATCATTACACAGTTACCTGTATGACTCCTTTTTTATGTGATTATGTATCACTTAAGGTTCAGCTTATTTCAGGAAAAAAGTCCTTGCTATGTAAGTCTTCCATACTCAAGGTTCCTTGATACAGTAATAATAGCACTTGAAGTGAATCATGTTTATGGAATGTACTTTCACTCAAAAGTACAAAAGAAATTATTTGCACTGCCATTTATACATAAGGTACTACATTTAAGCTTTTCAGAACAATGTACTGTACATTTAGCTAACAATCTTCCTGTTAAAACACTGCATCTATTTACCAAGGAAATTCTATTTAAAATTATATGTTACCATCACAAGAAGCTAATTCAGGTTGTGTGTCTTTGTCCAAACTAGTGTAATTTCAGTATACAATGTTTCTCTTTGTGATGAAAGATGCCTTTTGAAAACAAACAAACACAAACCTCACACTTCTGTAGTATGTCTGGGTAAACAGTGGCAGTGCCCCATAAACTATTATATTTTCAAAATCTGTCTAGCAAGATTAATGGAGATCTCAATCTTAAGAGATTGCTCTTGATAAAAATTAGGTTACAAAAGTACTCATAAGGCAGCTATCACTGAAATTGATGTAAGTTGCTGATAAGAAAAAAATACAATTAAAAAAAGAGGTTATCAGTCTACACGCACAGATAAAGTTATGTCTCCTGTTATAGCCAAGTCTATAAAGAGTTCTTTTAGGTCTTACATAAGGTATACATTCCACACTGTCATATGGTTTCATTTTACTAAAATATTCTGTGCAGCTCTTTTGCTGGTGCATGTTGGAGTTTTCATTCTGCTCCGTGAGGAGTGTGGCACACAGAGTCTGCTGGGCATGAACAGAATGACCATTTGCCAACTCTGCAAAAATATTTGTGTGCCATGCAGCAGCACATGCAAACACTGAGGACACTTCAGCTCTTTTTTTAATATTCAGTTTGTTTGCAACTAAATGAGTATTTCACTTAACCAGAGCTTTTTCTATCAGATAACCTGTTTGGGGAAGAAAGTTGAAGTGGTTTGTCCATACCTGAGGAAACCTAACTGCAGCTGGAGCCAAGCAGCTCTGTTATATGGAGGGCTAATTATTTTTCACTGTTTCAGGTGCCAGAGAACAAAAGCTGGGCAACAGTGAAAGGCTGTTGTTTCTGCAATTAATGCATGAGATGGGCCTCACCAGTGCTTTTTTAAACAGCTATGAAGGCATTTGGGAGGAAAAATTCAGATCTGCAGATGTCTCTGGATGATACCAATCCCTGGTATGGCAGTAACTTCACATGCACATAAAAATTTGCAGCGTGCAAAGTGGCTTCACAATTACTTGTCCGTTTAAGCATTTTTCTTTTCACTGACATAACTTTCATTATGATTACCAGCCTGAATTGCATGACAGGGATATAGTGTCCTGTGCTGGATCAAGCCAGAGATATTTGTGTTAGGATTACATTGGTTGAATAAATGTCACAAAAGTAGTGAGCGGTGCTGTAATGTTATTTTCCGTTTCCAATGCTCCTGAGAACCAGACTGAAAGATTATTACTATCTTGAGCAGTTGCTCTTACCTCCTGATGATTTTCCTCCTTCATAAAAGGCAGAGCATATTGTTGGAGGGGCTTATTTTTGTGTATACAGAAAGTCTTCAGCAAGAATATTATAGCACTAAACCTTTATGGCATTCATATGGGGCTGACACCATCGTGTTGTTGTGGGAAATCGGAGAAGTATATAATTGTTTCCTTTAATTACCAGTTCTTATATATTTATTTATTTATTGTCGTTTCTTTTCATATGGTAGTTTAAGAATAGAATACTTCCAGTGAGTTTCAGTAACAGACTATCAGCTGGTAATATCCCAGATCTACCTGGGGCAGCAACCTGCTCAAATGCCAGAAGTGTTTGGGAATACAGAGCAGCTGGTAAAAGTGCTTAGAATTTAGTCTTTAAAGGTACCTTAATTTCTTGGAGTATTTTTAAAACATAGTAAAAAATTTAATTTTCCTAAAAACACATTGAGAGCAACTATGTGCTCCATTTAATGTCAGGCCATCCAATTGCTGCTCTATTTTTTTTAATATGATGTCCATTCTTCCTCTCAAAAGTATCATTTGACAGACATTTGACAGATACTGGAATGTAAATATTGAAGGCACAAAGGTCCAGTTTTAAGCTCACTGTAACAAATGGTGAGTAGGCATAAAAAGAAACAAGTCTCCAAACTTTGGTGGTTAGTGGTAGATGAAATGTAAAGATTTATAAAGCGTATTATTAATAAAATTTATTAAATTTAAAATAAATATGTAAATATATTTAATTTTTATTAAAAAACTGTACATATGTTGTTCCAGTGGCAGCACTGAGAAAATGTATCGTACTACATTTTTTCTTCTGTTCACTTTTTTGGATTTAGGCTAGTACAGTTTTTCATACTTTGATTTTTTTTCTTCACATATTTTCTTTGAATATATACCAATCAGCACAAAACATAACCTTCCATGTGGTATGGTATAATTAGAGGCAGAGGACCTGTTTTTCTGCTTGCAGGCCAGTTCATTCTTGCTTTCCAAGTAATGATTTCCTAAACTTTGGGCCATTTCAGCTGTAAATTGGATCCTGTGTTGTTATTAATGCCTTATTACAATTTAGCTCTAATAACAAAACACTTTTTCCTTCCTATATCAGTAAAACTTATGACTTGTGTAAGTTTTTAACTGTTCTATCCATCACTTTTTTGCCTGTGCACTCATTATGCAACACTATTGAATTACCAACCCAGACAGATTTTTGACTACCAAACTAATTCTCATGATCTAACCCTACCAGAGATATGAAGTTCAGCCTTTTTGCTAAAGCTGTGTTGTATCTTTATGACTTTTGGGAACAATGAATGAGTACAAGAGCACAATTTCCTCTCTTTCTGTACCCAAGCTAAATGTGTTATCTCACTGGTGCATGTTTTGGAAAATGTCCCTGCAGTGGTATTGAGGGGTGAAAAATAGTTCCTGTCTATAAGAGAACTGCTTGTGTTTGCTGAATACTGGCACTATCTCTACTGTTGGTTTCCTTAGTGCAGAAATTACCTTGATGCCTTTGACAGATAATCAAACCATAGTGGAAAATGGGCACAGGTACAACTACCACTTTTTAGGATGGATGGAAAGGTTTTTAACAGCCAAATTACAGCAGGACTTCCTTACAAGAGGGTTCACAAACAATGCAGATGGTTTCACATGCAGTGTGTATGAAGTTTCTCAGATGATACAGTGCTTGTCTTAGCTCTTGCACTATATTGCTTTTCCCGAGAGTGTTAGGTTACAGCAAAACTAATAATAAATGCTCCTGTATATTAACCTGAAATATGGGAATGTTATTTGTTGTGAATCTGCATTTTCAAATTGTTCAGCTTGAAGGAAGAGTAATAAAAACGTTAGAAAGTTACAGCTGGTGGGGATTGTTACTGGTTACAGCTCTCCAGTTATTCAGCACGAGGTTTAAATTGTAGTGACAATGTGCATCCTCCCTGTAATTTGTTACTATAGACAAAATATACATCTGTATATATTTGGAGTAGAACCCAGACTGATACTGGTTTTGTGCATTGCTGTCATTCCCCCATCCTGTCCTCTCCATATCTCCCTTCCCTGCCATTTTTATTTTAACTGATAATTCCAGTCTTAGATAAATGTAAACCCTTGCACCATTTAAAACAGTCCACATTTTTTTTCTTCACAATACAAAGTATTATTCAGCATCAGGAAACCTATTGCTTAAGTAAATGTGTTTGTATTGATACAGGCTGAAGGCTGTCTATGTGTTGAATACATTGCAGTATTGCAATGTATTCATTCTGTTCTCCCTTTAGTTCACCTTCTTCCCTTGACATACCTGTATATTTTTAACATTTCTAAAAATGAGTAAGTGTTCCTTCACTGGACAGTTTAGTTGGAATTACTTTTGGATTCTGAGTATTTATTTTCTGTATAGCTGTTAATTAGTTCACTGTTAGACTCAGTTAGGGTTGGGGTTTGGTTGTTTTTTTGTTTTTTTTTTTTTCATTTTAATAACTCTCAATCATTGATAAATCTGGTGGAAAACATCAAATTATATTAGGAATTTTTTCAGAGTAGAATTCCAGATCTTGGTGATTACTGTCAGATTTTGGATAGGCTGGTATATTCATTTTAGTTTCTTAAATAGTAACTCTCAGAAGTAGTTTAGAAAATTACTAATTTTTAACAGTGCCATTTATGTCAGTAAAATACAAATGTTGTGGTTGTAGAAAGCAAATTAAATAGTGTCTTTAAGAGGTACCTTAACAAGTACCTGGCAAGTCTACCCTGCCAGCTGCCTGGGACCCACAGATGCAGAAGCACTGGGAATCTTCTATTGATGGAGCAGCTCCAAAGCTCCCACTGCTTCCAATTCTCCATTCCTGCTCTGCCTAGCAGCTATCCAGTTGGGCTGCCAAGAAGCTAGAGAGATGTATGTGATACATTTTATTTTTAATAAATTAATAGATTTTGAAAAAATCATCCAGGATTTTATTGTATAAATACCTAACTATAGATATATCTAAATGTAATATATAAAATGTGCATCTCTACACAGAGACGTGGTGACATGGAAGCCAGTGAGAAGAGCTCTTGCCTTTTAACACAACAGGTGACCACTTCCCTTTTGATAGAGCTCTGACATGATTCTGAAGCAATAGCATTGAGTTAGAAGCTAATCTTCATTGGAAGGCAGATTTTGTGGAGATGAGTAGTTGTTACCCCAAAATAAAAACACAGAGATTTTCTGGCTTTGGTTTTGAATCTCCATTTGGAAAACTACTCAAGCTTTTAAAGTTGTGCTTAATTCTGATTAGTTTTTTATTTAAAATGTTGCTGTACTTTCATTTCAGATTTATATTTTGTATATTGCTCCAAAAGTGCAGCAAAGAGCAGGTTGCTAGTAGGATTGTGATATGGGACTGGTCTGCTTTTGCTCAGTAATTACTTGAGAAAGAACTGAGATTATTCTTCCATACCTGACATACAAAAATTGTTTTTCTTTGTCTGCTTTCCATTTGCTCCTTTTCTTTTGTTAAGATCAGGAGGGATGGAATCAGGAATTTCAAACCCACTTAATCTTGGTTCTTCACCAACCCAGAGATGTAAGATAGAGCTGATACATATCTTAATATTGGGAACATGTCAATGAGCCTAGGAGAGAACTGAAGTATGAAGGATTTATTGCATCCCTGAAAATGCCACCTGCTGTATTGCCCTCTCCAATCCAGTAGCCATTCCCTAGAGAGACTGTGAGAGAGGTACAACCATCTATCTGTGTGCCCTCCTCAATTTCACTGTGTCCGGGACTTGGAGTTACAGTTCTTGATGGTGGTTGTTACCAGTTTAATGCTCAAAGTCACCAACTGCACTATCAATTTCTGAAACAATGTGATACAAAGAATGTATCAGTAAAAAAAAAGCATTAAGAAAATGGAATAAAAAGATAAGACATCATTATATTTTAAACCAAGTGCATACCATATGAATTCTTGAGTAGCTATTAAACTATGCTGTATGTATTGGCAGCCATAGTTGCCCCCTAAGAAACCTAATGCCTCGTGTCTCTAGTCGTCCCTTTGAACATTTGTTTCCAAATGTTTCTTGCTATTGTTTAGCTCTGAAAGTCATCACCTTACTGAGCAGGTTCAGAACTGAACCTGTGCCTGAAGCTGTTCCTACAAGCAATGTGTGCCAGAAACCTCCCCTCTGTTGTAACTAATGTCTGCTTTCATTGAGATATTGTTGCTCTACTGTGTTTGCATTTTTTAACTGTTTTAGCATACCTATTAGGACACCCAATAATGTTTATAAAAATCTTGGTTAAAAATACCAGGTATTGGAAAAAAATCAAATACTGAGGCAGACCTTTTGAAAATATTTATGTACTACTAGGCCTGCTTTTTCCCGAGCTGATGAAATTTCTCAATATTCACTTTACTTACTTTCACCATTTACTGATTAAATTTTCTAAAAAAATATTTTTAAATGTTCATTCATATATTGTTATAATTAATTATTTGGCAAAACCAAAAACTTATTCTCTGTTGTTTAAACAAGCTTGATGTGTTCCCTGAAAGCATGTGTGCCCTTTAAAATACTGGGATTACAAAACATATTTCAGCTAATTGGAAAGAGGATGTAATTACAATCAAATTAGTTTTTCTTGTAAACTCATCCAAAAAAATGAACTCTAATTCCCTTCTTTGTTTCTCTGCTGATGAGGGCAACAGAGTGGGCTGATTCCCTTGCCTCATGTTGACTGCTGGGCTCTCAATATCTTTGTCACAGCAGTGTTCTCTTTCAGGGACCTACCTCTGTAGAACTTCCACTGCTGTCATTGCCATTCCAAAGAACATTTGTGATTTGATACACTTTTCTGGTCTTTTCTTCTTCATAATGACACATCGGTAGGACACACCTGCTCGAGAAAAGAAATAACCATAGGGCAGTATCTGATATTAGAAGAAGAGCTCTGAGGTGGAGAATGTTCCTTTGCAGATGAGGATTGTGCATTATTACAACTAGCATGAAAATTTGCTCTAAGACAGTCTTTGTGGCTTTTGCCACATGGATTGATGTGATAATGATTGTGCTTGGGTGTTGTTTTTCAAGTAGACATGCACTTGCTTTGTCTGGACTCTAAGCTGATTGAAAGCTTTTCAACTGGAATTAGTATTGTACTGGGCTGTTATACAGATATTTATGTTCCCATGGTCTCAGGTCAAGCTTAGTGTGAGAGCAGAGCAGCCTCACTTTTGCCTGCCAGCCTTTTGTAGCCATAGGCACACCCTGATTTGGTCTCTGCTTCTGCCTGGCTGGGTGCAGCAGCAGAGCAGTGGCAGGGCTGTAGTGGTACCTTTGACAGGGCCATAGATGGGCATTTGTGTTATGCTGTTGGCCGGGCACAGCTCCATGTGATTTGGCACATGAAAATAAAAACGTCTCAAGACATGACACTCTGACTTGCTTTCAGCACATATTGGATAAACAGAGGAATACTGGAGACAGCTAAGTTTCTTCTATATTCAACACACCATTTACAATGCTAAATTTCCCCCTTTTTCTTTTTTTTTTTAGGTTAGTCTCTCTGTAATAAAAATAAATATGGTTATTATGGCGGAAAATAAAATAAGTAGTGTTTGTAAATAATTTTAGAAATATTGGACCATAAGTCTGCAGATATTCAGACTAAAGATACAGACTGAGCTGAAAGTAGTAATCTTACAGGACTTTCTCTGTCCAGTCAGAGGTGACCTGAAGTGTTTCTGTCCTCAACAAAAAAAGTTGAATGATAATGGGGACTAAAATTTTGTTGTTTTAACTTATTTGGAGAAAGGAAACTTCTGTGTAATTTAGCTAAAGCAGAAGAATAAGTTTCAGCCTGTGTCCTGTAGAGTGAAAAGTTGAACTGACAAGGATTTAGAGTTTCTATTGTCAACATTACAAATTTAATTATAAAATCTACAAGTGAACCAAAACATTTAGATGATGTTGTTCCTGATCTAATCAAAAAGAAAAATGTCATCTCCTTTTAAGTGCTGAAATATATATTGTTGGTGAGACATTGCTAGAACTGAACCATCTTTACAACGGCAACCAAAAAGGCAACTGTTAAATGTAAATAACTGATTTTTCAGTTTTCTGTCCTAAAAAAGCTTTCTTCCCTTCTTCTTATCTAAGCAATAACCCTTGGCATGAGACCATAAGCAGAATTATTGTCAGAAAACATTTTCTGGGAAATGTAGATGGTTGGAATATCAAAATTAATCTTCAAGTGGAAAATATGAGGTTATTACAATTTCTAGTTTTGTTGCTACCAACAAAAGTATATTGTTGTGCAAGAGTCATACATTCATATGCCATGCATTAAGCAGACTGCTTCTAAAATTTCTGCTTAAATGACCTAAATTATATATAAACAATGACACACTTGTATATAATAAAATATTTATATATAAAATATACAGAAAAGGTATATGTGCATATGTTGAAACTTTGTGGATGTGGGGAATATTCAGATAAAGTTATGATTTCCAGCTGGAAATGACAATTTTTGAGCAAGTCAGTCTGACGTATTTTCAGATGATAGACCACACAGTTAATTTTGAGCTTAATGTCATTCAAACAGCTGGACGGGAAAAAAAAAAAAAAAAAGAAAAAAAACCAGTGCATGATTTAGTTTGCTTCACTGCTGAGCATTTTGCTTTTTTTCTGTTTCTTTTTTATTTTTACTTAATTAACAATTTTGAGTGGTCCCGCATGTTAACTTTTTTAGTCTCTATTTTTCTTCTTGTGAATATCTGCATTTTTAAATGAAATTCTTATTTCCATTTGAGTTGACAGTACTGCAATTAGCAGTTCTGCAGAACTGTATTGAGCATCTACTAAGATGTGTCTCAAGATGTACAATTGAAAATAAAGCCTGGGAAAAAAGTGGGACTAAAGACATGGAGACACTCAGTTCACCACTTCCTTAGATTACAGATGTTTTCTCAGAACTTTTTGCTCATCTGCAAACACATGGATGGTGTGTCTCCAAGCACCTCATTAAAAGTATGGCTGTAATTAGGCCTGTCTGATTGGCCCACAGAGGCTACAGCAGAAATCACAGCTGAAGTTGTCACTGGGTAAATATTTCAGCCTCATTATTGAAACAGGGCCATTGAATGAAACTCAAGAAACAAAAAGAAACCTTGCTCAGAATTTCAGTAGTTTTACCTTTAATTCTATTATCTGGATTGGTCCTATAATCTGAATTGATCCTGCCTTTTAATTTTCCTGGACCATAGATCAGCAGAACTTCTCTTTCCCAACCAGTACTGCATGTTTGATCATCTTTTCGTCTATTTTTCCTACCCACAGGGGCCCCCAAAAGATACAGCAGCTGCAGAACCAAATTCGTCTGGAGCAAGAAAGTGGCCAGTGGTATCATCACCAGCAGCAACCTGATCATCATCAGCACCGTCCCTCTTCTCCTTCCTTTCCTCCTCCCCCCTCCTTCCAGGAGCTTGAGTCCAGCCAGTCTGTCACCTCTCCTGTGCCAATGAGTATTCTTAACTCTCATACTTCCCCAACCATGCAGTCCTCTGGCTCCTTCAACTATGCTCGGCCTAAGCAGTTCATTGCTGCTCAGAACATCAGCCCTGCTTCAGGTTATGTGACTCCATCTTCAGGATCATCTACATCCAGTCTTCCTTCTCCTTTGTCTCCAACCGCCTCTCAGAAACAGTTTGGCAGGATGCCCGTTGCTCCCTTCTCCCAGCAGTTTGCTCCAGAAGGGGAGTATACCTGGTCTCCTTCTTCTCCATCCCCTCCGCCCCCACCTCCACCTGTGTTTAGTCCAACTGCAACATATCCGGTGTGTGATTCCTTTCCACTTCCACCTCCTCCACCCCCTCCTCTTCCTTCACTTTCTTCGCCTTCCCACAGCCTGTCTCCAACTCCTAGATTTCCTAATTCCAGCCAGTCTCCAGCAGCTTTTCTCAGCTCCATGCTGCCATCCCAGCCACCACCCATTTCTGTCAACGCATTAGGCCTCCCGAAAGGAGTGACGCCTCCGTAAGTATCAGCTGATGAGCTCTGTGACTGTACTGGGCTGCTATCCGAGAAGGAGAGATGTGTGAATAAGTTGCAAACGCCTCTGTGCTAGAGATGTGACATAGTTTTTTAACCCTTGCAGACGTGGGATTCTGAGAGAGCCCTACAGTAGAAACACAAAAGATGAGAGGCTAAAGCTTTTAAATTGGATTGAAGAAGATATGAAAGCAACAGCAAAAGGCTCTGCATGCTCAGGGCGGGGGAAGGAGATCGTAGAAAACCCTTCTCTTGGCCCAGTTCTTCACATATTCCATGATATTTGCAGTTTATGTTCCTATTGCATGTGCAGGTAGAGAAATACCAAGTAAAGAGATTATTTTTCAGAAGTCCCTATAGCTTTGCGATACTGAAAGTATAAGGTATTAAAGTATACATCTGATAACAAAGTGGTCATAACTTTGTTTAGCTTTTGGCCAGAGATTTGGTTCTGAGGAAGTTTGGGAAAGTGTTTAGGAGGGGATTTAGAAAACAGTGCATAAAAAACAAACAGAATCTCTTCCCCTAACAACTCCGCATACTTATTTTCCCCTTTTGTCTTCTCTAAAGGCCAAAATAGTATTTTGGAGCATGTCAGCTCTCATCATAGATCAGTTTGTCTTTCCACTGGCTCTAGACTCTCATTCCATTCTTAGAGAACAAAGAGACATGCTGAAGAACAAAAACGAGGATAGCTGTATCCAAGGCTTATTTATAACTTTGTCTAGAAGTTTGTCCAAACATATCTACAGTATCTAGGTGACTTGCTCAGCTACAAACTGTTGCAGTGGGAAATTCTGTTATTTGAGTCCAACATATGAAAAGGAAGAGAAAGCAAAAGGGGATAGATATCAAATTAATAAATCATATATATGCTTTAAAAAGCATTTCTTTATCTTCATTTCTGTCATACAGCTCATTATGGAGTCTGGCCATAAAACAGATTTAAGAGAAAAATTAATAAATAGTACAGTTGCACTCTTAATAGTTGTGATTTTCTGTCTTACTGTGTCCTTTTCACTGGCTGAGTTTCTCTATTGATGCTGACCGCTAAAAGTTGTATGATTAATTTACTGGCAACTTGACTGGTAAGCATATCCCACAAAAGCCTGCCATTACCCCAGATTTTCCAGGAAGGGCTCTAGTCCAGCTATACAGTTCTGACAAGAGCTAGATTCTCTTTGAGCTCCTTTTTGTGTGCTGTGAAGTTGACAACAGCAGCTTGGGTCTCTTGTGTGTCCGTCTTTCCCTGTTATGCTGCACTTATGCATCCATGTTCTCACGTGAAGCATTCGCTGTGTTTTTCTCCATTCCCTTCAATCTTTGGGCAGAGAAACAACTCTGTGAGGGTCTTTCCCCCCTTCCCTATGCCCATCACTTCCACAAGCACAGCAGCCAGTTTGGGTGTGTACATGATGGTCTGTCTATCCACATCATTCCCTCCCCCACTCTGACAAAGCAGCAGCCTCAGGGGCTGAGCTGAAGATGAGGTACTTGGCTGTTTGGTCTGCATTCCCTCAGGAAATAGAGTCCAGATGGGAGCTGGATCATGTTAGCTATACTGAATGTATGGGAGTACAATTCGTGTATATGTATATATACACGTGTGTGTATATATATATATACACGCACACAGTGAGCATTTCTCATCTGAATTATAACATTAAAGCATGGTAAAAGATGTACTGTGTGATGTGAAATAAGCCATAATCTCCTGTTATTTATCTTTGATGCCAATTTTTCCCTGGCTTCTGCTTTTTCATGTTACTGTGGTGGTTACTAATGTCTGGTGTGTCTTGCTGAGTAAACCATTCTGTTTCCCTATAATTCTCATTCCACTTCTGAGCAATTCTTCCCCTGGCCTCCATTACCCCCACGGCTTTAGGGCTCTTCTGCTTTGCGCTATAGTCTCAGTTCATTTTTTGGCCACTGTCACTTTTTGTTTCTTTTCCTTTGTCTTTTGTTTCATCCTCACAAATCCTCTTTACAACGTAGTTTCTGAGCCTCTCACAGTACTCTATAACCTTAGCCTGTAGTCTTACCACATGTGTCATGATCTCCAAGATCTATTGGTTGAAAATTATGATGCACAGTGTGCGGTACAGACAGGGTGCAAGGAGTAAATTGGAGCATTCAGAGTTTTTCTCAGCACCTGAAATCCTAGTAAAGCCATTTATCTTCAATGATTTCTTCATTGCTAAGTCTTGGTACAACTACAGATCTAATGTTTCAGCTGAGCATTTACATTTTCCCTGGGTTTGGACCCTGAAAGTGGTAGCAAGTGACAGCATTAGGTAAACCAATGCTGTCATGCAATATTTATTCATTTGACCCAATGAATAAATATTCTTTCCAATTAGCTTTGGGTAGATTTGAAAACATTTCACTGGGGGTTATTTATTTGTTTGGGATGGGAGTTTAAGGGGTTTTTTAACAGCATGTGGTCTTACAGCCTTGCTTGTATTATCAGAATACCTACTTGTGAATTTTTAGATTTTACTGGACATCTAAAACAATGGAAAGCAGTTTTGTGTTATTAGTACCTACTAATTCACCTTTAAATATTTTAAACATTTATTTGTAACAATTATATAGTGATTGTTTCCATTGAATAAATTATATTTCAATTTTCCAGTAAGCTCTAGATACTTTGTAGTAATCAGCATTTTCAAGCTGTGACTGTGGTGGTCTTAGCTGGACAAGCTTGCTTTGGAAATAAGCCTTTTTTTGTTAATGGGTAGATTCTGTGTCTAGTGAGAGCATAGTATTATTAAACCAATGTGCTGGTGTAACTGCAGAACTAATTAAGTACTTAAAGGGACTTATGAGCACTTGTCAGTTATTTCTGAGCTAAAACTTGGCTGGACTAAGTTTGTTGGACACTGTTCTTCAAAATCTCAGTTCTTTCCTTTAACTGAAGAAAACTTGGGCGGATGGATGTGTTGAACTCAGGTTAGTTTTCAGTTGCAAAAGACTTCAGGGAGCAGAGTTAATGTGACATAAACACAGGGTTGAGGGGGTTGCATTCACAGTTAAGTCTATAGAAGCTAGAATCTGGTCTTTACTGGTCACAGAAAAAAACCCAAAAAAATTACATGTGAAAGAACAGAAATAAGTATATTTAAAAACTCTAGGTAAGCACATGTACTGTATGTTTGCATGAGAATTTCTGAGAGCAAAAATAATCCCATGAGAAGGAATTGATGACTGTTTGGTGAATATTTAAGAAACCAAAGTATGAAACCTGCTACAGAAAGGTTTGGAATTATCCGACCTGGAGAAATGGAATCTCTTTCTAAGCATAAAAAACATGTATTGTCAGCTATACATACAGCCCTTTGAAAGCAACTTTAAAAATTAAGGGTTTTCCTTAAAGTAGACACTTTTCCTTAAAGCAGACCTTTTCCTAGAGATCTTCAGTAATATGGCCTTAGTTACAAACAGGAAAAAATCTGAATGCACAGAATTGGTGAAAGAGCATGAATATAGATTTACTGCTTTCTGCAGAAGGAATGGAAAATGGTAAAGAAAACATTGTTTGAACAGAAGATTTCTAAAGTATCTTGCAAAATGTTATCAAATAAGCTGCTTTTATCATTCTACACAATAAATTTAACTGCTGTCTCAATGACCTTTAGAACCCTACATCCAAATCTTTAAGGAGATCCTGTGGGAATCAGGAGAATAGCAACATCGGAAAGAGATCTGCACTTTTTTGCCCTTTGAATCAGAGGTTCTCGTCTGTTCTTGCAGCTGTATACTGTGACTTGTCCATTGCATTCTATCTTAAATAGAATTGAAAAAACACTGGTAACCATCATGTTCCTTTAGTCAACTGGCAATGATGGTGACCACTCTGAGGAAAAAACAGGCTACTCCATCTTTTTCTCTTATAGCCTTCCGTATTCTTCCAGCACAAGTGTCAGCTTTCATTTTAGAGTAAACTGTCTCTCTGTCCTATGCGGACTGGACTTTTCCTGTCTCTCTAAGTTATGCCTGTCACAACTGTAAAAAATGGAGGTTATCTACACTATGATTGATGTGAAAATAGTGTTACGTAGAAGGAAGTACCTTGATTAAGAATTCCAACATCCAATTGAGTTGAAAGGTCATGGTGTTTCTTTGCTTCTGAGGAGCTCACTTCATCCTCCTTTGCTACCTATTCAGTCATATCTGAATTTATTCCTGAATCTCAGGACAACATATCTGAAGATAAGTATTGCTGTAACTGGAAAAATTCCAAAGAATATTAGTTTCCATTTATTCTTAACCCCCAGCTTTCTTAAGCTATTGCTCCTGTTTATTAAATCATTTTTGTTTAAACTTTATTTTTCCCTGGCTTGGGTACTACTTGTGGCTGTTACAGCTCTTACTGGGGACTTTTTTTGTTTGTTTTTGCACAGCATAACATCTTTTAATTAGGTACATGCACGTGATTATCATAAAATACATATCTGTATCAGCTTTTCTGAAATACGATAAATGCATGTTTGTTCCACTTGAACTTTGAAATCCTTGTTGTGCCCCAGATCTAATCAATTAAAGCTGTGCAAAAGCAGAGATCAAGGATGTAACATGGAGACACACAGATATTAGCCCAAATAACAGTATCCTGACAGTCATTGCATCTGGAAGTCTTAATTTTCAAGATGTTTTTATCCAGTTCTTTTTCTAAAAATGGTATTTGCAGATACCTAAGAATATTGTAAGATGGCAGTGAACTTAACTAAAAGAATTAGTGCACATACTCATCTGTTGAGAAGAGAGGATATTCATAGCATTGTTTTGCTGCTTTTTTGAGTTTGCAGATTTTTCTTTTCAGAGGACTTAATTTTATGACTTTTTTATTTTAAACAGATCTGAATGTCACAAAAACATCTGTGAATGTAAAAGCTAGATACAGTTCTTGCTAGTTGTGAAGACCTTTAACCAGTAGCATTGCATCAACTGGAGAACAGGTCAATACTTTGGATATAATACCTTTTCCAGTCCAGCTTTTTCTTCACATGCTACTTGTTCTTCTCTAGACTTCAGGACTGTGAGGACTGTGCCAGCTTTTTCTACATTCAGGAGCAGTCACTGCTTTAGTAATTTCTTCTTATGATCAGTTCAAAAATACTGCTGGTAAAAACCAGAAATTCAGATAAGATTATGGGTTACTAAATAAGTTGGGTTTTTTTAATTTGATATCAAAATATATGTACATCTTTTGAAAAGAAAATGGTGCTTTTGTATCTATGGTAACCAGTGCAGTGTGAGGCAGAGGGATAACTTGCTCAGGATGGGAAGAAATTGAACAGGAGAATGGAAAGGTAATAATTCTTCCTTTAATGAGTAAAAATGCATTTTTAAACATAAGCTTTATAGGAAAAAAGACCCGTAGTAGTCATGCAGTTTGTAGGTAAGTTGTATTCTTTGTTATCTAATCATTAAGAGGGATCAAACTTGTTCAGAAATATATGTATTACTCATGTCAGTTTTGACCTTATCCAGTGCTGAGGCATGATGATTTTTTTCCAGCTAGTTTCAGGACCTTGAGTGGTAGAAATAATTGAACTTTTGTTACATTTGTTCCATTTACTTCAAGTCATCCTTAGCCAGGTCTGTTCCTCAGGCATTCCCTTAGTTCAGATACATGTAATGGCACTTTACTGCACAGAGCTGAAGCTCCTGCTCTCCACACCATGTATGACAAGACCAGACTTAAGCTGATTTTACTGTGCAGCTGCAGCTTCAAGGCTTGTGACCTGTTACAGTGCTTGTAGTAATTTTGCTCTTACAGTAAAAAAAGTGTGAAGTGGACAGGAATTAGCTGTATTTTTGGAAGACTTTAGTTTTGAAGGAAAAATCAAGTTACTGTTCATTACCTCAGCACCAGAGAATTGATTTGGATTTCTGTGAAACTGAGCCATATTGGCTGCAAACAGGAATTTGCTCTTGGAAGGATAACAACAGCCAGTCTGTTGCCCTTGTTTACACTGTAAAAGGTACATAGGAAAAGAGAGAATAGCATCCAGCATGCTCACTGTGTAATTAAAACATGAAAAGTACTGCTGGTTTGGCCTTCCTTCTAAACAAATGTCAGGGCAAATATTCAAAACTAAGGAGAGCCAAGCCGAGGTTGCAAAAAACTTGCTGTCAAAAATCTCTGTGTGAATTAAAATGACAGTTTTGGCAATTTCCTTGCACTCTTTCTGACCCAAAGAATTCAGACATTTGTGCCTGTATTCAGGCCCCCTCACTGACTTAAATGATGGATATTTTAGAGGTGCTTAAAATCCGTGTGAATTGCAGCCTGATTCTCAAGGCTGTTAGTTTCTCTGCACATTTGTGGTGGTGGTTGTTTGCTTGAGACTAATGCTGTTGATAGCCTGAAATATGCCTTCTCTAGCTGTCTTTTGCTAGCCTAATACTCACAGTATATCTAAAAACTGCATGGCGCAAAGAGTGTATATACAGATACATAAATCAGCTGGCAGATTTTCTGGTTTGATATTATCCCTGGGAGAAGACTGAAAGACAATTCATGTGCCACTGAGGACAGAAATTGTAGGAGATAAATGCATCCAGATAAGGGCTTGTAAGGATGGTGAAAAATATGTGCAAAAACAGCTGAAGGAAGTTTGCTGCCAGGCTGTCTTGACATGGAAACCCTCTCTCAGGATGAAAGGATCTGTGCTTTGGAGGATAGACTTAGTAAAGTCCTACTATTTGTTGCCATTGCCTTGTATTCATTTTGAAATTCAGCCCAGGAATACATGTCTTAAGAGCTAACTTGCTGTGTGGCTATGTATGTATATGTATATATTTATTTATGTACAGTTTTAAAAATGTATATATTTAGAGAAAGAGACTCTGAAATGGGGGTGGCAATAGAGAATCTGAAGGAAAAGTGACATTTCCTTTGCACCTTTTTTTTTCTGTTCCAATTTAAAAAAGTCCCAAAAGAGAAGCTTTCTAAAGGCATTTAAAGAAATTTTGACTGGTGCTCATTTTTATAGTTAATTTTTAAACCAGCTACTTCTTTGCTAAAATACTTATTTGTAAATGTAAATAAAGAGAAGATCATATGTTTTGTAGGCAGGTTGCTCTGGTCTTGGATGACTCTTCTATGCTGACTCTGCAAAGCTCAGGATGATCTGACATTTAACCAGAGATCTGAAAAGTTGTTAGGGAGCCTGCCTCTCCTGTTAAAAGTCACTAGGCATCTCCAGGCCATTGCTAACATATTTCCATACCTAGTTCTTAAACAAAATTCCACAGCTTCCCTACATGACTTGTGCCAGGGTTTAACTATTGCTGTTGTAGGGTGGAAAAAGGAGAGTTCTACATTGTTTGTGTCTAAGCTTGTTCTTCAGGTGATTGTCACTTACCATCATCAATGGACATAGAGAATCATTAAAACCCTGCTATTTTCTGATGTCAGTTCTTGTCTGATTTCTGATGTTCTGTGTTTGATTTGCCCATCTTCATTCTCCTAATTTTCCGACTAAACAAACAAGAATGTTTGTTTGTGTGTGTATGTGTGACATAACTTGTCACAAAAGCTATTTTAAAAGCATGTGAGAGTTTTCTTGTTCTAAAGCTTTCCAGTTTGCTATATTTTTCTTGAAGGGAAGTGGTAAAACTGGATTCAGTGTCTACCAACAAGGCATAAAGGAAAACAGCTAAGTTTCACATCTTCTACTGACATGTCCCAGAATTATATTTCTTTCTCTTTTGAAACAATAGTGTTATGTTCCAAGTTTTAATCTCATAGATTCTCAAGAGATGCTTAATAATTTGGTACTAATTTTCCATTTGCTTTGCTATCATGCTTTGAACATTTTCCTGAATTTCATCATTAGGCCACCTTTAGACAAATTATGAAGATTATTGTAAATGACAGTTTTTACCTACAAATGAATTGCAATCTCTACAAGTTCAGGGTCATCAGTCAATTTAAGAAACAAGCTTTTCTATTTCAGTTTTCCAGTGTTAAGGTTGAAATCCTAAGTAATGAACTTAGTATACAGAGACCTTTGAAAGACCTCATTGGACTATATTCTTCCAGTCTGATAGACAAAGAAATCACTGGTCACTCTGGATAGCTTTTTCAGACTGTTATGCAGCCGTTTAACAGCAGCTTCCGTGGGACTCTGTTTCCCTGATTTACCATGGAACTTGCTGCAGCTCCTGAAGGCTGACTGACAAGCCATAAACTGAAGTATATCAAAGCTACTTCTTGTTGCTTATCTGTATGTCCTTCAGCCTGAGATAAACATGCTGTTTGATATGATTAAATTTTCATTTCCTTATTATCCTACGTTGTTTAGAAACGGACTGTAATATTGTTTTCTTGCATTTAGTAACTTCTTAACCTGTAATTCTCTTGATACTCCTTCTCTTTATAAAATATGTGTTTGTTTAGGGGGTTTTGTTTTCGGAAATAAACAATAATGTTTCAGAAACTGCTTTCACTTGTTACTTGAAATCCACTCCACTAAGCTTATCCATCTTTTCATACACTGGTGTGAGTTATTTGTGTAAACTCTACATTTCACCTTTACAGCCTACTGAGTCCCAAGCATAAGCAGACCTTTTTCTGCTAAAACTGTTTTTATCATTCAAATTTGTACAAATGTGAAATGAAAGCTATTTCTTAATTTATCTCTTGGAGTTTTCAAGGAAGGATGCATATCTCCATTAAAAGCTGGTGCAGGGTAAAGCCAAAGGTGAAGCCAAATTCGAGATTTGCTGCCCTGAAGTTGGTTGATTTTTTTTTTTTTTGGGGGGGGTGGGTGGGTGTGCCTTATCTAAAAAGTGACAAAATTAGGTTCTGTGGCAGTGCTGGCTAGGTGAGTTAAGGACTGGAAGGGGAAGGGAAATACTGTAAGGGGAGAAACAGGTGCCACCTCTCCACTAGCCTTCCAGCAGGTGGTCCAGCCTTCCTGAGGGGTATTGCCTTCCGATCCCCTCTTCCCACATTCTGTCCACTTTCCTTCCTTATATTCTTCTACATTTCCTGTCCCAAATTTCTTGAGTTGTTGAAGCATCTCTTTCTTGAAGAGGCTTTATCCCTTTCCTCTTAGCATTCCCTTGTGTCCCTGTAGATGGGATAGTTTTTCTGATCCCTTCCCCAAAACAGAGTGGAGGAGACTTTCTTTTTGATTTGTGACTGGGATCCCCAGCCAAAAGCTGAGTGAATTTTTCTACTTGGTGATCTTCAGATCAATATTTCTAGGCTGAGGAACATTGTTCTATGTCTCTTTGTGACATTACGCAAATGTCTGCTCTTCTGCTGTCAATTTATGTGAAAATGCAGATCTTTTTACAAGAACGTCACCATTTTCAAATTTTACTCATAGTAACAGAATATGAAATGTTTAGGAATTTAGACAGAAAAGTTTCTGATTACTGTCTTCTCCATATATGCACTTAATTTCTTTTTGGTTTTTGACAGCATATGTGTATTGTTTCATTTTTGCTAATGATAAAACTTACCATTGAAAGCACTTGCTGAAAACTGAAGTTTCTGTAACCATGTTACAGAAACATAATACTGAACAATATCCAAGAAAATTTGTTATCTGCATATGATTCTTTAACATTTTGGTAATGGTAAATAAATTATTAAGTTGTGTACTAGAAATAAATTTACCAGTTACATGGGAGTCTGATTTTTTCAATCTCTGTGAGTCTGTCAATTTATTTAACTCAATTCCATATTTTACAGAAGTCATTTCCACATAGTAGGCTGAGCCCTATTAATTCGATGAAGGTGGAAAAAAACCCATAAACCAATATTGAACCAATATCAGTAATTTAAACAATAATGTGTGACTTCACTGAAGCAATGGGGTGTGCTACATGTTTCAAATATGATATTTCTTCACAACTGTGGTAAGAACAACCGATCTCTGGTAGAAATCACCCTTGTTGGCCATTTCCAGCAATAAAGCCCTTATAGCATTACCGAGAAGTGTTAAATATTAGTGCAGCCTGGAAAAGTAAAATTTCCTGTATTGTTTCAGAAGATAGAAGTAAGAGTTCCTGAAAGTGCAATCATAACTTTTAGGCTGGTAAGAGGGGTAGCTTAACTCTGTGAATTCAAAGTGCTAAGTGGTTGCTATTCTACTGGGAAACCTTGCTGCTGCAAACTGCTTTACAGGGGTGATTTTATTTTTTGCCAGTGTAACCTAGACTCTGGGAAAGGCTCTTCTCTCAGAAATATTTAGTGTTGCCTTACGGGTATGTGTTCTCAGAGATATGAAGAAGAAACATGAAATTATGCATTGTGTGTTGCAAAGTTGCAACAAGGAATTAGTTGCTAAATAATGTAAGAAATTAATAATTAGCTTCCTTGCCTAACATCTTTCTGATCTTTATTCATCTGGTACTTCATAGGAACCTAGTTTGTCTTCCATCCCCACTTATCTAGTCATGCTTTCTCTTCTGTGCATCCTCCCCCTTTGCCTTATTGCCACTGCTCCTCAGTTTCATCTCTGTGTGTGTGGTGTTTGCAGTCACAGCCAAGCCTGAGCCCTATTTTAACTAAGGTGCAAATAAAGCGTAGTTTTATCTTTGTACTTAAACTAACCATTTAATCAATTATGTGAATTAGTAGGGACAGCATAGTAAGAAATATGTCAGACCTTTAATTTCAAAGACAGAATGTTGTTTCTTCACTAATAGCTGTGATTTCAGAAAAATTCCTAAATACCGATGATTTCAGGAAAGCTCATGAATTTTTTTTGTACTGTTTTGCAGGGGATTTCCAAAGAAAACAGGCAGAACTGCTAGAATAGCATCAGATGAAGAGATTCAAGGGTCAAAAGATGCCGTTATTCAGGATCTGGAAAGAAAACTTCGCTTCAAGGAAGACCTTTTGAACAACGGGCAACCGGTATAAAAACAAAAAATACCCTGGGGCATGGCACTGGGCACCCTGAGTAGTTTCTCAGATATGTGGCATATAAAATACTAGTTATAGATTGATTTTTATGTATTTATCATTTTTAATTTCCAAAACTACATTTCTGTCCATTTTGGTCTATCATTCCTTCTCCTGTTTGACAACTTCACTTGGATTTAATAAAGCAATGGAAGTCTCCCAGATGGTGAATATGCATAAGAAGCTCACACAGTCTGTACCTCAAGGGCTTTTTGAGCCTCAAAGGCCATTTGCTTTTGACTGTTTATCACTGAGTGGATGAACATACATAGGTCTTGTTCAGTCCAGGCTCATTATACCTTATGCCCAGACACTAGACAAGGAGTGAAAGGCAGAGGTAGTAACTGGACATCAGAGGAGGACAAGGCAGTTCATCGTGAGAAACAACCGAGTAGGAATCAGGCATCATTAGATTCTGCAGTTGCAGGGCTTCTTCTGACCAACAGAATAAGAAATAGCCTGTAGTACTAACTGAAAGACTTTATCAAAAGTTAACGACCTGCTTAAGGAGTCAATAAATGAGGTAAAATGAGCATAACAAGCAATGGAACTGTACAGATATAAAGATCTCTGTTCATTTTTGCTCACTTTAAGTTACGCATAAAAGATAAAAGACCAAATTCTTCCTGCTTAGGGTTGATGAGAAGCAACTTTCCTAGGAATTTTTTACAGTTATTAAGACATTGTGTTTGAAACAGGAGTTTGTTTTAGGAGAAAAGTAATTTTAAAAATGTAGACTGTCACCCCTCTTTTTTGTCAATGAAATGTTTTCAAAAGCATCTGAATGCCTTGGGACACCTTTGCCTAACTGAAAGGAAGTGTGTGTGCTTTGGGTTTCTCAGGACCATGTTCAGAAGTTTGCTAAGTTTGCTGCCAGGTCTGAGATGTGAACTATGGTGGTGAAGTTCAGCACAGCCTATTGAGTCAGACTATCTAGTCAACAATTGCCGGATTCCAGTTCTTAATAAGGTCAATGGAGTGAAGTAGGGAGAATATTCAGAGTTGATTGATGCTTCTGTACTTACCTTTCTCCATTGACTGCACAGGGTTTGGCAGTTTTCTGTAGCAGTTAAGCAGAAACACTGTCAGAGTGTATTAGTTCCTGTTTTTTCAAAGGAGGTGGGCTGACAATGACTGTCAATGCCTGTTTTGGAAAGTGAGAGAGATGTTTGGGCCTGGGCAAATGAATGGAATGTCCTGAGAATGCCCACATGGCCCAAGGTAAAAAAAAATAGACCAACTGTGATCAGATGATGTGAGATCTTGAACTCGGTAAACTCTGGTTTAGTGCTTGCCTTGAGGCTTTAGTCTTGGGGGAATTCTCTATGTGTAATCATGGCTGTGAGCACTTAGAATCATTGCAGAAGAGATTTAAGTGAAGAAAAGTTCATGATTTTCTTAGACACTTGTAACCAAGGCAATATTGTTACATAGTTTTCATGAGTTCCAGCCTGCTGTTTTAGCTACAATGTGACAGACTAAAAAAATTGAGTTTTTTTAAAAATGCAAGAGTTAACTGGATGTAATGTTTTACAATTTCAATTCTTCATTCAATTTTCTCTTTAAATGAGGTGTTTCACCATGAAAGGAGTTTCTCTTTCATAAACAGGCATTTTTTGCAATGTTGATTTGTAAGAAAGTGTCTAAGCATCTGAAATGAGACATGGAATGTAGAAAGAAAACAAATAATGAAATAATTAAATTAGGCATTAAGGTTTACTTTTAACTCACTTTACCTTCTGAGTGTAAATTGTATTTTATATGCTGTCTCCTTAATTTTCAAAAGAATCAGAAGAAATAGAAATGAAAAAGTCTTAATGTATTTTTCTGCAAAGCTGTTATATTTTTGACAAAATATTCAAGTAGAGTAGAATCTCCTTATCATTTTTGGCAGAGTTTTCTGCCTTGTGGTTCTAATGTAAAAACTGAGCAGAATGACTAGCAGTGAGATTTGGGTTTATTTGACATGCACTCCTTTGATGGCCATGCTGATTTAAGCAGTTCCTGTTGCTCATTCCTGCCCAAGTTTCTGGCACAAGGCTGGAAACAAATGGCAGAGTCAGGGCAAGGGTTGCTTAAGCCAGAAGAGCCACTTGTAATGCAAAAAAAATGCATTGCAAACTGTGGTAGAAAATTCCTTTTAGAAACGTATTGCTGCTCTCTTTTATTAACATTACCGTAAGTAACATTACTGTGTACTTCTTTGTAGTTCTTAACTTTCATTTTATTTTCCCCTCCCCCTCATCTCCTTTCTATTTTTTTTTTCAGAGATTGACATATGAGGAAAAAATGGCTCGTCGATTGCTGGGAGCAGACAGTGCTGCAACTGTCTTCAATATACAAGAACCAGAGGAAGATCCTGCTATACAGGTGCCCCATAACTGCAATTTCATAAGAAAAAATCCTCTAGATGTTTCTTTTTTACAGGTTATGATTGTCATCAAAATAAAGTCCTACATAAGACAACAAATATACACAAGATAGGACGATTATTGATTACAGAAGTCATATCTTATATATTAGTGAAATAAACTGGATGATCACATGCTTATTGCTCAGTTTTTCCATAATGTTGAGACTTCTCAAATGTCTGCTCTCTGCTTTAAACTCTTCTGTTTATCCTATTCTGTCCTGATCTTTAAGTCTCTCAAAGCAGAAGTACATCTACTATCTTGAAACTATCTTCTCTTTATTTGTGTAATATGCACTTTTTGGATGCAGACGAAAACCACAACAGAAAGGCTGCTTGAAAGGCCAGGTACACGTTCTCCATTGTTCAGATGCCAGAGCTGCTATTCAGAAACATGCTTATAGTACCACATAAAGTACCTTCTCCTGATAAAAAACTCTGAGGAGCTGCCATGGATATCTCTTGGTCTCCTTTCTGTCTCTTGAACCATTTTTTCTACCCTTGCAGGAAGCTCGCTCTGTTGGTGCTTCCCTAGTGAGTCCTGTGGATATTCAAAAGGTTAACATTTTCACCTTTTTCTGTCCTTTTGTCTGTTGATTGTTTATCTCTGTCGTCTTTGCCCTTTCCCTTCTACTGTTCCTTGTTAATAACAAGAGGTCACATAGCATTAATAGGTGTGAAGATTTGGGCTGCACTCCCTTCAGGATGTTCAAGTTGTTCTAGTAGCCTAACTGTGTGAGTGCAGGCAGTTTAACAGCAATCATCATGTGCTGTGCTGTCTTTCTGCTGTAACGTTAACATACACTGACACTAACTGGGATGTTTGCTTCTTGGTTTACTTCTAATGTAAACTTTCAGAGAAAAGAGAAATCTTAAAAATATCTGTGGTTTACTAAGGTATTTCTCTGTTCCTCCATTTTTTGCCATTATTGAGGGTTATGATTAGTGTTGAAACTGATCACTAGAAAGACTACACATCATTCTCAGACCACAGGCAGGAAGAGAGGATGGGTATGTGAAAGAAGACTGCATGAGATGCATGTTCTCTCTTAAATATAATAAGGCCAAAGGGGATTTGAAAGTGTGTCTGAATTTCTGCTGACTGAGAAGAGCATTGACTAAATTTTTTTTCCTGCTTTTGAGCTTTTTTACATCCTGGTAATTATCATTGTTATCACTAATATTCCAAGCAGAACTTCTGTATTGTACAGGAGACAGTTCAAGAAAGTAAATAACAGTGTATATCACAGTAACTTTCCCCAACACCTGAATAGCAAATTCAAACCAGTGGTAGTGTTTTACACTGCGTGAAACTTTCTGCTCTTTCTCTATCTTCAATACTGTTGAAGATAGATTTTATTTTAAAGGAAGAAGTGATATTCTTTGGCCAAATGGACTATGGCAACAGAGGTAAAGGGAGTCAACTATCACGGACAGCCAGTGTTGCCATTTTCTCTTCTTTTTTTCCTCATTTTTACAGGCAACTGTAAACAAAATAATTTTAGCCTTGTGGTTCAGACTCTGGTACAGTTCTATGCAAATACCAGATGTGAACCATATGGGTTTCTGGCCATCTGGAAACAAAACCCACCCTAAATCTGTCTGTACCCTCAAGGAAATATTAGTGTGTTTCTTTTGTCTTTATGAACTGCTTCAGAATACTTTTATTCTTATAGGATTTTTTTAAAAATGGAAAAAAAGCAACCAGTGACTTTCCTTTCCCTTATAAATTAGGCCTTAAGACAACATGAAATATAGTTTTTGCCTCATACCAGATGTCTTGATTGTTTCATAGGGAAGTTATGGGACGCATGGATTACACTGTTTTTCTTCAACAAGTTACAGTTTCCTTTTGTATGTAAAAACTTAATGGATTGTTAAAGATCAGTAAAATAAAACCCCCAAACGTTAGGAACACATCTTGCTGAGCAATGTGTTGAAGTTGGGCACTGATATCTACCTTTCTTGTTTGACAGGAATATAAAGTCTCCAGCTTCGAGCAAAGACTGATCAGTGAAATCGAATACAGGCTGGAGCGATCTCCTGTGGAAGAATCAGATGATGAAGTGCAATATGGAGATGAACATATAGATAACAGTATGTCACCATATTTTGAGATAAAGCTGAAGCACTACAAAATCTTCGAGGGAATGCCAGTCACATTTACATGCAAAGTGACAGGAAATCCAAAGCCAAAGGTAAGAAAAGAGGGTAAATATTTATAGAAATGCTCCAAAGAGTTCTGTGTTGGTACTTTACCATCAGGCTCTGGACCTTATGGGCTGTATCTTACAGGAAAAGGAGTCATTCACACTTGACAAGAAAGACTCCTATCTGATGTAAACTAAGAAATCTCTTACCATCTCTGGAGTTATTTAGATTTATGTTAGTAAAAAATCCTACTATGAGGCTTCTGCTCTCAGTTACTCCTTTCTGAGACTTCTATTTTACTTGGAAGTAATACCTCTGTCACCTCCAGGACACATCTGCACTACAGAATTCAGTCCAATGCTAGAAAGACCCATGTGAGCTGGCACGTTAGTACCAAAAGCCGCCCCATCTCGCTCACATGGGTAATTAGCTCAGGCACGGCAACATGCTAATGCAGAAATATGTTGGTTCTAGTTGGGAGCCAGCATGATATCTCTGCATTCTTCAGCATCTACACACGCTAACAAGGCTAAATTTTATTGGAATTCACAAGAAGGCGTAATGAAATACCACAAGCTCTCATATATCCCAACAGCAAGATGAGACATGATGGTGAGGTTTTAATGATGAGCTTCTGAGGGAGGGTTGGGCTTGGGAAGTAGTTCCTTGTAGAAAATGTGAAAGTACCATGATGTCGGTAGTCTAGAAGAATGCCTTTCTTGTGTAGGTCGTGTATAACCATTTTAACAATTGCTTGGCAATCAACTGACTCATTAGGCAGCAGGGAAACGGCAGCAGCTTCTTCAACTCCCTTGCCAAAGCCAGTGTATTCCCCATGAGGTCCTTGCAGCTCTTACAGTGACCTCTTGTGGACAGGAGCTCTTGTCTTCTTAGACAAGATCAAAGATGCCTTATCTGTTACACAAGGTCTTCACAGCAGTAGTCACATCCAAATCTCTCATCTAGTGTAAGTTTAACAGGTATTTAGGATTTTGAACAGATATAAATGCAAATGACTTTACATGTCCAATGATATATGTGTACAATACTGTACAAAATCTTAAAAAAAAAAAGAACTTTACCAGGTAGCAGAGAAAGAACAGAGAACTAGGGCTACATCTACATTAACAAGTAGTGCAGACCAGAAGAAGTAACTCTGTAGAATGATATATCCATCCCTGTACACATTTCAGGAGATTTTACTTCAGGCTAGCTCTAATCTCATCCCGCAGACTGAAGCAGATGCAGCACATTAGATGTGTTCTTGGAGCACATTTTCTGGCTCTGTTTCATCTGAAAGGAATCCAGCCCTGTGCTCCAAGACCGCAACATGATGTGAACCACTGCAAAGTAAGTGGGCTTGATCACTATACTTAAATCAAAAAGCACTCCTGCTTTAACTGAAGACACATGCTGAGATTAGCCCAGTCTGACTGAAACCAACCCTTGATGTCCAGCATTACTTCTGAGATGGCCATAACTGCGAGTCTGTTGTACTGAATAGGATGGAAGACAAATGAGTCTGTTGATGACAGAGGTGTGGTGTGTGCAGAGGTAATCTTTTTGCCTGAGGCATATGACTAAGTTGGTAGATGACCTGTTATGAGTCAGTCTTAGTCAACTTTGCCATTCCCTAATTTTCACAGTTTCCAATTAAGGTGTAGTTGCTCTGTCTGATTTAAGACAGATGAAAGAGGATATCTCCTTTCCCTCACTGAGGCAATAGGGATTGCACAGCCAAGAAACCGCATTCTTGGTGCTTCCTCTAAAGCACAACATTATAGAGGTGCATCTGATGTGAATGCACCGTGATTCAGCCATGGTGTTCTGTGTTCCTGCAGTGTCAAACATGCACTTTAAGAAATGATTTGCTCTTGACCTGGAACTATGACCCTTTATTCCATTTACTTGCAGATGCTTTATGCAGTTTGTTTAGTTTTGGATAGGCTCAATTTCAGTCCTATTGTTTGGCTGCTTGTTAGCTGAGCTTTGCAAATGTCAAAGCTGTGTCTTCTCCTTAGCTGCCAGAGCATGCCAAGACAGCAATTCTGAAATGCTGGATAGCTGAGGGCTGCCCTTATGCTGTCATTTGTGAAGCTGGAAGTGTTGCCCCTGAATAAATTCTTTACTTTGGCAAATGAAGCACTGGAAATAATTTACTAACTTGAAGCTCCTCCCTTCTAAGTATTCTGTCAGGTCTGCCAAGGAATGGCTTTGCGAAGGACTGTAGTGTTTCTAAAATCTGGCATTCATTACAAGGAATTTTCTAAGTGGGGTTATTGGCTTGATTATTTTTCCCCTGAACATGCTATGTAAATTGAACACTGATGTGTAAATTCTGTCTTCATAAGTATGATTTTTTAAATGTGAGTCTACGTAAAACTATTTTCTCATTTAAATGAGAAACCTGTGGTGCTACAGGAGAGATGGTGGAATATTTCTTCTTAAGGAATATTTCTTTTCAGAATTAGGACAATGCCATACAAGAGGTTATCACGGAATATGCTATATCACAGAATATTCTGAATTGTAAGGGACCCACAAGGATCTTAAGTGAATGGCCCATAAGGGGACGAACCCACAACTTTGGCATTATTTGCACCATGCTCTAACCAACTGAGCTGATCTGTTACACAAATCTCATACTGCTCGCTCTTCACATGGCTGAATATAATTCTTGGTGGTTAAAAATGCCTGTGCTGCCTGAGATCAAAACCACTTTTGTACTGTGCATTCCATTGTATTTCTAGTCACTACACGTTGGTTTCTGAGAGTCTGGGCAAAGAAAAGCAATCCAGATGCAGTGTTCAGTGCTTGCGTAGTTTAATGGTACATTTATGAAAAGGTATCCTAGAAAGAAAATAATTCACTGCAAGGCCATTGTCTCCCGCAGTGGTACTGTTTTACTTATTAACTCCATGTCAGATAAAGGTAATATTAAGAATTTACTGCTCATAAGGGATGCCAATGCCTTTAATCTAACTTGAAATAAGTATCGAACAACATATACATGTTGGATGTTTGGATAACTGATTCAGTTAATATTTGCATGTGTTTCCATGTAATAATTTCTGGCATGTCTCCTGACATTTCTAAGTGCATTGTTATTAAATAATTACTACTTAATGCAGTACATTTCCAAGCAACATTATGACACACATAAAGCATGCAAGTTAAAACTCATTTTTTGCAGCTATGTTGCTTTAGCACCCATTAGCTTGTGTACATAAGTGATCAAATATCTTTTGCATCTCTAGTAAGTGCTCTGTCAGCAGATGAGAAGACATGACTAAATCTTTTGTTAGGACCACAGAGTCTCTGCAAGGCTGCTGACAGACAAAATGGGAAACAAGTAAAACCAGCTATTGAGGAAATGAAATCATTTCAAGTTACACATAATGCCTGTTAATATAAAAATCATACAGAGTAATAAATTTTAAGGGAAATTTCCACTCATTCCCTCAAAGAACCCCTCTTTTTTGTGAAATTTAAAAGTATACCCTTGACTTTTCCCCCAAGCGAGTGGATTTCAAGCTTTGAAATGTTGGCACTTATGAAGAACCCAGCATATTAAACTCTATCAGGAATGGAACTGTGCTTTCTTTTGTCATTTTGTTTTTACTAGGAAACCAGCACCCTTTCCTCACTCTTAAGACCTAAATTCTCACTTCAAGAATGGGATCGAGGAAAATGTGTATTTTTCTCATGCTAAATAGTCCCAGCAGTCACAGGACCAGGACAAATGCAGTTGTTGTACGAGTTGACCTTAAAAAAATGGTGCAGATATCTGCACAAGTGTCTGAAATGCTGAACACCAACTGATGCTATGGCATAGTACAGGTTTCAGAAATTGCAAGTAAATATTGTGCTACTTAACAGGGGTTTGGCAACTGACTACAGCCTTCCTAGTATATCTCAGATATGCCTGTGCGTGTGTTCATGTATACACAACATTTTACTTTTGATTCCATCAGATTTCAGTTTCAGATTCTACATTATTATTATAATATAGCAAAAAAATTATGAAAGCTAGCTCAAAATATTTTGTTTTTTGCTTCAAGTTTGAGACATTGAAACCACATTTTTTTGGTGTAATTCATGGATTACTGTATTACTCTGCATGCGTCATTTTTTTGGCTCAATGAAAGTAGGTCTTGGGTCAGCCAGAGAATAAAATTATGTATCAAAAGGAATGGAAAATAACCTCTGTTTGATAGATAACGTAACTGTTCTGTACAGCTTGGAATTGTGCTGGTGTTGGCGCACAGTGATTAAAGGCTATTTATGTGCTGACTTGCTTTGAAGTATTTCATATTACTTTGCAAAGTTGTCCACCTCACTGGATGCCTGTCACATCGGGGTGACACTGTTTCAGTCGTGTCGTTATGCTGAGCTGGCCCGTTCCCACGCTGAGCTGTTGCTGCCGGCGTGAGCGGCTGAATCCTCGCTGGGTTTTGCTCCAGTGCACTCAGCATAACGGGTGCTCCAACAGTGAGATCATTGCTGCTGTTTCATTTGTAGTTTAATTAATTAAGCCTATAATTACTGTGGTCGATGTTTCTATTTTCTGAAAAGAGAGCAGTAGCATTCTTAAGTTTTTTCTGCAACTTCTTCAGATTTAAGTGAAAAAAAATTAAAATTAGTACTCTTTTCTGAAATAGAACTTTTCTCTGTAATGACATTTGTTTTCAGTTCTTCAGTGTTCAACTGCTGTTCTGCCCTCGGGATGGGCACCCGTAAATTTTGTCAGTAAATGTTCACACTGCCTTCTTTCTCTCGGAACAACTGCTAATCTGTAACTGTTAGTGAAAGTGGCTCTTGGAGCGTGGCTCTGCACTTTCATTACTTGATCAAACCGGTTTTCTTTTAATATTTACCAGAGAGTTTTTCAGCAGTTAAGATTCGTTAGTGCTATTAATTGAGAAATTATAACAATGAGCACCCACCTCTTACCAGCTGTGCCTTGTTTTTAACCTGCAGATTTATTGGTTTAAAGATGGGAAGCAAATTTCTAAACGAAGTGATCACTACCGAATTCAAAGAGAACCTGATGGAACTTGCTCACTGCATACTGCAGCCTCCACCCTGGATGATGATGGGAATTACACTATTATGGCTGCTAACCCACAGGTAAATGAAGGTTTGGCTCCAGAGCAAACATCCTTCTGGACATAAATCTTCAGAAAACTATCTCGTCTTACATATGCATGAGTTAATTAAATGATGAAGTCACTGTAAAGTATGCAAGTTAGATTTCTGTTTTCATCTTGCATCAGTAGGGTGGGACCTTTCTATCTGCAAGAGATTAGCAAATCAACAGTGAGACGGTCAAAAACTACACGATCCCAGCTATGGGGAAGAAAACTGGAATGCTTTATTGAACACTTGACCACTTTTTAAGGTTTCAGGGAGACACATGCTAATAGGTAGGAAGGGTTATGGTAATTTCAGGAATTTATGGAGGGAAGACAGCAGGGGATTACAACACAATCTGATAACATTCATTCTAGACTCTTTCCTTATGTTAAGGCAGGAGACAGCTTATCTTCAAGTTGAGCATTACCAAGACTTCCTCTGTTCTTGGTGATGGAATTTCTCTCAGCCTTTGTTGACCGAGGTTTGCTGTTTAAGATTTCTAGCTCTTTTTGCTGTAAACTGGATTTCAGATTCCCACAAAACAGCAGGGTTTTATTCCTATGGCTTGAGGTTTCAGAGGGGAGAGGTGTTGTTTTTTAATTACTCTTCCACTAGTTATTTCAGATGATAACATCTCAGTATCCTAAGTGAGAGTGGATAGCACATATACATAAATGGAAAAAGAAAACCAATTTACCAGCAGAAGTAACTCAATCCTGCAATTTAGTTTTTCCTTTGTTGACCCTACTCACTGACCGAGGCCGTTTTTTAACTAAGTGCAGGTATATCACACTGCAACATGTTTACATTAGGCAGATTGCAATTCTGTAAGGCAAAAAAATCTAGCACTGTTATGTAGCTGAGAGGTCTCCTGTGTTGACCTTAAACATTGTTTTTCTGAAACACAGAGCGTTACTGGTTTGGTAATGTCGTTTGTTGTTCTCAGATGCAGTACAAGAGCTGAGATATACAGCAGAAACCCACTGTGTGTTGGACATAGCTAAAATTACAGGTCACACATCCTATTGAAGTAACTTTTTCAATTCACTTTTCCTGCACCATAGCAGGTTGAGGAGATGTGAGAAACCAAAGCAGTAACACAACTTTTGGGATGTAACAAATTATTTTCTTGACTAGTGCCAAAGATCTTGCCAAGACCAGGCCTGCAAGCAGGATCACACTGTAGAATAACAAACTGTATCACTGAGACAGAGTTTAATCTAAGCAGGAGTGTTGTGCTCTGTTATGCATGTTGCTAAGCTACTTAGCATGACATTGCCATTTTTGCCTTGCTCTTCTGCTTGTCAGTCCTGGTCACACTGCAGTGGGCTTGGGAATATAAAGGGTTGAAGACACATGCAACCCACAAATAGCAGTTTTGGCTAGATTCTTTCTACAATGTGCAGTGCTTAAATCTAGGTAGTTTAAATATGATTTCTACATATATAAGTGCAAGAAAAAATGATATAGCACAAGGCCATGGAATTGTTCAAGCTGGGAGCTTTTACACATAGATGACCAATTGTTACAATACTTGGTATCATTTAAACAGTGGAAATTAACAGCAGGTTTAAAAATATATACATGCTCAAGGTAAGAAGTGATTCCTGTTCATCTTCCTTTAAGCGTTGTGTTAGTGCAGGCACAGAGTTTCCCTGTGTAGTGTTACTGTGATCCAAAGTCTTGGAGAACTCTGTGAACAAACTGCCTTTGTGTTTGGGCACTGTACTCTCTCTCTGAATATATACAGCCTACTTTTGAGCATTTGTTATTCTGGCTAATGCTCATTCACTGACATAACTGACTTAGGTTACCAGTTCTGGTCATTGACAGCACTACTTTCTTTGTGGGTTTTCAGATGTACTAAAATGAACTGGATTTGTGTGGTTCCTAGCCTGGGGATTGAAAAAGCAGTTTTGTTAAACAATAAAATTCTGTGCTTGTGCTTTTTTCCCCCTTCTTGGCGAAGAACCAGAAGCATCCTCCTCTGGCTCCCCTAAACAAAACATCTGTGTTTCACCAAGCCCATTCTATTCTTTTTTTTACAGAGTAATTCCCAAGCAAACATACTTATCTCTTCTATTATGTACTTGCTTTTACTATGCATTTAACAGTACAATGGAGGAAAACAAGGCCTGTGAGTTAACGTACTAGCCTCTCACACTCAAAGATCTGAATTCCAATTCTTTTAAGTCATCCTGAGTGGAAATAATTTTGGCATAGCCTTCTCAATTATAATGGAAAGTTGTCCACATCTCAAAACTATCAGAAACTTAGGCAAATTTGACAACCTTTCCTTAAGGAACTAGATACATATATGTAAGGGAGTCCACATCATGACTCTGATGGACTGGTAGATACTTGCAAGGCTGTTGCTGTGTTTTGGTCCTTGCTATTGAAACAACCAAAGTACAAAGCAAAAGGCATAGTCTCAGCTGATAGAAATTGGGTTTACTAAAGCAAAGGATTCAGTTCATTAAAGCTCTGCAAGTTCATGCCACCTCATGGTCTGGACTGATATAAAAGGATCTATGTGTGTAAAATGACTTGTTGACAGACCCTGGCGCTCGGCTGTGCTAGTTAACGAGCCCCATTGCCCGCTATGTCAAGCACAGCGACCTGGAATTAAGGTTCTGACACACCACTGGGGTTTGGTGTAAAATTTGCCATAGAACTTAATCCAGAGTAAACAGACCTTGGGCCTAGACAAATACAAAACCTTCCCTGGTTTAGGCCTTTAGTTACAGGTCACATCCCTTAACTGGGCTCTTTCCATGAACTGTATGGACTGAAGCTGAGTTCTTATTTTCACCTTCTTTCTTTTTATATCCCATTCCCTCCACTTCTTTGCACTATGTACCCACAGTCCTCAGGCTGGAGTTCCCTTAGTTTCTAGGACATCATCTCATTAATTACTTCCTACTCATTGCTTCTCTCCCCTTCATCCCATGACTTTTCCAAATCTTTGTTTTCCTGCTTAATCTTTCATATTCAAACTTCTTACTGCCCTTTGTGTTTCCTTTTGTGATGCCATCATGTATTGAGATATGCAGAAATTATCCCCAAATATGTGTATTCATCACCTGCCAGAAAAAATATTAATATGCAGTAGTGCCCAAAATAGAAATGCATTTGTTCCAGATGTCTTTTAATGGTCTTGTAAAACAAGGTGGGGGGGGGGGGGGGGAGCTTTTACTTAAGGAATTGCTGTGGTTTATTTTAATGCAAGGATTTTTCTTGTGGACTAAATGGGTCACAGGAATAGAAGCAGGACACAGACTTCATTTCTAATGGTCCAGAAGTAACACGAGTCACTGCTATTTGAAGGCTGCTTGTGAGCCCAGTGCCATTGGTTTTGGTGGGCTTTGGCCATTTGTTAAATAACAGCTATTTGCGACCCTTAAATTACTGTGACAGAAGTGTCGCTTTTATGCTGACAGACTTGAGTGTGGAGCTCGCAGCTTAAGAGTTGAAATACACTGTAAAGTTGATGTGGATGTTGCCTTACTACTACCAGTCCAGAGGACAGAGCTGTTATTAGGATCACCAGAGGCTTTTGCCCCTTACAGGGTGAATTCCGGAGAGTCCTGAATATTGGCATTCCTGGCTTCAGGCAGGCTCATCTTAAATGTGTTATGATAGTGCTTGTGGTGGACAACCTGTCTTCTAAAACACAAAGTAAAAATAAAAAGGGGACCAAATACACCAGAGCCTATGTTTAATTTATCATTCACTGAAAATACCCTTAGGTGACTGAACTATGGTCAATGTCCATCAGCACAGCTGTGTGCTTCCTTCAATTCCCCAAACCAGGCTTGCTTTGCAGAGAGGACCTGTTAAGTACTTGTCAGATTCCTTTGGTTTTTACATTAATGGGTTTTTTTGAGCTGTGGGTCCATCAGATCAAATAGATCAATCCACTTTGGAGGCAGCAGCTCTTGTTAACTGCCAGCACTCACCATATGCCATTTTTCAAGGCCTCTGAGTGTTTTTGTCATTCTGTCCACTTGCCATACACAGAGAAACCTCAATCAATAACTTCATCAATGTACCGTTTTAAGGACTTCCTTATACTAACAATCTTTTTTTTTTAAAAAAAAGTTCCAGGCAGAAGTTTTTAACCATGATAACCATTAACTATAATACGATTATAGTCACAGTCATTCCAGTCTGTTCTGTGTTAGACTGGAAGCCGATAAAACAGGTGGGCAAAAAACTAGAACAGATCAGGTTGAACAATAATTGTTACATGTTTTAAGTCTTTTAATATTTCTCCTCTCCATCATCATAACAGGGCAGAGTAAGTTGCACAGGCAGGCTGATGGTTCAAGCTGTGAATCAAAGAGGCCGCAGTCCTTGGTCACCTTCAGGTCAGCCTCATATAAGAAGGTATTCAATGCTTTTTTTCTTTTTAATAATATGAGTTTTGCAAAATAACTGTGGTATGATAAAGAATGTGAAGTAAGCAGATAACTTAAAAGTATGGCATTCAGGAAGAAATGTGACCTGTGCTGTTTGAAAATTTCTGCAGAGCTTGCAGACTCATAAGTATAAGCAACCTCTGAAATGACATGACTTTTAAGTATCTTTAATTTTGCTTGTCTACTGCTCCTTTCTTTGTGGTGTTCACTAGTTACTCCATATTTCAAATTACACCATCAGCTGTTGGGAAGGACCTTTCCACTTAGTCTTTTGTAAAACATTTCACCTGATTAGGATTCTACCAGGAACATGTACCTTCTGCAGCTTCTATTAAGTACTCATTTAAAGGAGCAGGGGAAATAACAGCATGCCAAAGAGGTTTATCCAATTTGCACTAGAAATATTTTAGTATTTCAGTATTTAATATTTCATTTCAGGTTCTTATAAGGAATTATGAGTCAGAAATAAAGTATTAAACTTATCTTTGGTGAGTTTACAATTATTCACATATGAAAATTTGGTTTATGTTTTTGGACCATATAAGGGAATTTTCCCTTCAAACAATTTTTTTTCATTACTCAAAGCATTTATGAGGCTCTTTAGCATAGCTTAGAGAGCTTAAGATGATACAAAAAAATTCATTCTGGTTACCCAATCAGAACGGCTTTCAAGAGAGTATGAGGGCCCATTCTGCTGTAATGAGGCACATGCTTTGCTTAATGGTCACAACAGGCACAGAATCTCTGTATTGCCCTGCTGTAATACACTGAGTACATGCAATTACACAGTCAGTACACAAATGAAAGGATTTCTGTAACAGTAAGTACTGAAGTACTGTCAGTGTGTAGTCTAGAGCTGCTGTATGCAAAACAGGCTCTCTTCCTCCCTCTGATAACTAGAAAGTATTAGAAAGTGAAGGTTGTTTAAAGGATCTTGTCAGTCTTATTCCTGCATGGAACAAATTGAGCTTCCCACAGCGTTGAAAGCATTTCCCAGCATTTTGCTGAGTCAGCCTACCAACTTCTCCAACGTGTCATCTTTAGGCCTGTTAAGCCCAAAGGTCAGAGTGCTTATGGAAGGGAATATCTCTCCAGGGCTGCATTGGGAGAACAGCACAGAAAAGGCTGGGTCCATCTGGCATAGCTTCTCCAGTCACTAAGGCACGTGGCACCTGCAAATAATGGGTAGAAATGAAGTCTCTGTTAATCTCTGAAGGGAAAAGCTTCTGTGAATAATCAGGTTTCAGCTGAGTTTCAACTCAGCGCACACAGGGTGAGAAAGGGCAAAGACGTTTAAAAACAGGAATGGGCAACAGAAATGTAGGTAGGGGTGAGAGCGGCAAGGAGCTGCCACTCCTGCAGCCTCCTGGAGAACAAAATGTGTGTCTCTCTCTGTGATGGATGGAACTCTGGGGTAGAGCCTCTTTTTAATCTCTCCAAATGCAATCCAAGTCTGAGGCTGCTTATGGCTGGTATTTTACTTTCTAATGGAGACAGGCACTCAAGCAGCCACTATTGCTTTGGGTTGGGTGTTTGGGTGTCCAGTAGAGCAATGAATTATAAATAAGGGCTTTCCATACAGCAGTTTAATTAAATTTGGGCAGTCATCAGGTATTCTTATTTCCTGTAAAATTACCATATGTGAAGGGCTCATCCTGTTATCTTTGCTCTGGAACAGCTGTTTCTGTAAGCATTCAGCACAACACTATTTCTGTTCAGGGACAGTTCTCACTACTCCCACCACCTAGTTCACCAGAGGGTGATGAAATGGGAGCATGTAAAACCTTCAACTTCCATCACAGCCTTTTCCATGTGATATACCAAAATACTGTGCTCAACCCCACTGTGATATTTGTCACATCTGTTGCTGTGAACTTTTGATAAGTAATATTCCTGTGGCATTACAAGACTATTTCCATTTCCTTTTCTGCTTGAGAGCAACAAATTATTTTTTTAATTACAATGTAATTATTAGCTTAAAGAACTTTATGACTTGCAACACTGTTGACAGGCATTTTCCTGGAGTATATTTAATCTCTTACAGAAGGCATTCTGGTAGAATTCTGGGGTTTTATTTTACTCTTAATGTGTTTTTCTGAAATTTGTTTAGCTGACAAACATCACCTTCTTAGCATTACTTGGAGAGGCTGCAGGTAAGCTTGGACTCAATCCTTTAGATGAAACAGTGCTCAAAATTGTGTCACCTAAGCATGGCAGTCAGAGGTGCAAATAAATCATCTTAAAATGCATGAGATTTAAGGAAGATTTAAAAACTAAACATTCTTATCTCCCTGCTCTCAATTAGAGGATTAATTTGAATTGAATCTTCTTTTATTCCAAATTAGTGATCATTACTATCTGGTCAGTCATAAAGTCATCTCCAGCTTCTTGCTCACTGGAATTCCTAGTGCATTGTACCACATCAAACCACGAAGTCTGCCCTGGACACATTTAGTACATGATGTCAGTTCTGCTGAAACTAATCTGTGCAATGTGATGCCCACATCACAACTCTAAAGAGCCCACAATGAATCCAAGGGTATTCCACTCTTGCCATTTCTCATCCCTAGACATCTGAAGCACTTGGCTCTACTCATTTTATTATTTCTTTAAAACTACAAAATGTTTTAGAATTAAAATAACCCTAGTTTCACTTCTCAAGGTAAAGGCTTAAGAAGTAGTCCATTTTAGGGTAAATTTAAAATGAGGTAAGAAGAAATGCAACATCTATGGTCACAAATTCTTAACCTTTTTGTTTTCCATTTTATTTGGTGTAAATTTCTGCCCCTCCTCTTCCCCCCACCGCAGTTTTGACCAGTGCTGCCTTTTCATTCAGCTGCAGCAATAAGATAGTGGCTCTCACACTCCTATGGTGCTGGTTAACCTGTTAGGCTCAGCCTCACCAGACCTTACAAAGCACTAGCTACTTGTACTTCAGTGGCATCTTATCAACAGTCTCCAAACAGGGTGCATGTAAATAGTGTGGAGGTAGGTTTTGCACAAGTTGCTTGCACTGTGCAGCACTCACTTGACTGGATACCATGATTTCTAGTTGGTCTCGCAGAACTCGTTATCAAAAGATGTTAGTACAGTTTTTATAACCCTTCATCTTCCATCCCACCTACATGCACATGAGGCATGTATGTCTCCAAAATTAGTGAGGAACTCACCAACTAAAGCTCAGTGATGTTTATGAGCTGCAATGCTGGAGCCACTGAAGTAGCTTTAGACATATTCAAGAGGCAAAAGTTATGAGGTGCCTCAGACCTGGATTTAGACACCTGAAGAGTTACATAAGATTTTAGTGTGTGCAGACATGTCAGCCCATGTTTCCCATTTCAGCATCCAGTCCTACATTATTAAGCAGTATGGACTAGGTATCTGCACAGCCCTCCCAACCCTTTGTTTGCCTTTACTTACTGCTGTGAGAAAACTGGCATGATTAAAAATTCAACATTTATCTATTAATGACAGATAATACTGTAGCAAAGGTGATGACTGGCCAGAATTGAAACAGCAATAGAAGGGAAAAGGGCAACAACAGAGCAGGACAGAATAAATCAAATTCAAGCAACTAATTAACCTCAGTGGAGCAGAGTGTGCAGCTGGAATGTTTATCTTCCATCCCAGTAGTATAGCATCTTCTTTTCCAAATGTAATCACTGAGGGTTTTAAGCTTTTTTTGGTTGTGAATTATTTTAATGTAAAGAAACACTTCTGAGCAGTAGACAATCCAGTATAGGCATCTATACTGAAGCATGCATGCTGCAGACACCAGCCAAAAGAGAAACACTGGCAAAAACTAACAGAACATGGGATTCAGTAAAGAAAATTTCACTGTATTGTGTCATTGATAAAAGTGATCTTGGAGGATATTTGAATAGCTCTTCTTCACTGACACAGGATGTTACTGTAAGCAGCAGCTGGCTCCAGAAAGGAATCCAATGAAGTTGATCAGCAAGGGGATATAAAATTTTCTTTCAAGTCTTTTTGATTACTAAATCACACAAATGCAATAATGATTTTTAATGGGAAAAAAATCTAATTAAATGAGAAACCACTTAGAAAAAAATTTGATTGATTATATTAACAGGCAAGAATAGCCTGAAAATATTTTAAATGGTATTGTGGAAGCTTAAGGTGATTGGTACTATTTCTGGGGATAGGAATTATTTTTCTTTCCTTTTAAATTTTTTATTAAACTTTTTATGGTACCATTATGAAAAAAAAACCCTAAAGTTTTTCTTCCTATTGCTCACAATTGAAAGTCTCATTGTTTTGATACCACAATTCAGTGGCTTTGACAATGTTCAAGGATATCTCAAACAAAAAACCTGTTAAATGAGGAATAAATATCCACAGCAATTCAATACACAGAATTTTCTACAAAGTCTTCACTAGTGTCTAACAAGAGAAGAGAAGTCTAATGTGAAAAGTCTCTTCTCAATTAAGATGTGTTAGCTTTCAGCTGCTGTAATTTTCTGAAAGGAAACCATGATCAATTAACAGTACATGTACTTTCCGGTCTAATCAGCAACAGTGAGGGAGTTAAATACACAGGACACTAGAAATGGGGAACCAAAGCTATATGCCAAGACCTGCCGATTTATTTTATTTGTATTTCAGTGATTTAAAGACTAATTGTAAACAAAAATACTCTCTTGTACAAAATGAATTAATATTACAAGCAATTATTCCATAGCAAGATTGTTTTATAGGTTATATTTTGCCACAACATGAGAATTAAATGAAAATAATTAATAATGACAGTGTTATAATTATCTCAGTCTGGGCCAAATGCTACCAGTGCATGTATGTAAATATGGAGTGATTACAGCATAGGTGAAAGAAGTGGTTTAAAATTCAAAGCAGTCTTATAAGTGATTATGGTTCTTCTGATTACCAGATTAAAAAACCCAACTTAATTCTGTTTCATGTTATTTTAAGACCACGATCTCGATCAAGGGACAGTGGTGATGAAAATGAACCAATTCAGGAACGATTCTTCCGGCCTCATTTTCTGCAGGCTCCTGGAGACCTGACTGTTCAAGAAGGAAAACTATGCAGGATGGACTGCAAGGCAAGTGTCACACGAAGGGGCACGTCAACCTTTCGATAACATTAGCTGACTCAAAAACCACACAGGTTTCTTTCTGCCAGTTTCAGTGCCTGTCAGTAGATTAATTAATCTCACTGCTTTGGAGTGAATAAGTGGACAATAAAAGTTTGCCTCCTCTCCAATGAAAACGCTTCAGGCAAGTCTTAGAGCTCACAGTAAACTGATTTATAGAATTCAGCTATGCTGGGGTGTGGAGGGAGGCAGCACATGCTATAAAGACAGTGTACTTCTCCATTTTAAGTCCTTTTACTACTTGAGTTTTGAACCCCTGTTAAAGTTTCAAACAATATAATCCTGATTTATGACTTTGCCAAAGAGAAATAATTCAGGCTTGGGTGACTCCCATTTACTTTATGCTGACCTGTTTGGGTGAAGCTATTTGTTCTCAAGCAGTCCCCACAGCAAGTGGCACAGCTCTCAAAAGTAGAAGACTTGTGTACACAGACAAGGTATTAACTAGTGCAGGTGGTACTGTCACTGGGTTACACCTCAGTGGAATGGAAGTTAAGAGTTCAGTAATTAGTCAGCTAACATCTTTTTGTCTGCAAGTTTTCCAAAAAGAAGTTAATCTAGAAAGGAGTATCTGCTCATTCCACCTGAAAAGCAAAAAATAAAAAAAGACAAAAGGTGTCACCCTGCCTGTTGTTTGCAGGGTATTATTATTTAGCTTCTAGCCTATCTAAACACTGATCTTTTTTCAGTCACGCCCATAAGACATCATGGAATTCAGGGAGTTGGCCAGAAAATAAGTAAATGAATACAATTGACTCAATGTGTAAATCAGGACAGAACAAGATCTTTAAATCTTCTGGTACACCTGCAGTAGCAAACAAAGCCAAACTTCTCTGAAGTAAGAAGTCAGGTCTCCTCTATTTATTTTAATGTGGCAAAACCAATTTCCCATTATTTTCTTTACATTGAAGGTTAGTGGATTACCAACTCCAGACTTAAGCTGGCAACTTAATGGAAGACCAATTCGCCCTGATAGTTCTCACAAAATGTTAGTGCGTGAGAATGGTGTGCACTCCTTGATCATAGAACCAGTCACATCCAGAGATGCTGGAATCTACACGTGCATTGCCAGCAATCGAGCTGGTGAAAATACATTCAGCCTGGAGCTCACTGTTGCAGGTAATGTCTTCACGCTGAGCTTTCAGGCTGTGCACTGCCAGGATAACGTGAATAAAGAAAATATGAGTGATGTCGAATGATGTGGTGGAGGGGTAGGGGGTAAAAAAAGGAAGCCTGGTATATTTATAGGTGAGATATTTGTGTTATGTTGTGGCATAAGTTGACTGGCACATTGTTTCTGTGCACACAGTTAAGAAAAGAGGGCTGCTGGCCTGAGGCACAGCTGAGGCCACAAGTCACACTATTTTCACTGAATGTTTTTTTTACTGACAATCCATGTAGACCCACATTTACTGCTGGGCAGCCAGTGGGATATGAATTGTGCATTTCACAACATATCAGACTAATGCCACTTCAGACTTCTGGTAGAGCAGGTCCTTTTATAACTAAAGATCCATGCTTTTATGGAATATCAAGGAGCTCTTTGTACCAAGCACAGTATAGCCAGTTTATCTAGTCTTCAGGCTCTACACTTCAATTCATTTTTGAGAAGAATCAGCTCTTTTAGCACAGATTTTTACCTTATTAAAATGCCGATGTGATTGTTTTCTTCAGAGGAACCAACATTGAACTTTATGGTTAATGAAGACAACACTTACATTTCCTACCACTTAGGTCTTTCATTATTGCTTTTAGCATACTGCTGACAGAAAGGCTATGTTTTCATAGAACGGTGTCAACATAACTGCAACCTTTATTTTCACAGCTAAAGAAGTACAAAAAGCACCTGTGTTTATAGAGAAGCTACAAAACACAGGTGTGACCGAGGGATTCCCGGTGCGACTGGAGTGTCGAATCTCAGGGGAGCCATCTCCTCAGATATTTTGGAAGAAAGAGAACGAGTCACTGACATACAACACTGACCGAGTGAGGTTAGACTGACTTGGAATAATCTCCTCACACGTAATTTTAATAATGATTTATCCTGTAACACAAATGAAAACCTAAGAGGTCACGAGAATGCTCTGTGTGAACAGCATCTCATAAATATTAATTAGTGATTGTAATAATTTATGACATTTACTCAAACTTGCAGCCAACTTGTGGCTGAGCCAGAAGTAAAATGTTGTTTTCCATCATTAGACTTACATAAACAACCTTTGCACTTTAAAGAAGTGGCAAACTAGTTTTTCTCTTCCAGAATCAAGCCTTACAGAAATTTGCTAATGAAAATCAAAGTTCCTAAGGAATGCTATCTGCTTTTCAGTAGAAACTTTGAATCATAACTCTGCTGCATAGTTAAGCAACTAAGATTCAGTATTTTATATTCTGTTCCTCAAGTTTCTTTGTCTTTTCCCAAAAAAATCTGGGTAAGATCTGATGCCCCTGCTACTCTAGGTGTCTCAATCTGCAATCGTGAAAAAAGTTGCTTCATGCATTTTTTTCTTCTCAGTTTTCACTTCAGGATATTACACTGCCAAATTGTTGAGCATACTCACGGGTTTTTTTCCACTGTGTTCTGTATTAATTAAAAGCAGATATAATTAATCCATAACTAAGATTGTGTCAAGTTCATAATGACATTTTAAAATAGTCTACACTGTTTGGCAATTTAAATAGTAATTTTCTATTTTTCTTTTGATTAGCATGCACCAGGACAACTATGGCTACATTTGCCTGCTCATTCAGGGAGCTACAAAGGAAGATGCTGGCTGGTACACTGTTTCGGCCAAGAATGAGGCTGGGATTGTGTCTTGCACTGCCAGGCTGGATGTTTATAGTAAGTGACTTCAATTTTCATGATCATATTAATCCCCTGAAAAACAATAGTTCTGTAAGTTCTAGTTTGTTCACAGAATGGTTTACATTGGTCTCTCTTTCTTTTGTTTATAGTTTCTCCTCAATAGTAAACATCCACTTGGAGACAACAAATGCTCTGTCAAAGTACTTTTCACCATCTTTCAGATACCTAAAACAAAACAAGTGCATGCTTTCTGTTTTCGCTTAGTACATTAAATATGGCTCATTAACAACCGATAACAGCATGATTTCATTATTTCTGTGGATCATTATTACAATTGCTCTGCTAGCACTTCCCTAACCTTTTGTATTCTTTTGTACGTTAGTCTGTAATACACCTGTGACAGCTATCAGAAGTGTAGTAGTTTTTATGGCTTTCTGCTTAATTACTCAGTTTGTTCAAAGCAGCTCCTTACATAGTGAATGTTTTCTTAAAGCAGTATCTCTTACCAGTCTTCTCGTAACAAGAACTAAGGCGGGGAGTCAGGAAAAGGGAAGGGGAAAAACTGGAATGATAAAGGACGGTTTCTGGGGTGGGGAATTACAGACTTGGCACAGCTTTCTTCAGCATATAGGGGTTACAAGGGCAACCAGATAATTTCCTGTTTTACGTAACAATTAACCCTAGAACAGGCCTGTTGTTGTAATATGAGTGCACAGAGACAACCTTCTTGCTGTCACCATTCTCAGTGAAAGGTAGAAAACAATGCCAAAAAGTAACAAACACAGACTATTGTTTTTTACTTACCACATTTGAAGGTGAAACTTAGGTGCTGGGATAAAAAATACCCAGTGCCAAGAAATTAAACAAACTTACCTTTGATATAATGGTTTTCTGCTGTTCAGAAGTTAGTATCTCCTTTACAAAGGGTTGATTGAGCATCTGGCGTGTTTTATTGCACAGCTCAAGCAGGCTAACATTTTTATTTCTTTTTTAATCTGTAGCTCAGTGGCAGCAACCAACTCAGACAACCAAGCCAAAGAAGGTGCGGCCCTCAGCCAGCCGATACGCTGCACTCTGTGACCAAGGACTAGACATCAGAGCAGCTTTCCAGCCAGAAGCAAACCCTGTCCACCTGACAATGCAGCCTGGCCTGGTAGAGAGCGATGACCTGTAGATTCAGCTGCCACTTCCATCATTTTCTTTCAAAGCAGAAACACTGAAAGCCATTGCCATGACCAATGATACTCCTTTGTCACTTTATGCAAGGGCAGACACCTTCAAGTACAAAAGATAAACAACAAACACAATAACCATATATTCCTTATTCATTATACCAAATTAGAAGAATAGATAGATTATTAATAGGAATGTACACACTGCACAACAAATCACTTCACCAGTTCCTTAACCTGCATTGCTTCATAACCCTTTTCATAGAGACCACAATACATCAGAGACAGACTTTTCAGAAGAGAACACTATTTTTCATTACATGCCTTTGTAAGCAGTAAGCAGATGCTACCACAATCTTAATGGTGCAAGATGTTTTCTGCAAGGCCATTAGATCACAAAGAAAATTAGAATGCCTGATTATCAACAGTTCTAAAGTGGCAATGCATTCTGACAGCTACAATGAACAAGTGCAATATTACAAGAATAAAGCAGGAAGAGACACAGAGGACAAACATAAACAAATGCTCTGCCAATTGCTTTCTATTCAACAATGAAAAAGCTATCTTGCCTTCAATTCTGTTAGTATGGACATCAACACCCTAACTTTCAATTTGTTTGTGTTTTTGCTCTTTGCCATCTAGGAGAAGGCTTACTTACAGCAAAGGCAGTCTAAGCAGAAGTAATGTAACTTCTGCACAGTAACAAGAGCTGCATTAAGTAACAGTCTACGTCAGATTACACATATTGGTAAATGGATGGGAAAGAAACTGCTGACAGTATGAACCACTGCAGTGGGTTATTGCAAGGGGTGGGAGGGGGACTGGGCAAGAGGTTGTAACTGTGGATTTCCCAAAGGTACCCTGTAACCTTGTGATACTGCATTTGAGAACCTGAAATTCCAAGGTGAGCTGAAAACTAGGGAGTGTATGTATGGGATGTCCGACTGTTTAAATCTTGTCTACTGTGTATGAGGATTTTAGAAACGTATAGTAAGTGACAAATGGGTTGAAACTGCAATACAAATTTAAGTGACAAGTATATACCAGAGGCTTGCAGATCTGAGGAAGTAGAAAATGAAGACAGACAAAATCAACATCAAATTTGCTCCTTTTTATTTTTTCTTCTTAAAATAGCATGTGTCTCGGGTAGATTTTATTTTTTTCTTCTCCTGACTGTAGGCAAATGACATCTCTTTTAAGGGGTAGAGTCTGTGCATCACAGGTGAAAAGCATGAAGGCTATTTTCAGAATGCAGGGCAAATCCACCTCAATGTGGAGCCCCACTAATGTCACACTTGACTAGTTAGTTTTAAATTAGAACCAAATGAATCTCAGTTGAAGGGGAGCAAGGGATGGAAGAATGACTAGGCCTGACAAGATAAATGAGTGTTTGATGGTACGAGCTATGATACTTTGCTAGGAAAGGAAAACACTGTATTCCTTATATGAAGCACATATATGGTATCTTTCATTATTTATAATAAAAGTATTGAAATCTTCTATTTCAGTTCATTTATTCAGAAGTCCTTAGGGATTTGTTTGGTTTGTTGGTTTTTTGTTTTTTTTAAATTTTGTAATTGTGTACACCATATATTGCATTACTGCTATACGTGTATTTACTTTGTAAGCACACAAAGTTTGTTTTGTTTTTTAGTGACTAATAAACTTTAGCACACAAGGCAGCACTATTTTGGTGCAGGATATGACCAGTACTGGGGATCGTTAATCTCGATTAACGTCATAGTCTGTCAGCTGAGAATAATTTGATTCTATTCTAGAAGTATGTCATATCTTTTGCCAAATTTTCCTCAACTGTGACATGCTAATTTACATTTCTGTTTAGCTTCACTAGCATTATTTTGCCACCTTTTATTTGTATTTATAAAAAATGTATAATCATTACTTTGGATTGTTGTGCTGATATAATGTGGGTTTAACATCAATAAATATTACACAAATAGAAAGTTTTCCTTCTGGTAAAGACTAATAGCTGTTTCAGTACAAGCATATAAGTGTAAATATTATGACTCCATGAAGTGTGTAAGGTGAAATGAGAGCTATATGCAGCATCTAAAAACTACTAGAATTCATCAGAATATTCCGCTTGTGACCTGGAATCCTGTTTGAACAGAACAGAGGAACATGACTCAAATTCTAGAAACTTTTGCCACAGAGACAGACTGGAAGATGCTTTTTAAAAATAGGTTAGAAAATACGCAGGTCTGTTTTGTGTGTATAGTAATTGCTGTTAAATTCATTTAAGAACACCCTGCTAACAAGGCAATATCAAAATAAAAAAAAAATCATGTTTACTTGTAAAATCCTGGCTATTAACTAGTTTCTCCTTCTTTCCTCTGTGAAGATACCAGGAAAGATGCAAGATTATCCATTTTTTTCTTTTAGGTTTACATTTCAAGCATTGATCACTACAAACAGGATTATGTCAGCAATTCAGTACCGACATTAATGGTGATACTGCAGCTGAAGTCAAGGGAGTTCTGTCTGCTTACAGTACATTTGTCTGTGGTTTGGAGACTAAAACACCGTCTTTGTGAGCTTGTTTAAGATGAAGTCATCATCACTTTTTGCCTCTGTATGTATGTACAGACACACACTTAAGTAGTAAATCACATCTCTAAGCAGCAACATTGTTTTTATGAAAACATTCAGCTGTGTTGTTACTTAGTTACTGGGGCTGTTTGGGTTTACAAATTCGGAGACAGAAGCAAATGGCACACTTTTCAAGCCAAAAAGCTAAAGTTCTTGGAAGAATCAAAGTAATTTTCAGAAGTTTAATCTCCTTCCACATATTCCAAAGATAGATAGTATGACCTGAGAGTGTACTTTTGTCATTTTATAGGACTAAAAAAAAGAGCCTCAACTTTTTGCAAGACTCCCAGTGTAGCCATGAGACTTCAAATTATTTAGGAAGCTGATCAATCCAAGCATATTCATGGCAATTAGAGACTTGAAGCAACAACATTCAGGATGGTAACAGAAACCTCCATCAAGAGTACCAACAGTGAGGTGCAAAATTCCACACGCATAAAGGTTTTCCCAGCTGGGTAGTGTATATGTTAACACACAGTTCCTTTATCCTGCAGCTTTAAAGCAACAGCAACAATTAGTTAAACACAGATTTTTTTTCCATCACAGCCAGCTGGCAGTTAAGGATCAAAACCAGTCCAGCTTGAAACCCCAGCTTATAAGTAATTGTTTCTTTCTATATCCCCACTTTCAAAGTCTATTTTAATTTACTTACGTTTTATGGTAATAAATGCCTTGACTCCCCACATATGGACAACTCCATCCTTACCTCTGCAAGAGGCCGCACAGATTTCATATGTAAGTACTTCATGGGCTCACATTATCCAACACGCCATGATACTGAGGGGATCAGCTGCATAACCCATCTTGCCAAACCCACACCATGTAGTATAGATTAATTAATTCATGGACTAGAAATGCCTGCTTCGATTATGCACATTGGCTAATTCACTGCCTCACAATTCAGATGCACATGCAAGGGATAGAATTTGCTGAAATTTATCTCATTGTCCTGAACTGGCTAAAAGAAACAGCCTTCCTTCTGCACAGACTTTCTGTTTGGACAGAACTACGAGCACATAAGATACATCAGGCAGATGAAAGCACAGCTCCTGCCCCAAGGAATTTACAATGTATTCCAGAGAATACACAATTCTTTGACTTGTCTTAAAGCTTGAGAATTCAGAATTAAACCACAGCTTGCAGCCTTTTACAGAAGTGAATAACACATAAAATAATCTTGTATTGCACTGCATCTCTAATAAAAATGTGTTTGGAACACAATCAAATCACACTTAGAGCAAAGTGCCAGGCTAGAAGCAGCAGTACCTGTACAGCAATGATTTCAGCAGCTGTACAGACAATGGAGATAAATGAACTTCATTTCAACACCACCTGGAAGGAGTAATTTTTTGCTTTACAAAACAATTGAAATGCAACAGGTAACTCTGGGCAAGGGTCAAGTCTTGTAGCCATTGTCACTTTCTAGTTGTATAGTAGTGTAAATGGTCCAGAAACACCTGCAGAACAAGAAAGCAGAAAAAAATAACACATGACCACTACACAGAATGATGACGTCATTTAAAGAAGGAGCTCTACAAATCTCATCACACTGAATGGATTGTGGTAGGACTTTTTCCCTGTGTGTTTAACAACATTGCCAAGCTTTTTTGTTTTGGACAACTCTTGGCCCAGAGACCACACAGTATTTCTACAGAGAATGAGTGTACAAAACCACACTGCCAAATGTGGAACCTTTCCAAACTACCACAAAAGGTGCTGAAAAATACCTCATAAGATTTCCTATACAACAGGCAGCACACCTGTAATCAATAGCATAGACTAGTGGATTTTGGAGATGGTCTTTACCTGCAGCACTTGTAGGAAAGAGCCTATCTCAAAGAAACGCAGTTTTACCACACTGTAATATAAAGCACAATGCTGTGTCTTACTGGTGTACTAACGCACTTCCTCCTACAATACGTCAGAGTCAGTCACTGAACATTTTATATTGTAAATCTCCAATAATAGTTTCAGTTTTCTTAAATTCTGTATTAACTTCAACTGTACAATCTGGACAGTTTGTGGTCATTTACTAATTTGTGTTTAATAATGCATAGTAAATGAAATCCTAAAGTCACAACTATTAGTAAATCCAAAGATCTTGAACTGCACAGGAATGAGCCATTTCAAGTATGCAGCAGCTTGCAAAAATTCCAGTTTGTAAAGTTCCAGATCCACTTTCCACTAGGATACAATGTACAATAACACAATATAGATTTCAAAATCTAAACCAGGCTCTTACATGTTTCCCTTACAGTCCTGTGTGTGAAAAGCATAATACAGCTTAACATCTCAAGAAAAGAATGAAGAAATTTTAAAATTAATTTTAGGCTTTTTCGGAGCAGCAAATCCATTAAACAAACAATTTAATAAAAGCAGAACAAAGTTTTCATTTGTAATTATTACTGCTTCCTTGCAACATGTACAGCAGGTTATATAAAAATGAACAGCTACAGTTGGTAACTGCCATTTAAAAAGAAATGAATTTCAGGTCACTCTATACATCCTAAAAGATGAGATGGAACATCACAGTGTTTACAATCACCAGTTTTCAGATTAAGACATCAGTGATCTGTCTCTGCTAAGGACAACTGGCATCAAAGCCTAAAGTGAAGCAAAAAGAACACAACATCTGAAGTGGGGAAAAATAGTTGATGATGAGTGCATCTGCACTGCCTTCACTTCCATGTTCAGATTTGTCCCAGCTGCTTTTGGCAAAGTCAAGCCAGAATGCAGGACTGAACTCCCAGGAAGCAGGGTGGAGTGTGGAAGTCAGGAGGCTAACACAGCAGAGCATTAATCAGCACTTAGTACAGCAGAAACACAGTTCTTAATTACAAAGGATACTGCAGTAAGGGAAGCTCACATAAGTTATCCTTTTTTAGAGGCATAACTAAGTTTATTACTTTCGCAATGCAAACAGGTCTTCATGGATATGTTCAACTGAATGCATCAGAATACTTTCTTATGAACAAAACTCATCCCACATATTAATAATTAGTATATTTGGTTTGCCCCAAAGTAGAAAAAAACCCTTTAAAAAGTCAATGAAAGATACAGGCACATGGTAAGCTTTACTGGAAGCCAGATAATACAGCATTAGGAAGAAAGACAACATGGTGCTAATAGAAAAAGAGATTTCACAGAACACTTAGTAAAACATGTAGTAAATTAACCTCCCTAATCTAATAGTGACAGATCAACTGAATACTGCTTCACTGCATAGCAGAAAGCTCAGCATCATCTCTCTGGTGATGCCCTGAAAATTATGAACTCTAAAATTACAGGTGCTCACAGTTCTATATATGACTTCCAACAACAGAGCCACAAGAGCCTGCGAAGAATGGATGTAGTTCTAGTTTACTGCTGGCAGAGACACCTCGCCATCAAAATCACACCTGCACACTAAATGGAGCTGCAGGAAGCTTTCAGTAGAAATCTACCAACCATTTGAAAAAATAGGACAACAATCAAATTGAGAGCAGCAGAATAAAAAGACTAACTCAGAGCTTTTAACAGGTCAACATACAGGTGAAAATCTGTCTACAATACAACTTTTCAACACGTAGTTGCAACATGTATTTCTAGTGCATTTAGCATTAGAAATACAGAGATGGGAGATCTGCAGTTCACAAAATATCAAACTGCTTCACTAACATGTTTCAGCAATACCATGTAATCAGCCTGCAGTTATTCCTAGAGAAATGGTTCAAAATCACACAGCAGTGTCAAACCCAGTAACACATTATGTGTGCAAGGGCACCCCAGTACCATCAGTCGACAGCCTGGGGAACAGCAGGTGACATCCACACACTGCATCTGCTCAGCCACATCTGCCCCCCACGTCCCCCTGACAGCCCTTATGTGTGTGTAATGACACCAAGTAAGTTTTGGTGGCTTTTACTTGGATGTTGTCTTAAGGCATCTGACATCATCATACCTGGCAATTTTGTTTTATAAAATGTCCCAGATCTTAACAGAGTTGTTAAATGTGAAAAACAAAAACATAAAATACTAGAACTGTTGTGATCACAGTCATGCTGATTTAAAGATGTCTGTCAAGGTACAGGTGGTATTTGTTACTAACTTAACAAACTTATCTAGAGCAATAAAGGAGCCTTCAGCAAATGATCTGGAATTGAACACATGTGAGTGAGAATCAAATGTAATTTGAGGCCTTCTTCAGGCATTAGACACACACAGTGACTTCTCTCCACCACTACACTTTTCGTACACAGATTAACTGAATTAAGTGGGTACACCTAGTCTTCAAGAGTTCAGTTTTCATTTGCTTTACTTAAATGAACTACACAATGCTTCCAGGGAAAAAAGGCACATAATTATAACAGGAAATATATATTACTCTGCCATGCAATGGAACCCCTCATATTATACAACACATCAAAGTAGAAAAATTTGTCTTACAGCAATAAATAATCGTTGTGATGTATGTTTTAACCATGAAGAATAATATAACAAAGAGATTTTGAAGGCTGGGATTTAGGTATCCACTTTCTTTTCAAATTTCACTGATCTCAGTATGGAAATCCTTTCCATCTTTAAAAATCACGCCTTACCTCCCCAAACAGCAGAGGACAATCCCAAACAGCTCAGGATATATATATGGCATTGGATTTTACAAAACTAGTAACAGCGATGCCATCCATCCACACAGGCAACTTCACTTCCCTAAACCTGTATAGAGTTACTAAGTCACTACCAATACATTAATGCCTTAGGATAGAGTGCCCTCAGGAGGCCACAATGAAATCTGTTCATGGGATACAACACTAACTCAGCACACTCTAACTCAGCTAACATTATATTCTTCTGTTACCACAAAGTCTGCAAAAGCTGTTCTGCGTGACAGCTCCTCCTTACAGCTACAATATTCAAAAAATACCCAAAAACCAAAACCACATCATGGACACTTTATGTGTCCTTCTAGAAACTTTTATTGATGATAATCATAGAATAACAGATGGTTTGGGCTGGAAGGAACCCTAAAGATCACCTAGTTCCAGCCCTCTGCCATGGGCAGGGACATCTCCCATTAGATCAGGCTGCTCAGACCTCCATCCAGCCCATCAATTGCAATACTTGCCTCAAGAGCAAGGAAAGACTGTTTGTATTGGACAGTGGGCTCCCTACAGCAAGTTCTAAGTTACAAACATATTTTCCTAGAGGTAAGCAAAAGTAAGACTTCAATGACCTGCCTAGGAGAAAAGGTGAACAAGAGTAGCTCATCATCTTCCCGAACATTGGAAAATGCAGAGAAGACATACAAAACAATTAACTTTCTAGATCTACAATGTGCTTCAACTAAACACCAGAACATGCAAATAACACTACCTGTAATATTAAAACTGGATTGAACACAAAGTCAACAGAAGAACAGTTTTGGTTTCCTAACTTGGCAGTGACAAGGCTGGTCACATAAATGAGTAAATACTGCAATACACAACCTTTTCCCAAGGATATCCTCTCTGAAGCTGGAACCCACCCGAGTTAAAAACCCAAAGCAATAATTATGGGTGAGTCAAAAAGGGGGTTGCTGTAAAACACTACTGCATGCTGACTTAAAGGAGAGCTGCAGGAGTAGCCACCCTCAAAATATGCCCTGATGGTCTCTCTAGAAATTCTGCGGAGTTGGTGAAAGGCCATATAGAGACCAGGATATTGGATGGGGCAGGAGAAAAGGTCTGAAATAAAACACAGAGGAAGTTTAAGACCGGACCTGGACTGCAGCCTTCTTTAAAATGCTTCCAAAGCTAGATGGACGAGATAATGTTCCAACAGACCCCTGGAGAAACAGTTGTAGTAAGAAAAGTACAATTCTTCGGGACCGGCAGAAACGTGGAGTAGTGGGACTCTAAAAAACTTCATTCTTAAACAAAAACAAAGGAACAAAAAACCTCACCAAACAGAAAGATGTTGTTACTTAACAGATTATAGGAGAGTTTTAAACAATGTAGCAGGTTAAGAAACATCAGGTGAATTTCCACTCTTATTTCCACTAGGAATAGAATCACAGAAACTCTGTATGCCTAATAAGATAGTAGACCAAAGTTTGCAAAAGTCAATTGAGAAATCATTGTCAAGCACAGTCTGACTTGAGAAGATCATATGTAAAGAACCCCAAAACATTTATATATAGCTTAGCATAAATGCAGCACAAGATGTAAAGCCCGAATGTCTGCTTTTAATCAAGGACAGTGGCATAAGAGGCATACCAGAAATACGATGGAAGTAAGACAAAGAGGCAAAATATTGACACAAAATATATAGGAGAGTTATAAAACTAAATATCCATATATTAACTCACCAAATCAAACATGCACTGAGTATGCACACCTAGAAGGTAAGGTCCATTGTTAGACAATACTATTACCCACACAATGAAGATGGTAGCAGTAGCTATGACGATCACGGAGCATAAGGCCAGCAATGTAACCGTAATGACAGACAGCAATTATGAGTAGGTTGGATAAATGCCACACTAGAGGCAGGCCAAGATCATTTTTTTTATATACTGTTTTTCACACAGCTGATCAGAACCACTCAACTCTGGCTGCGGTCCCCACGACTGTACAAGGCTTGAACCAAAATACTACTTTCAAAGACTGGCTTTGTAATGATTACTTTTATTTCTGCAAGTCTATTGACCAAGTTTATTAATAAAGACAGCAGTCCATTACTGCTTCCATAAAAAGACTTGCATAAAAATGAAGTAACATATAATGAGAAAATATATTAAAATGAAACCAAAAATAAAAGTCAACAAATTAAGATTAAATGCTTCCTGACAACACTAAGATTGTATGCACTGAACCTCAGTATGATGACTTTAAATATAAATATCAAATTAAACTTTTTTTTGTGGGGAGGGGGAAGATGGCATGTGCTAAAAGCTACTAGAATTTGAACACCAACCTTTGTAAAACCAGCAGTCTAGCTTTAGCAGTCAAACACAATCCATCACTGAATGTCAAATTTACAGACAGATCAAAGGGTAGAGGAATAATGTGCAAAAGTACATTCACACTGATCAGTACCTTAGGAACAGAACCATGCCTGAATAAGGCCAGCAAATGATCAAAACAAAAAGGAAAGTGCTCTGGGAAGGGAAGGCCACAGAGGAAAAAAAATCCCCAAACTCTGAACAAAACCCTAAATCAGTTTTTGGAACCATGTAGGAACTTGAGCAGAACTTCTAGACAACTTGTTGCAACAAGGCAACTTGAAGGTTTTACCTTTCAGAGCAAAATATCGGAAGAGGTTCCAAAGGAAAGAGTGACAAATGGGGGAAGCTGTCACTCCTCACTTCTAAAAGAAATCAAGTAAATGCACTGTGAAACTTCTGGGTTAAAACTGCCTCATTTACAAGTGACCGGAAGCTGGCAAAAGTGACAGCAAGTTTTTGAGAGTTTAGTGGGTCGAAGGACCATTTGTTTTTTAGGAAGAGATTCCAGAGCGATCCAGGGAAGTACAAACTAATTATATTTTTCTGTGCATAGCAACTACCAGAAGTCATTCTAAGGCCATGAGAACAACAGGATAAACATACGGAGGAAAGTCAGAGTTGCTTTTGCAAATGAAAGTCACATTTGATAAACATTTTGGAGTCCTCCTAAAGACTTAAACGAGCTGAGAGTATGGAGATCTAGTAATACTGCATATTTGAAATTCTAAAAGGCATCTGACACATTCCCTAGCCAAAAACAATTAAAGATGCTGTGCTGCCCAGAGAAGGTGTCATATCAGTACAGTGTTTAAAGATGCAAGTGAAAGGGTATGAATCAGCAGTTGTTCTTTCCTAAGGACATGGACAGCCAACAGAACACCACAGGCCTCTATGCTGGGGCAGGCAAAGTACAACCTGTTCCTAAGACAGCTGTTTCTGAAGCCCACAGTGTATTCCAGTAACACTAAATTACTCAAAGTAACAAAGGGATTAAGGAATTAAAAAATCGTAGAACCATTTCACTGAAGAAATAGTTATTAAAACCAGCAGACTAAACTCATTGTAGATATTTGATAACAATTCCTGCTGGGAAAAATACAAAAAAAATCAGACCTTCAATAACATGTATTGAAAGGGACCCCAAGATGACCATTAGTTATTCAGGACTGAGTTATTTTTCTGAAAAAGTAAGTGCAAAGCTTAGGAAAAAGCAAAACAATTAGGCATTAGTTTTGGAAGCAATATTAAACAAAACACAAAACTTTTTTTTTTTAAGATAAATCCACAGTAAATACTGTGAGCAGTTCTACCTGCTGCTCCCTCCTTGAGAAACTGGAAAAGGCAAGCTCAGAAAAACCAATGTAAGCTATAAAAGAGCTTAGCAGCAACAAGCAATTAAAATACAACCCTTCATTATGAAAGAGAAATAACTGAGACAGGCAGGATAAGACAGAAGTCTACGAATTCAAAAGCAATAGAGAGCACAAGAGGATTGTTTTAAAGCATCCAGGCCTCAAACAGAGCTACTAAATGGTGGGTTCAAACGTATCCATCACAAATTACTAGTAGCATAAGTCTTTAAAGGAGATACACACCTGACCTGTTACCTACCCTACAGATTCCCTACTTCCACCATCTGAGACATCACATTAGGCCAGACAGAGCCAGGATTACTGTTAACTAGTTTTCAGTTCTAATTTAGGAGTTTGAAGGGAAAAAGAAGTCTTTTAAAAATATGACCTAAAGCTACCAATACTTCAGTCTGGTCCTACGGCAATGGTACTAATAAAGACATAGTATGTATTGCAACATTTTAAACAAACTACTTAGTGACATGCTGAGATTGTTCTGACACTGTTATTCCAGTTTTTAATGACTTATGTAAACAAAATATCATGGCCTATAACTTAACAGCTACCTTACCTAGTCAAAAAAAAAAAAAGGATAATAATAATTAGAGTCAGAACTCACTAATAGGGAACTATTTCTAGTCTCTTACGTTTGGCTTTTGGTCAAGATATGTCACACAGGCCTTGTCAGGGAAATACCAAGAGCAGGTATGGACAGCAGCCAAGTCACTGACATATTACTACTTGACTAGTAAAAATGTACCAGCTGTCCTTCGCCACCTTCAGTGCCCTTGGAAAAAAATCATCTTATCTCTGGCCAATTCCCTCTACCAAAAGAGAAACCTAATTAGCAATTATATTACTGGGGCAAAGACACACATGACACATAATTTCTCATAGCAAATAACACCACTTCTATTAAGGGGTATCAGGAAGGATCCTGAAAGGATTATCTTTACTGATATTGTATATTCCAGAGCGAGTAGACAACCAACTGTAAAATCTCCTGAACATACAACCATTTCTTGTGTTATTACTCAATACATACCTGCAAGAAGCTTGAACATGCACTGTTTTCTGGCCCAAAGACAAAATCTCTCAGCTGCACAAATGAAGAAAATTTCCAACTTTAAAGACTCCAAGTTATCATCAGTGAGATCTCTTCTTTCTGTACTTTGGTTTGTGCCAAGAAGGGAAGTAGTTTCAAAAGCTGAATCAACATCTGGATCATGATGCAATGAACATGGAGCTAAGAAGTGAAGGTCCTAAACTGCATTCATTGTTTTCTTCAGAGATAATAAAAACACCCACTATCAAAAATTGCTTGATCTCAATAGAAAAGCCCAAGGTCAAACATTTGGTATGTTTTCAGCAAGACAGGACCACTCAGGATCATTGACAGCTGAATTACACTGCTTCAAAAGCTGCTTTGAATAAAATAAATAGCTATTTTATTGACTGTACATACATATTAAGGAGCATCAATTTAACAGCTGAACTGAGCATTCAAGATATAGAGCAAAGTACCTTTGACTTCACGCTCTGGAAGCGACACATGTTTTCTAAACATCTACTGAGTCATTGAAAAGTTTTTTATGCAGCAAGGTCTGCAACTGTACTGTTAAACCAGTGTATGTGCAGCTCAAACCCAGAATATCACAGCAACTCCAATGACCAGTGAACAGTCCTTCAATGTGTACACACAAGTGCTACTGGACTAAATGAGTGCTGTACATATATTCAAGAATAGGCTGAGTAGGTTTTGTCTTTATAAAAACACATTGCATATAATTAAATCTCCTAAAGGCAATTCAGGTATGCTATAGATCTCGAGGCACCCAGCTTTGTAGTGCCAGCTACAAACAAACAAAGCCTGAAGGAAACCCCTTGCTACTTTGTAGGGACTAACCAGTAGGAATGTAAAACTATGCACTTTGCAATCCTTGCCCTACATGAAAAACTTGATGCAATCATACCTGCTACCCCATAAACATGTCTTTGCACTTTATTAACCTTTGTGTAACATGATAATTTGAATAAAAGCTCTACTCTATCCCAAACTGGAAAAGAGGACTTTATAAGAAGACAGTGCTTTAAAAACGTATCAGCATGTTATTAAAGCTATCACTGTATCAAAATCAGATCTTTTCAAATTGTTTCATACACAAACTTTGTAATACCAAACAGATTCTTTCAGGTAGCTAAACATACATAAATGTACTTCACTGCTGCCGAATTTCTTCTCTGACTAGATAAGACCAAGTCAACTACATATGTCAATCTTCAAACAATTTCCAACCTTCCCCCTTTAATCAGTACGTATTTATATTTTCCCATCATGACATTAAAGGAGGCATTTATTCAAGGTTGTATTTAAGTCATAAGCTGCAAGCCTCCATCTACAACTAGAACACTCCCTGTAACATATGGGGATTCTAGAAGAAAGACAACAGCTTGTGCAACTTCATGAGGCTCTCCAAATCTTCCAAGGGGAATTGCTTTCTTCAACTGATCTTCTTCCAAATGAGCAGTCATCTCTGTGTGAACAAAGCCTAACAGAGGAAACATTTGAAGAGTTACCTCACCTTTGATTAAATTTATCTAGTAGATTTTCCACTGAATCCTACAAAGTCAAATCTATTACCAGGATTCATCACCAGCTATCATTCTTCTAAATCTCCAAAACCAGTCCACATTTTTTTATGGCCAAACCCAATTTTTACCTAACTAATAAAATGTCTTCCAGTTTTGGAAGCACTGAAGTGATAATCCAAATGCAGTGATCTTTAGAAATCCATTAAAAAAAAAGGTAACTAAAATTGAGTCCCAAAACCATATTTAGTATCACTTCTCTGAAAGACAAAACACACTCATTTCACCAAAACATTCTCAGTTAAAACAAGAATGAAGTCTCTGGCAAAGAAGCCCTTTCAGCTTGCAAATGTCTTTATTATATTTTAGAACTTATGACATCATTGCATAATTTCTCTTAAAGCACTCATTTGAAGACTATTTCTTGACATCTTTGAAGGACATTTTGTTACAATTTTCCATTAACTGAGATTCAGTTTTCCCATTGCTGCCCAGCTCTTTACATAAGCTGCAGCTTCATAAAGAGCAGATCTTACCTCCTTTCTAGCTGCCACCAACAGGGAAAGTCTCCCTTTTGCTCTCTACCTCGGCCCCTTTATGATGGCTTCGGACCCTTCGGTGAGCTGCTCAGCTCACTAAAGACTTTTCCCTGCCTAGTTCACAAGCTGAACTGGTTCATGTAGAAGGCTGAAAGGCATCAGAGGCACTGCAAGGTGAGCAGCAATGTACAGAGTTATGAGTGGAAAAATCAGAAAATACAGACAGGATTTTTCCTTCAGAGTGGTGGCTCGCTTGAACTAAATCATCTTATGAAATCACAGCCATATCCTCACAGACGTCACTTTCCAGACTCCATACTTTTACTACAGGGAGACAGGGATGCTTTTATGACAGCTTCTCATGGTCTGTCATGTTTGTCTATTAACAAATAAGCATTTTCTAGCAGGAGACAAGGGTAGCTGCCTGTCTGTAATTAGTTCTAATCCTTCCACATCTGCAAGGACAGCAAGTTTTGAAGGAGGAACAAAGAAAATAAATTTATTATGCAACAAGGACAGACTCACTCCTCCAAATTTTTCCATGTTCCCTTGAAAAGACTGAAGGTTTTCTAAAAGAATGTATTATACTTTAAACAAAAGAAGAAAGAAGATAATAAAAACACTTACAAATCTGAAGAAAATAATAGTAATTTGTCATAAGTTACTTTCAGAGTACACACAGTCTTGATGAATTCTGGCAGACAAATATGTAGGAATTTCTTAAAAACTCACCTGGAGCAACAATGTTGACTCGAATTTGCTTCTTTGCTACTTCTTTAGCAAGAGAGCGTGAAAATCCAACTAATCCTGCTTTGGTAGCACTATACACACTTTGACCAGAGTTGCCTTTAAGTCCTACAACACTTCCTGAAATAAAGAAACATCAAAGAGAAGATTAAATGTCTAACTTGAAACCTTGCACTAGCTTTATCATTTTAGTTTTAAATTTGGAATGAAAAAGGAGATTACAAGAAAAGTATATTACTGTTTACACCTCTACAGCCTACGGCTGGGATAAACAAATTCCCCCATTATCTCTGATTTTTGTGCAATCCATGTATTCATGTTGACCAATTGGCACCAGGAAAGTAAAATGAAGAGTTTTCTAAAAAAAAAATCCTTCCCCAGATGAAAGAAAAAATAAACTGGCTGTACCTATTGATCTTTAGTTAGTAACTGGCATCTGATAGTTCTAGATACTGAAAGAACTGATAAAGAATAGCAAAATTCTTTTTCCAATAAAATATAAACTCTGAGGTGTTCACTACTGAAACAAGCTGGGTTTATATTTAGAAGTTTCTTAAATTAAACAAAAGAATGAGCACTTATAAAAAAATTGATAAATATGTCATGTCTAAATACAATGAAAATAAGTCAATTGTAACAAACAATGTAACATATTACACCTGATAACTTTTCCAGAGGCTAGTAGGCAGAATTCCATGGGTTTACACAAGCAACTTACCTATATTAACAATAGCACCTCCCTGTTGTTGAATCATGACTTTTACAGCAGCTTTGCATGTCAACATTGTTCCCAAAAGGTTAGTGTGAATCTGGGCTATCATATCGTCAGTCTTGGTTCTCAGTAACAAACCATCCCTGACAAACAGATAAAAAAAAACAAGAGAACTCACTGAACAACCCCACTGATCATGCTTATTCATTGCAAAACGCAACTGGTGAATGGATGTGTATGTGGTTCTATCCATTCTACCATTTAAAATGACACTGCAAGGACAACACATAGCAAGAAAAACAGTCAGCCATGCTTCTGGCAACAAGGCCTCTTTCGCAGCACGGTGTCAAATACACTTCTGGATCACTTTGGGGGAAGAAGTGGAAGAAAGAGTAGAGGGGGAACTCAAACTCAGAATCCAGAAACCACAGTAAAAGTTGTACCATGCCCCTTCTAACTCAGAATATTCTGTGATTCTGTAATCTGTCAGCATTCTACTGCCATCAGGAACAAAATACTCATAATCACTTAATATTATTTTCAGATGTACTCATTAATAACACTCTTACTGGGTGCCAATAGCACCTTACAGTGAGATGCCTTCATCTAGGATTATAGATAATCTCTGCCATGTGAAAGAGGGCAGAAATTCAAAGATTTCTCATCCCACCTGCATTAATATATTTTATTGACTACAAGTGTCCCCAGAATATCCAAGCCTTTTAAAGCCCAAATCAATCTGTCTGTGTCTCACTTAAACAGACTCTTTGCTGGACAGTTTCACTGTCTGGACAGGACTTTTGATACCCCTACCTGGAGACTGTGCTTAATAGCAAGAGAGAACCTTCTCCATGAAGTTACTAGCTCTAAGTGTCCCCAGAATATCAAAGCCTTTTAAAGCCCAAATCAGCCTGTCTGCACCTCACTTAAAGAAACCCTGCACTAGACAGACTCACTGTCTGGAGAGGACTTTTGATACCCTGATATGAGGGCTGTGCTTAATAGCAAGAGAGAACCTTCTCCATAAAGTTCTCCTTCAAGTTATATCGCTGCCAGCACCACAAACAAACTGGACTAACTCTCGCAGTTCCCGAAATAACTTTTATAATACAAGTATGTGACAATTACTACAAGGGTCATGTTGTTGGTGATAAGGTTTAATCTGCATGATTGCACTTAACTAATAACAAAAATACAAAACCAGAAACACACTGCATAAAACAGCACAACAACCTAAGCCTCAATACAAAAATCCAGCAACAATACAAAACTCAAACAACCTCCCCTTCACAACAGATACTAGAACAAAATCTAAACACACTAGTTAACATAATGTAAAAAAAGAAAGAATACAGCTGCTTGCCACTAACACACATTTTAACTCACTCAGATAAGGGACTGAACACCTTAAAGCAAACCACTAACAACGAGTCAGCAATAAAGTACAGTGTAACAGAACAAAATAAAACAACAAATATAAAGTAAGATATATACCCAGTGAGTTACGAGGTGCAAGGCAAGGTAAAATTATAAGGTAGCACAGTACAGTTAGTAAATAAGTTGTCTATGAAATAAAAGCACAGCAAGATTATTAAATAAGGTAGCTATAAGGTAAAAGTGAAAGATGGTAATTCAGAAGGTATAAGGTATTATAACGGTGTAAAGTGTAGGTAATATAGGTATTATAAGGTATAAGTTGCAAGGCATAGCGAAAACAGAATACTTGGTTGCTCACCCCACATTGTCTGAAGGAGTGAGATAAGACAAGGCAGCTCGTTGGCTGCCCCCACAGAAATGATGGCATTTCTTCCTGGTTTTGCCCATGTCCAATCTCTTTTTATATTTTTTTCTTAGATAGCTTGAGTGACTACAGTCAATAATAGTTTTGGGGGTGACAGACAGATGACACAGGCCTAAGGATTGACCCCCTGTGTCCCCACAGGATGTGGCAAAGAAAGGCCATGCTATCTCCATAGCACTCCATCCTCCATTACTCCTATCAGTCTGTCTTGAGCACTTTCGGGAAGCCACTGGGGTTTCTTTGTCCCTTCTTGTGTAGTCCATTGTCATCTGACAGTGGTTTCTGGGAACACCCCCTCCAGGTGTGGGGTGTTCCCTGCAACCCATGAGGCCTTGAATGGGTCTATCACCCTACTAACCTGTTGATCCCAGCTGCATTAACCAAGTAGTTAATAGGACCTAAATTCCTCTGCATCTCCTCAAAAGTCTTTTGGACTTCATGTTCGCTGGATACATCACAGCTGAGTGCCAGATGTCCTGCTGCATTGAAATAAAAGCACATTATAATAACAGTAAAAGCTGGTATATCATTCATAAACCTTCTTTGGAATTTATCAACTCAATTTCAAAACAGATACTGAATTAGTTATAATATAAGGAACCCATCAAATCTCCAGAGAATTAAATAAAAACAATTTTCAAGTTTAGTTCAAGATTAGTTATGTGACAATTCTTTTATATTTTTTGCCTTTTGAAATCAAAGTTTAGCATGAGCCGACTGGTCTCAGTTCTGGCTTGTTCAGGAGCTGAGGATGAGTCACTTCATACCACCTCCCTGTTGTGACTCCAAACAATTCCTTTCATCTTAAAATTCCTATCTTGAAGATAGAGTAGGTAACATACTTAACTTTCTCAACAAATATTGTAAAAACAAAGTTGTACTGACATACCTTTTCTTTTAAATGTCTCAGCCTTTTCGTTTTCATCTAGTTAAACAATGAGGTTTCTTTAATGACTTACTACTTTTATGAGTTACCTAAGCATTGGATAGTGAAGAGAAAATTGCAAAGCATACATACCACCAAGATTACGTGCAGTAGTCTGGGCTAATTCAAGATTTCTAGCAACAATCGCCAGGCGGCAGCCCTTCTGTGCCAGGAGTTCCGCAACAGCTTTGCCTATTCCTCGGGATCCTCCAAAAATGGCGCAAACCTTGCCCATCTTCAAAAATAATTCACTAATTGAAAATAAACCATGAACTTCATGTCCAACATAGCAAGAGAATAACCACTGTTCTTGTCAACATCACAGCCTTTACCAGTTTGTAGTATTTTGTAATAGCAGGTTATAGAATTAGTGATCTCTTATTTTTTTTATTCACCAAAAAATAAACACTTGAACTAAATTAGATACCACTTCTACAAATTAAAGTTAACTCTTAATGATTTCTGAACTACTAAAAAAATTATGCAGGAAATGTAGCATTCTAATACTAGAGTTCTGATAACTTCTATTCAATTGGTGAAATGTGTGATTCATGTATCTAAAGAACATAAAGTATTGTCTGCTTATTCAAAGATGATGTACTAGTTTTATATTGTTTTTGCAATCACTATTCTTGTGCTAGAGTCATTTAGTGCATTCATCCAAAGTATCTCTGTTCGACATTGCCACTGCAAATGTTTCTGAGCATGATTTGAAGCTATTATATTTACCCTGGTTTAATACTGTCACACTACATTTTACTACTAGACTGGTTTTTTTTGGTTTCTGCTTTGAAGGGTAAAACAAAGCTTTTTAAAACATGAAGTGATTCTGAAGCAGCTAGGCTTGATGTTTAGGATAGAGTATAAGAAGAAAGTACTTCTGTAGAACTATCTTTTATTCTGCAAGCTCTATAAGCCAATCAGCTGTTTGGGGATTTCCTAAGAAGCCAGAGGCAGAATCCAATTAATCTTTGTTTCCATTCATTTGAATAAATCCTTTTTGAACCCAATTATACTTTGTCTCCATAACATCCTGAGGCAATGATTTTTATTATTTGTGGGAAAGTACTTCCTTTTGTTCTTAATTTGCTTTATGATTAGATAATACTATGCATTTCACTTCATATCTTCCCTCTTTCAGGTCTGTTTAGTCACTCTTAAAACATACGGAAGCCATTTGGTACCGTACTAAAGACTATTCAAGCTCTTTGCTGAGGTCTATTAAACCCTTTTGGTTGTGTGATAAGCAGAACAGCACACAGTACTAAGTGCACAAAGACACCATCAACTCGTACAATGGCAAAATGATTCTGGTCTTCTGTGACAAGGCCTGAAAGAGCAGATGGTCTGCCTTTTTCTGTAACAAAGCATGCACAAGTGCTTGAAACCAACCCATGAATCTGCTTTCACTGGCAAGCTGGAACCAGCTTCCTAGGTGCAGAAAGGAAATTAAATACTTGCATCTAAGGTAGTGGCCCATTCAACAGAACACTTACAACATGATGTCCTCTATGAAGACAATTCCTTCATGACAAAAATGGGCACTACTGCCTTGCCAGAATGACTATTGTTTTGGGCAGTCTTAATTAGGTAGTTATACAGCAAGGGATGAATGAAGAGATTTTACATCCCATTAACTACAGCACTCACTGTCTTAGCAGACTAAGGGCACAACCAACCAACCCATATCTGTTGATATTTTTTTTGTTAGAAACATAGTCTCTGTCTGCTTTTCCCAGCATGACTGATCTCTTCTTTTACAGAATGACCACAATGACTCTTGGAAATTTTGCCGACTTGTTGCTGCAATGTTATGCTACGATTTCCTCCTTCATATTTTGTTCTTACTAGAACTGAGGACATCTACTCTCCCATTTGAAATGTAGAATGATATGGCTGAGATCTCAGGAAATCATCCTGTCAAACTCCTCCACCCTTAAGCATTGTCATTGAAGCCTCTTACACTGTTTATAAATGCTTTCAGACCTGCGGTATTCTCCAAGTAATTCTGAACATGCTTAGCTACACAGGACCCAAAGATCTGACTGGGCAGCAAGAAATACATCACTCTACCCTTTCTGGCCTCTTTGAGAACAGGAAAACTGTTGAAGATTCTCCTGTTCTTAGAACAGGGAAAGCCCTTTGTGCATTAGCCTGGCACTCACATGGGAGATATAAGGCCTACCTTCAAAACAGCAGTGTACAATTTGTGTTTTAGCATAGAAAAGTCATACAGTTTCCTTGGAGTATGACTTGGAGAAAAAAGCTGCTGCAGGTATAATGATTCGCTGTTCCCTGGTCAGGGGATACCATGGAAGGGGAAAACAGGTCGACAAGCACACACAGGGGCCTGTATCACCTTTGCCCTCCAGGGCCCTGCCCTTCGTTCAGAACCAACTCTTTAACGGGGGACTACAGGGCAGCAGCGGCACCACCGCCCACGGCGCGGGGCTGCCGGGCCAGGCAGGCACCTTTGGGAAAGGGGAGTGTGGTGCCTGCGCCCAGCCCAGCCCCGCGCTCGCCCCGGCGCCTCCCTCCCTCCCTCCCTCCCTCCCTGCCTGCCTGCCTGCCTGCCTGCCGCCCTGCCTGCTGCCTCCCTGCCTGCCGGAGGCGCGGCGGAGCGCTGCTCCCGCCCCGGAGCGGCGGTCGGGCTGCAGGCGGAGCGCTCGGCATGGGCAGCGGCGCCGGCCGGGCCCGCGGGGAAGGCCAGACCCGCAGCCGCTCCGTGTCGTCCGGCCTGGGCCGGGCTGCGCCTGTCACGCAGAGCGGCGGGAACGCGTCCCACGTGTGCTCCAGTTTACCTCGGGCTGCCGGCGGAGCGCTGCCCTCCGAACAGCTGTGCCCCTCCGAGGGGCCGCCGCAGCGCCGAGCTCAGAGTCGCGTCACGGGGCGGGGCGGGACCGAACCACCCACCGCATGGGCCGCCGCGGCTCTGCCGGTGGGGAAGGGCCGGGGCTGAGGATGGGCTGCAGCTCTCACGCCCGGCGGGGGCAGGGCCGGCTCTGAGCAGGGGCTGTGCCCCCGGGAGCAGCCCCGCAGGGAGAACACCCGCCAGCGCAGGGCCGCCCCACAGGCCGCAGGGCGGGTTGGGCCTTGAACGCACCTCCGTGCTTGGCGCTCACACACGGGGAAACCCTTCTGCTCTCGTCTTATACGTGCCGGCTTTAAACTTCATCTTACAGGTGATATCCAGACGACACCCGGCTGAGGCACCGGCACGCCTTGTGCCCAGCCCCGGTTCCCGTGGCCAGGATCCATGTGCGGCAGAAGCAGCCGCCGCCTTCTGAGCTGCACCTCTGGCCTGTTCCGTTTCATACGTACATACAAACAAGCAGATGAATAAAGATTTTCTCTCTCTCATTTTCACATATCCTTGCCCCAAAATCCCAAGGCTCCTGTGCAAGTCATCACTGTACCAGTAGAGTTAAACTTGAAACATACAGAGGTAGATAAACCCAAAATACAGAAGCACCTGTGTGAGAGTATTTGTTCAGCAACCAAAACAAACCTCACGATATGCAATTAAAGTAATATAAAAAACTACTATAATAGTAATGCTGTTACATTTATGATTTATGCCTGATGATAACGCTGGAGGGGTTTCTGGGGTCTCTTCAGTCACACACACCAAGTCAGTTTTTTCACCTGAGAAATACTAATAAAACCTATCATAATTGTGTACAAGAGAACACTTCAGAATTTTCTTTTGAGAAAAATTATTATTAAAAGTTTCCACAAAGTGCTAAGTGTTAAATTCACACCAGAGTGTCTCTGAGTAAAGTGGGAGTATAACTTTGTACAGTTCTTGCTTTTGACTTAAAGGTGTTTTTCAGAATTTGAGGTTATAAATGTTTCCAGGGGAGCTGCAGAGCATTTAATAACATTTCTTCTATGCATAGAGGATTCTTTTTCTACAGACTATTCTTTACATATGGAAGGAAAAGCAGATTTAGGCATTGGTAAACGGATGGACATCTGTAAGAAAAATATTTTTTTTAAAAAAGACACTATTATGCAAAATTAGTTTCTTTTAGCAAGTATATTTAAATTGCAGGCCACTCTTCAAAAAGTAAATGAGATGTTGTGATACAATGACATTTCAAAACATGCCATATTCTGAGAACCTGGAGATCCCAGTGATAGAGAAGAAAAGGCAATGAAAGCTGAGACTGTCACTTAGAATAGTCTCTGACCAAGACTTTTGGTATCTAGCATAATTAAGGATCAGGATTGACAGAGGAAAAATACAGCTTTTTCTTCAAGTGAAACATATAAGCAAAGGGGCAAAAACTGTCCTTAGTTAGGTTTTCCAAAGATGTGTGTATTACAGAGAGCATAACTATGAGCATCATGTTATGTAAGGACAACAGTGAGTGGATTTTAAGTGTAAAATTATTTTAGTAATTATGACTTTAACCCAGTTCTGACCTGTGTCCTCATCCATAACATGGACCTACCCTTGTAAGAAAGTTAAAGGCTAATCTTTGCTGTACTGTTATGATTTTGATGATGCAGAATAAACGTGAGTTGTGTGGGGTTTTTTTAACTGTGTTATAGTTGACAAAGTAAAATATTCTTTTCAAATGTTCAGACAAGATTCTGTTTAATTCTTGTTCATTAACTGTTTAAAACAAAATGTGTGTTTATTCATTGGCCAAAGTGACATTTTCCCTCCAACTGCCTGGTTAAATCATGAGATCAGATCAAGCAGAGTTCATCTGAGCCAGTTCATTCACACTGGTTTCCCATTAAAGCAAGATGAGCTAATGGAGTCCAAGAGAAAAATCAGTGTTCAATGATTATGTCTCCTTTGGGGGGACAGTAGCTGGTACAAGAACTTGATCTCTTAAACTTCCTTCATGTATCATGTCCAGATCTCTAACACTTAATTCAATACTGGTCATTGTTATGCCTGTCTTACTATTAATGTTGAATTTTAAGCTAATAATTCTTGTACAGTTCTCTATGTGACCATGTGTACACACAATTGGAACCGGTTCACAGTATACAAAATTATGCAGCTGTCTTTCCTGAAGCCTAAAGTATTCAGGCATGAAAAATACTCTTTCTAAGAGTTTTTTATCCCTTTCTTAAAATGTTTCAATCATTATTCCACAAAACCTAGATACTGCTTTCAAGTAAGCATTTCTCTATTAACAGGAAGGAAACACAATATTCTCAAACAGCAATGTATCTACAAGCACAAAACACAAATAAGAGCATAATGTCACAAAACAGAGGCCACTGTAACTGAGGTCCTCTCTACCAGCTATTACAAATTCCTTTTTGGCTTGGATTTGAGGCAAAGTTTACAGAGGAACTTAAGTGCTAATCATTAACCACCTTGTGCCTGAACCTGTGGCCTCTTAGATTTCTGCCAGGAGTCACACATGAAAGAGCAATGCTGCTCCAATGTCCAGCAGCATTTCCGTATGGTTCCTGTATTGCTTTTGAAAGCATACCTCATTACATGGGTTTTGTGTCAGGCCTGGGACAAAGCCACTGGAGAACTGGCTGCACTTACAGTCAGTCCCATTGTAAATTACTGCCTGGTGGTTGGAGCACTCGGCTAAAAGAAAACCTGCTTTCGAGTCCTCTGTCTTACTGGAAATATGGTCACTAACTTCAGTTTTTCATCATCGAACAAGCTTGTCATAACCATCAATCTGGTTTAAGTTCATAGGAACATGAACAAAAATCTAAAGGGAGCCACAGAGATGTATCACTAGAGCCAGATTATTGCTGTCTGGAAATTTAAGACCTTGGGGATTAGGCATCAATTGAAATCAACATTCAAGAAACTATTTTGCTTTTCAATTGGTGTATTAAAGATGACCTATCTAGCTTAAGCAAATCTGATGATGGGGGCATGTATCTGGGATACAGGAATCATGGGCTTAGAGCAGAATTAAGCCGGGGAAGAGCTTAAGAGGTTTCCTTCTTTCCAGGCCAAATGATAACTGGATGGCAAGTCACACAGTCAATACATTGCCACACATTTCTTCCCATAAAAAAAGAGGAGTGTAACTGGACTAGATGTATCATTCTAGGTGAGCTCTCCTTTAGACTACAGAGGAACATCAGCAGCAGGGCTCCTCATCATTTTCTGCTGTGCCTGGGCAGCTCAGCACTGAGGTTGCTGACTTTTTTTTGTTCCTGTGAAGCCTAAATTGCCCCTTTCTTCAGATGTGCTCCTGTGATTTGCATTGGGAAAAATCAAATCTAGTTACTAATTTTATTTATATATATAAATATTCTATATACATATATACACAATACATAAATTAGATAACTAACAAGTTTTATACTGTAATTCCCAAATATCTTTGATATGGTCTCAGCCTCCTAGGCAAGTGATACAAAGTCAAGATAAACTGCAGAAGAAAAATCCAACTGCCTAGTTGTATAACAGAAAAAAAAACACACACCTTTCCTCCCAGTATTTTGCAACTTGGCAAACTTTTTCCAACCACACCAGTTCAGATATTTAAGTGGCTGAATTGATATACTTTTAAGTGATCTTTTTTTATGACATTGCAGTCTGTTTTGCTTTTGTAGACTACGTAAAATCTCTGCAGTATTTTTTCTTGTGTGGTAACAGTAAACTTTTATCATGACATGATGTGGGTTTTGTACAATTTAGGTGTACCTTTTCAAAAAATTGAGGGAAACCTTTTTCATCTTAAGAAACTTATTCCTGGTACCTCTGTGAAAAGTATAAAAAGCCTGTGAAAACTAAGAAGAATAAAAAGAGAGAGAGAAAGAAATCCATATAAAAAAACCCAGAACAAAAAAAGCCATTGGAACTTTGGCATATTACCTAATGTTTTCATATCCTCCTGGCTAAACAGGTTTCCCCACTACGACTAATATTATTTCACACATCAGCATGAGGCCCGTGTTTAACTTAGCATGGTCACTGAACTGCTGCTGCTCCCAGTGAGAAGTCAGGCACATCATGAAGGAAGCAGAGAGAAGCTTGTATTATTGCTGCTTCATCTGCTCCTAGAATGGAACCTTTCACTTCCAGTGCTGCCCTGTGGCACCTGGCACATTAAAAGGAAACAAACTCAACATCACCCACCCTGTAAAAGTAACATTTATTACACATTCAGCCTCTGCCCACAACTCTACTCTGATCACAGGCACTGTGTATCAGCAGACTTTGGACTATAGAGATGGAAATGTTTTGAAATCTCCTCCTTCCCTCCATGCATCCAATTCCTCAAGTCAGGGCTGGACTGCCACAGAATGTATCAGTGTTTAGCTCATACGTTCCAAGCCAGTGAGGACTGGGAACAAAGAAGAAATAAACAGCTCAGCCATCCAGGGAGTAAATTCACTGCTTACTGTACCGCACCTCCTAGACAGACAGTTTTGCAAAGCTGCAAAGGGCATCACACAGAGCAGTCAGCATCTCCCACCAAGGCAATCTGGAGAACAGTCAGAACTGACACCACCACAGAAGGACATGTCACTCCCAGCAGTCTCCTCTGACTGTGTTGTAGAGAAAGGATGTTATTTGTGTGTTACATATTTTGTAAGCATTAAGAATATCCACTGGAAGGCTAGTACAATAACATCCAAGAGTTTTGCAGAAGTGTTTGAATACTCCTGAGTAAATAACACTCCTCCCATTCTCTTGGAGGCAATTTATTTTTAATTACATCTAATATACTCAATTGCAAAAAGAAGTAGTCTCGGGAACAACACTTAAAAATACCTAAAAGCCATTTATAAAAGTCTCTTCAAGGCATTGCATAATTTACTTTTATTTCATGTATGAACAAAGTTCTAACTTCCCCATTCTGCCTTTCATAATTTCATCCATGTTCCCATTCACTACATATTTATGTAACCCACAAAGTAAGATCCATGGTCAGTCATTTCAAGAATGAATTTATCCTGTAAAAATCTTTATCTAGTACTGCAATTGCTGATGAAAAGAGTATTTTTGAGAAGTATTCATCACCAAAACATACAAAAAAACTGCACTTAACAGTAAGACTAACAGAAAAAAGGTTTGTCTGACCTACCAAAATTTCCTTCACATTACAATGGAGCAAGTGTTGATGTTTTCCAGCCCTAATGCATCACTAATCATAGTCCCAGGTTTTGAATCTCCATAAATACAATGGGCAAATCCAAATTGTTGCCCACTTTGGTCCTGTGATTCAGTCTTCTGAAAATTTACTGCACTTTTACATTCAGTATACTGTACATACTCTGTCTTAAAGTTTGCTTTGTTGAGAGAGGGAAGGAGATAGGATATTGGAAGAAGATGACAAGGAGAAAGGGGCAAAGACATAAAGTGGGGAGGAATAAAGATGGAAAGATTCAACCTAGTGATTTGGACTGAGCTCAATAGGGAAAGAAAATTCAGCTAAAGGACTATAATGCAGGAATAGAAAAACACACGTAGTAATCAACAAGAGCTGATCCTTCACCTTCCTTCTCATAAGAAGCTCTAAGGATTTATATGAGTAAAGTCTTTGGTTCATTAACACATTAATTAGCCCCCAGGAAATAGCAGACCTGAGAAACATGGAAGTGAAATACCTAAGTGATTCAAGTATCTACTTTGACATTGATAACATTTACGAAGAGTCCAAGAGCTGTTTCAGGCAGGAAACTGAAGACATATCCACAAGCATTAGCTGTTTTTAAAGCCTCACCTATTTTAGCATACATTCATTATGTGGCCATGAATATGTTTTCAAGGTTAGCCCTAATGAGGCACAAATTTACTGAGTACAGCAATACCAACTTAATGTAGTGCATCTACTTAGTGACTGTCACA